>NW_009260128.1:4810957-4846658 GCF_000687185.1 Egretta garzetta
CCCCCCCCCGCCGGGGGGGGGGGGGGGGGGCGGGGGAGGAGTGAGCGAGCAGCTGCGTGGTGCTTAGTTGCCAGCTGGGTTAAACCACGACATTGTCCTATACACGCATTAACACATTATATTAGCACAGTATATTATTTTATTTATACTTCCTAGTTAAACCTTTCTGTCTTGCAGATCCACTGTATTTGACTATATTTGTAAACAGAGTTGCCCACCTCACAACAATATAATAACCTTGGTGGGGTGGTTGTTTGTTTGGGTCTGGTTGTTTGGGGGTTTTTTTGTGAACAAGAGATCTCTGCAGTAACCACACAGAAATGCTGCCTGGCTCAAAGGGTTAAAAAAAAAAAAAAGGAAGGGGGGGGGAGGGAGGATACTGTTTGATTTTGATGTGTTCCTAAAAGCTGGTGAGTTAGTATGGTGTGGTAGAAAGAATCCGAAATAAGCAATTTTCAGAGCACATCTAAAGCTTTCTTGCAGGATAATATTGTTGTTTCCGATCTTGAACAAGAAAGTATGTAGCATCATTCTTCCATCAGATCACCCAGAAGGTACCTCTAATGTCTGTGCTATGCAACCAGTAAGGTGCTTCTGACAGCTCTCTCAAGCAATTTACCTGAGGACTGTTCTAAACCAGCATAATTTTCCTGTCAACTCTTGCTGGTGTCATCAAGGGAATTATGCCTAGTTTGGCAGCAGGCTAAGGTAAAAGGGTAAGGGGACACAGTACACAGAAAAAGTAAAAAAGTTCGAAGATGGAAGCCTTATGGAATGCTTCTTGGTTTCTGAAGGCTATGCATAGAAAGATAGCACTGTTTCATAAAAGTTTCTAGTTGATATGCATGCTTTCCCACCATTTCCCATACATGTTTCCCATACCAAAAATTCATCTTTCACCTGGTCTAACAAGGTCTACTTTTTCCCTCCTCACTGGGAATTCTTTGATCAGCTGTTCAACTTCTGCTCAACTATTTTCTATCATGCTAACGACATGCTTTCTACCATATGTATAAACAGTGGAAATAAGTGATCTTGAGAGGGGAAAAGATATAAATATGTTTAAAGTCTGGATAAAGTGACTGACACAAAGTTATCATAACAGATGGCCCAAAAGTATGTGAATATGCTAATTCAATGAAGACCATAATAAAGTAGAAAAATGGAAATATTAAAAAAATGAATTAATAATAAACAATGTATTTTGCTTGCATAAATAAGATTTTTAAAGATATACAAGACACTGGATAATCTTCAGTTTGACACTTGGCCTCAACAATTTGTGGCTATTTCAGATCATCCAAACCAGCAGACTACTGTGTATTCTTTATTTCTTGAGAAGCCCCAGTGGCTAGGTAATAGCTACATTTACATTAAAAATGGAGTATTCTTCATTCTCTGTATCTTCTAGACTATCCTAAAATGAAACCACTAGCAAAAACTATGTTGTTACCAAAGCCTTGCTGAAAGATCACTTTTATTTTAGACAATATAGAATAAATGTAATGATGTTTCTTATGTTTTAAGTAGAGAATACAGACAAATCTTTTTTTCTGAAATGAAGTATAACCATAGCACACAGATGCTGATGACCTTACCACGAAGCATCGTGAAACTAATACTGATAAAATAATTTTTTCTTTCTCTGGAGACTGTCTACAGCATATTTATATTCAAATACTTCATATTACCTGTTATTATCTGGCATAATGAAAAATAATTCATGGGTAACTACTGCATAAAAAGCCTCTAAAAAGCTAAATCTGCTTACAAATGCAATGATTTTTTTTAATATCACTTGAATAATAAAGTCTCCAAATAAGAAACAGGCTATACAACCACATAATTTCCACAACAAAAATTTTGAGTGAAAGGTTATATTTACCTTGGGATATATTAGAAAATACCACCATATCATGGGTGACATTTCTAAATATCAATTTAGCTGATTTTATGAAACACAGTTCCTATTTCTCTAGAGCCAAACTGAACAAACACTCTAGCTCAAGAGAAATTCTTTAGCCTGGCAGTACTGTTTAAGCGTAAGAAAAATACAAAGCCTCATAATTTTGTTCACAGATAAAGATGGATATGAAATACTCCAACCTACATATACATCCAAGCTGGACTTTATCAGCCTACCCTCACTAGTCCAAAACCAGTTTATTAGTCTATACACAGAGCACTCATTTTATTTCAGATACTGAATATCAGAATTTATAATAATTATTGTGTTAAAAGAAATAAACACAACATAGAATAAGAGAATGCACAGTATCTATTTCAGAGTTCATAAATAGTATCTGTCAAACATTTTTGATGAATAATTCTACTATTATGCTGATTTAGTGCTTGGAGCTGTAAGAAAGTGAATTCACATCAATGTACCTGAGTTTTGGAACATGCTATGAATTGGATCATTCACACATTTCCTACGATTCTCCATGAATGCTTGTTTATACGCTTGTTTGTATTTATATAATCCCAAACAACATATGCTACTTAGGAGTATGTAACAGTGATGTATTTTATCATTTGCTTTCTCTGTCATTCAAATCAAGCGGTTTAGGTTTAAAAAAGTTTTGTACTTCCCATGTCTCACCCATGATCAGAAAAACTATTTAATTATTTTTTACCTTTTGTTTAGGAACAATCCTAACAAAAAAAAAAAAAAAGTATATTTGAAATACATTGTACACACCAGCTAGCAACACTTTCATTTTCATAAAACAGCCTAGTTGCACCTTGAATATGCTTTCATGCCAAACAGGTTTATAGTCTTTTCTTTTCTTTTTTTTTTTTTTTTTTTTTTTTCCAGCCTCATGATTTTAAAGCATAATTCCACTTTCCTATTATTGGATCAAAGCAAGGAAGCCCAAATTAGTCAAACTTATTTTTTACTGTGTCTAGCTTTGTACGAATGTTTATAGAGGTTTTCTAATTACAAGTGATCCTAACATAATTTCTTTACTTTTTTTAAATATCATTTCCAGGATAGAGAAAACCCACTAATGTACTGTATTTAAACATTTAATAATTTAGAGAACATAAAGAGCAAGTCTTAGCTTACACTACTGAACACCAGTATTTTTGAAACTCCTTTTCAAATCCTTTAGTATTTCATCTTTTTTATTATAGATTTGTTGGGTTTTTTAATCAATTGATTTTATTACTTCAGTATGTGAACCCATCTTTATAATGGATGAACACAAATGCACGGGATGAAAAGACCTATTCAGAAAATTACAGAAGATGATACAGTATGTATTTTAATATTCCACAGTACTATATGAGAATTAAGGAATCATATCCAATGTTTATAGACAAATCTTGTTTTCACTAAGAAGAAAAACAATCTTTTTCTCCATAGGAGGAGTGAATAGAATTTGAAACATTTCTTGTAATTGCACCTCATAAACTCCAATTTTCACAACTTGTGTTTGATTGGCGTGTGACCTTCAGCGTTCCATACTGCACTGTGCTTCACACACACAAGCCTGATTTGTTCTTATGAAAGTTGATATAGGAATATCCTGGAGCATTTCATTTAACATTTCTCTGTGTGTTGGGTCCACTGTTCAATGAAATTAACCTACCTATATTTAGAAGTTAGTAAGCACCACACACTCTGAAAGGTCTCTTTGAAAGCCTCTTGCAAGTTGTCATCATATATTTGAGTCACTAGTAATAAATTCCTTATAAATAAATTATAAGCTGAATTTCATGACCTGTAACATTTCAGAAAAATAACCATTTGGAAAAAAAATAAAAATAAATCATTCTTGGGTAAGTAATAACTCGTATAGTGAAAAATGCAGCTGGAAATTCAAAAAATGTGATTTCTAATCCTTTGTTACCAAATCATCTAGTAACACATTAGCAAATTTTAGTCACAATAGTGTCAGGTCATATCACTTCATTAACATGTTTATTTCTTCTTATTTCAGAGAATACACAAATTCATAAAAAAAAAATTACAAGCATTCAAGGTTTTTAATTATCTTCAATATACTTCATCTCTTAGTATTAACACCACAGTTTTTTGAAATTACTGAAGCATTCATTATTTCTTGATGAAAACAAACTGAACAATTTATAAGGTACAAGTTTTGTGTGGACCGTTTTGAAAACAGAAGATGGATACGGTCAAACTAGGTTTTGTTGAGAATTGTAGGATTTTTTCCACATTTAAAAAATGTATCTTCTTTTTTTTAACTCACTTTTTTTTTTCCAACTCAAAGACTCCTGTTCCAAAGCAACCATATCCAAAGCTCTATGGTCATCAGTTCAGATTTTCACCACTCCCCTGCAAAGTAGTAATAGATTCACAAAGGTCCTTACAAAACTACAGTTCCATTGCTAAATTATTTCTAGTAACACAGACTAGTTAATGTTGTTTGCCTTACATCTGGACCATATTTATTTATTCCTTAATAATAATAATAATAATAATAATAATAATAAATCCTTATTCTTTATAATATCTTCTTTCTTAAGCAACTGAAGACCACATGAAAGTGCTATGCACTGCTATAAAGTAACTGAGGATAACATAGATACAGAAATATTAGTAAATCGACCTTTTTGGTACTGAAAAATATTAAAATACAATTCATTAACTAACAGTAATTGGAATAACACTGAACCTAACATCCTTTGGATTTGCATATGGAAGGTTTGATTTATGAGTTTCTTGTCTCATACTTTATTTTTTTTTATACAGAAGGATGAGTGGCACTAGATTATTTTGGGATTTACAATTTCTTTACAAATAATTTGTTTAAACAATCAAATAAATACCCCCCCCAAAACCTGGAAAACACATCTCTCCCCTCCATAGTTCAATATTTTGGGTTTTTTTATAGTCTAGTGATCTCCAGTAGAGTGAGAGCATAGCGGTTTATCATTTTCTTGAATATCACCACTATCATTTCAATTGAATTTGAATGAACTCTGATGCAAAATATTGCCAATTCTTTTTCTCTACATTACTTATGAACATACATGACAGAAGTGATGTCATATATAGAGAGAGGTAAAATTACATTTGTTTTAACTAAGAACAACACAATGCAGAAACACTGAGGTTTATTGTTTTTGAATGAAGCAGCAGCCACATGTAGCCACAAATGTAGAAATTACAAAAGGACACTGCTATATAAGCCCATAACTCTGGTATTTCCTCACAGATAAACATGGATGAATTGCTTTCTCCTCATTTTTCTGCAAGAGTTTCCACAATGTTATGACAAATACCTTGTAGTTGCAGTAAGCCACATTACAAAAGAACAGTTACCATCCATTATCTACTAGAAACCAATGGCAGATTTATAAACAACTTTGAGAGTTACATCATAGATACTGTACATTAGCTACTCACATTTTATTGTAAGGATTTCCCTTTGTTGTATCAAAATAACACGTTATTCTTATTGAATAAAATACATATGAAGTGGAAAAGAATTTGTAACTGTCACAGCTACAGCATATGTCCAGAATCATATTACAGATGGGGAAAATTAGTCCTCTTTTAAATTAATCCTTCATAGATCTTTTTTTTTTAACACTTCAGAACAACACACACAAATATCTTAAGGGCAGAAGTCACGAGGATGGAAGCAGTCTGTTTGCAGTGGTGTCCAGCGACAGGACTAGGGGCAATGGATGCAAACTGAAACATAAGAGGTTTCAGTTGAATATGAGGAAAAACTTCTTTACTCTAAGGGTGACAGAGCACTGGAACAGGCTGCCCAGGGAGGTTGTGGAGTCTCCTTCTCTGGAGATATTCAAAGCCCGCCTGGACGAAGTCCTGTGTAGAATGCTCTAGGAGAGCCTGCTTTAGCAGGGGGGTTGGACTAGACGATCTCCCGAGGTCCCTTCCAACACTGCGATTCTATGATTCTGTGATATTTATATTGCCTAGAGTTCTTCCTAAATTAAATGTTATTTCCCAGGCATGAAAGCAGACCTTAAGGTAAAGTTGTTTAAAAGTTTAAGAAAATGGAACATCCATCTCAGAGTATTCAGTCACTGCGATCCTTTAGTCCCTCCTATGGCAAATTTGAGAAATATTCTATACTACAGTATTTGTGTCTCCACAGATTATAATACCACTGGAATATATTTCAATACTTTCCAACATAGCTATTTACACTATATCTTTTGTCAGAGTACTCTTCAAGAGTACCCATTTTTTAACCTTAGTCTGCATTTTCTTTTCTTTTCTTTTTTAATTGTAAGAGTAATGGACCAACACATGTGTAAACATGCTAAAATATCTGCTTTATTTCTAATTTTTAAAAGTTGCCCTAGTTTCTTTTTTTACCCAAACAATATTTGCCTAATCATTTTACTAATATTTCAGATAAACAATGAAATACTAGAATGAATCCAGCTATCACAACTTTTGCCACATACATAGTCACTGAGAACTTACTTCTGAATTACCTTTATTAATAAAAAGGAAATTAATGACATAACCATATAAATAAAACATTCAGCTGAGTTACTTCAGAATATAATATTGAATAAAGGATGAGGATAAAGATGCTAAGGTGAGTTTAAAAGTTGCAGCTGTATGAAACAATGAAAGTAAATTTATTTTTCATCCCAATTTAAATCGTAAATTTCTATGGTGACAAGACACTTATTTTTGACAATATGATTCCTTTTGTTTTATTAAAAGCAAGCACTCAATTTTCAAGTATAAATATTTTACTTTTTTATTCCTTAAAAATCATGCATATTTATAATCATACCTTCAGTAACATTTTTTCTTACACCAACAAAACCACTGGATTTTGCTCACATAAAATGAACTATTTCTGATAAAGATTATTTGAAATTCCATTTCACATCCATTCCACAGCACAGCATCTCAGTGGTGTTACTTCAGTTATGTTACTGTAGTATGGTAAGACTGAAGTGTAACTTTCATGGTGTTGCTTCTGAAAAAAATACATAATTCAAAGAATCTAATGTCTTGCTGCTTCCTTTATAGCTGAAAGTGTAGAAAAAAGACTGTCCACAATCCAAGATTAGATTAAGATGTGTTATAACCCTATAAACTTTTAAATATAATATATCTGAGTGCTGCCTCCGATTTTTTTTATTTTATTTTATTTTCACATTTGAGATCTGCATTCACTGCAGTCATGTGGTAAGGAAATAAGAAATTCTTTCCATGTGAACTGTGTGTAAAGTGGTAAACTGTACTCCCTCCCTTCCAGGAAAAAAGATAGCTACTTACAAATTATGGTTTGAAGGAAAGTGATAATATATGGCCCATAGTTTTAAATAAATATACAGATAAACAGAAACACACAGTACGTATAGAGATCTATACATATCTACATCTTGCCATTTAAAGCATGTAATGCTAAGATCAGTATTTGAAAGTGGGATTACTGGTAACAGACAAACTTGAAGAAACAGAGACAGCATAGATGTTGAGACATATGAAAAATATATAAGAAAATACAGCCTTCTTACAGCTTATTCTTACAGTTTGTATCAACAAAAAGAGTAATATTGAGAATTCCAGCATAGTTTCAGAGTATCCACAGAACTTGCCAAATAACCAATACCTTATTTCAAATACAGGGAATCATGGAACTGTTGATGATCTCACTATCAAACCCAAAGTGTTTAGGTTGTTTCTAGACTCTATACAGTGCTAAAAATATGTTTATTCTTGTGCCCTTTGCTACAGAACACAGTATTTTTTTAGTAGCATGTTATGGGAACAGTAAATCTGTACAGATTTTTTTATACATGGGTTTAACACTCAAACACTAGTGATGAATAGAGGCAGCAGCTATGATAGAAGCTCAGTGGGTTAGACCTTATGAAAGACCTGATATGATCGAGTCTTTATCTAACAGAGCTAACTGTAATAGTATCGCTATAATTATTTGTATCCATATGAATCCACACCAATTTGTCAAATACATAAACCTTTCAAATCAAAAGAGGTACAGTTCCTATCATGGCAAGGTTGATAGTCTAAGAGCTAGTTAGCAAAGACCTTCCTATTTTCTTCACCTTGGAGAAGCTGACAGGACAACCCAATTATTTCTGGGTTTTTTTAGTAACTGCACTCAGAGGCCATACTGATGGATTCAGGCATGTTAATAAGATACAAGTTTTGAAGCCATTTCTTTTAGGACAAAGGATGAAAGTCGGGGTACCTTGGCAGTATGTTCTATTATACACCAGGATAACTAGTAACTCGTACAACAAAGACAGGATAGTTATGCAAACTTAGAAAATCTCAATGAGATGAAAAATAATCTGCTAATTAAATCTTTCTATGACAAATGTAAAAGTGTTCCACTGTTATATACACCAACATCAGAATAGAACTGAAATAAAGCACTCAAGTGTCTTCATACAGTATAAAATAACAAAAAGGCCTGCATGAATTGAACCGTAACACTATGCTTATGTTCCAAGTATTGTTAAAATAATTATACAGTTGCCTCTGTTCTACTGGTAACACTTGAGACAGTCCAACTATTGACCATAACAGTCCAGCTTTTGTACTTAACAGTCTTTACTTAACTTCATCTTTCTTAATAAAAGTGCAAGTCAAAAGTCCATCATCACCACTGTAAATTAATTTATACCTCAGTCCAGTTTCAACCCTTTACTGCCAAAATTTTGAAGTACATCTTTAACAGCAAAAAAATAATCTTCACACTGGAATGCAATATACATCAAGAATCTAATCTCTTATATCTGAAGAGTTCAAAGTAGGAAAGAGAGTCCAGCTGAATGAAGTAAGCATAGAGAATGGAAATAAAACTCCTTAATTCCAAACACTGACCACTCCTTTTCACAAATTATTTATTATGTTTCAGGTTAGTGTTGTTTTCAAATCTGTAGGATTAAACTATTTCTGTTAGGGGCTTGGCAGTGTTTGAATTAAACATCAACAGCCTTCCTACCCGTGAAACTGAAATGCAAAAAATTGCCAGCTTATGTTGGAATAAACCCAAGGACATGAGTGGGACATTGCTTATATGTCTTTCAGTATGAAAAGCTATACAATGAAAGATGAACAAAGGTAAGATATACACGGTCTTCTTAGTAGCTTAACTGTTAGACTGTTCATGCTGGATAGGAACTCAATCACATCTGCAGTGATTTATTACATGCAGAAGAGCAGCACTGAAATAGTCTTAAGAGGATCTAACCCAGACTAGATAATATCTTAGATTTCCTGTTTGCCAAGTTATTTAATTCTAAGACCTTATGCTCTTTCTCTTTATATTTTCCTTTAAACTTTGAATTTATGAAGTTGATATTTTCTAAATCATAAAGATTATTCTTGTATGTAAAAATAAGAAAACTTCATTATTAGATTTAAGAAGTCCCAATAAGACCAATAGGAAAAAAGTTTACTCTCAACACAGCAATCAGTTTCTGAAACAAACAGAAGCATCAATAGCTTTCTTCACCTAATCACTGCAGGCAGATTGATTTTTCAGAAGGCAGACTGTTATGTATGTGTGACTACCATGACCTTTCAGATTTTATCAGGAATATTCTTCATGTAAATTGATCCATCTATACCACTGGAGCCAGGGATGCAGAACTGACAAAAGAATTCACTTCCACTTAGATAGCTGTAAATATAACTTCTCATGAAAAAGCAGCTTCTTCAGTCATGGCATGTGGCTTCTGTATGTCATGTGATGAGATGTAAATGTCTAAGACAATTCAGAACTGCAGGTACCTTTACACCTAGTAATCATAAAACCACAAGAGTGTGAATGTAGAGTAACCGATTTAAACTTAATCAGTTCTAGGCCATTAGACTTGGTAAAAGATATTTCCACTCAAATATACAGGAGCCCGTTACAGTCATTTCCATTTGAAGGTCAGCAATCACCAATGTTGACCTTCAATGGGACATAAAAGTTGTTAATTGATGAAATAATCAGAAAAACCAACAATCACAAAACAATACTAAAAACCAGATCATATTTAATCAATCTGAAGAGAAAAGGAACTTAATATTTTGGTGAATTAGACTAGACTGGGTTGAACCTCTCTCTGTTCTACTGCTTTGTAGCCTCTTAGTCATGCTCTAATGATACAGTCATTTGATACTAAGTGGGGAACATCAGGTCTCTAAGGGCATCCTCCCCTTCCTGAGGTTTGGCTGCCTGGCCTCAGGACCAATTTAAAGATAATGTAGCTGAGGACATGTCTCTACACCCCTCTTAGAAAGGGCCTTAAGTAAAGCTCTTCCAGAAAGCTCTGCTGGAAACTAAAAGCAAGGGCTGGTCCTCCTTTCCTTGGGAGGTTTTATGCTGTGGCTCTGCCATGAACCTTGCCTGAGCTCCAGCCTCAGCTGCATCAGAGTCAGTATAGACTTGCCTGATGATCTGGACTTCCATCTGACCCTTGATGCCACCACCAGACCTGCTCTGCTTTGCTTCCTCAGGTGCTGTGGGACTGAGTAAGGTCTCTGCCTCTCCTGGCTTTGGTCCCGTGTTCAGCTGCTGACTCCCCTTCCTTTAGGGAACGGCTGCTGCTCTGACATATTGGGGGAGAGGTCAGCGTACTGATTTTGACACTGATACCAAAATTACAGTAGTATAATGTCAGAGGGATTCTGGATTCCAAATACTTACAGCTACAACATACCTATACAACATTGGCAAAAAAAGCAGTCTCCACCGACTAATCACCTGCTGAATTACAAAGACTTCTTGCAAACACTACAATGACAGAAAAATATTTTCTAGACAGCTTTTGCAAAGCTTTCTAGAACCTTGCTCAGGCAGGATATACAATAGTGTATTAAATATAGTACACTGTTCTGTACTAAAGAAATGAAATCTTCCAACACAGCTAATGCTCATTTGTATTACACGTTTGGTAATATGAAAATAAATCTCTTTGGTAATATGCATGGCTTGAAGTAAGTAAGCAAACAATATCAACTCTCTGAAAGAAGCACAGAAAAATGCAAAAAGGAAAGTGAAAGCAAAATGGAATGAATCAGTGAGTGAGAAAATGTGTGTAACACAAGCTGAGAGCTATACAATACCCTAAATATCCCTATTAGCAACTGGATAAACCAGTATTTGTTTTGGTATCTAAGGTTTCCCACTAAATGACTTCTTTATTGATATTTCTGACCATAGACAAAAGGAAAAATAATGAAGTTTATTTATTTTTCTTTGCAATTATGTTATATGACAACACAGATTAAGAATGTCTTGAAATTGTTTTTAACATATCCACTTTTCAACTATAATTAAACAAAGAGACTAGAAATATTAAATATTCTTCACTTACAAAAAAAAATCAGAATAATTTCTTTCACAGTGTTTCTGCATTAAGAAGGGCAGATGTAGGGTACAACACTGTCTTTTAAGGAATCACTTTTATCATCATCAAGTATTAAATAAAGTTCTGGTCAAAGCATCTTAAAAAAAGAAAAACGCCAACCAAGAAAAAGGATTTTAACTTCAGATAGAGAAATAACTTTGGTTATCTTACATCAACTATTATTTTTCTTCCTCGCAAATTCTCTGAAACGGGGAAAGACAGAGAGGTCAATATTCCTAAATTGAGAAAAGCAAAGCATATAGGAAGTGATGGGGTCAGACAAAAGGTGTTCAGCTCTATAAATCAATATTTATGCCATTTGGAGACAATCTGGCTCCAATGTACACAAACGACAAGGGTTGTTTTTAAGCAACCTCTTGACAAAATTACTTCAATAACAAAATAAAAGCTGTTATTTCTGATATCTCCTTTGACAAAAGACTTAATTTTTTATGCAATTAAGCATTGAGGTCTTTTGTTTGGTTTTTTGTTTGTTTGTTTTAAATAAGAACTTATTGAAGAAATACATCCCTTGAAAAACATGGAAATAAAAATAGTAATATAATGATGACATGGTTTAACCCGGCTGGCAACTCAGCACCACGCAGCCACTCGTTCACTCCCCCTCCCTCAGTGGGATGGGGGAGAGAATCGGAAAGAAAATAAGTTAGAGCCAAGGGCTGAGATAAAGACAGTTTAATAAGAGAAAATAATAATAATAGTAATAATGACAATGGTAACAGAATATACAGAATACACAAAACAAACGATGCACAATGCAATTGCTCACCACCCGCCGACCGATGCCCAGCCCGTCCCGAGCCGCAAGCAGTCCCCGAGCCACGAGCAGTCTCCCCGCGACTGACTGACCGACTAACTCCCTCTGAGCATGACGTTATATGGTATGGAATAGCTCTTTGGTCAGTTTGGGTTAGCTGTGCTAGCTGTGCTGTACTTGTTATGCACCTGGCCGAGCAGGGGAAGCTCAAAAAGTCCTTGAGTAGTCTGAGCACTACTTGGCAACAGCTGAAAACATCAGTGTGTTATCAACATTCTTCTGGTACTAAATCCAAAACACAGCACTATGCTAGCTACTATGAAGAAAATTAACTCTATCCCAGCCAAAACCAGGACAAATGAAAAGACAATCGTCTGTAACTAACAGTTTAAACAGACTTACATGGACTAAGTGACTCCAACACTAACTCAAAAGAGCACAAAAGGCAACTATCAAACTAAAATCAGACAACTTTAAATTACTCTTTCCATACACTGGGAGAAATACAATAAAATAAAATAAAAGGAATAAGAAACATTATGAGGCTTTACAGAGAGATGTGTCTTCTACACAAACTTGGCTAAAAGGATTAGAAAGTGAGAGGGTGGTTCAGGCAAACTGAGCCCATGGTCTCCTTAAGGAACAGAATAATCCAAGATAGCTATCCTGAAAGCAATGAGGTACGCATAGCACAGAAAGTCAAAGAACAAGATATTCAAAGCATCTACTGCTGGCTGTTTAAAGAACTGAAATTTCCAAAGCAGGTAACAAATATCACAAAATACAGTTCAAACCCATGAGTAGGCATTTTTAAGAGAGGTACTGTTGAAGAACAATCCCTTCCTCTCTTTTTTCAAGAACGTTAAAAGATGCCCAAAGCTGAAGGCTGAGTTCCTGAATTCACCTCTCTTGGCTTTTTTAATTTATTTTATTTTTATTAAAAAGGCATTTTGCAGCAAGTGAATTTGAAAGTCTGCCACTTCTTTGAAGTCACAAGAACTAATTTCAAACGTTAAGTAAATGGAAGAAGTACCTTGCCAACCATGACAAGCTTACAGATATTCCACATAGGGCCAAAGTTTCTACTTAACTGAAAAGATTAATCACTGAAACTGTCAGATTTGACAGACTGAATTTAAAGGAATGAAACTTGAACTGAGCATCAACACACTTTGATGCATACATCCCCCTTTACCAACTGACAACTTAATCATGAGACAAAAAAAAAAGGGAAAAATCCTGACCTTCTATCAACAGCAATAATGTAAAGAACATATTTCAGGAATGAAAAAAAGTAGTGGGGGAAAAAAACAGAATTAGAGTCATACAATCATTTAGGTTGGAAAAGACCAAGGTCATTGAGTCCAGCCATAAGCCTAACACTGCCAACTCCACCAGTAAATCATGTCCCTAAAACGCCACATCTACCCGTCTTTTAAATACCTCCAGGGGTGGTGACTCAACCACTTCAGTGAGGAGCCCATCCCAATGTTTGACAACCCTTTCAGTGAACAAATTTTTCCTATTTTAGAGTCCAAACCTCCCCTGGAGTAATTTGAGACCGTTTCTACTCATCCTGTTGTTAAAGAATTAAAAAGGTCTGAATTTTATTTTTATCACCAATTTGGGGGAATAGGCTGAAAACACATTCAAGTCTGAGAATAGGACAGAAAAAAAAAAAAAATCAATTTCTCATACCCATATTCTGAGGTGGAGTCTACTGTATTTATTTCATAAAGGGAACTATATAAAATATTGTATCACATGATATATTATAACTAGCTCTTTACAAAGGGGAGAAATAGTAAAGATCTTAAAATCTAGCCGTCTTTTTGAAAAGATACAATAAGCAGGCCAAATAAAGTAAGAGGAACAACTTGCAGAAGTTATAAAAACTATTATTAATCTTTTTTCTAACAAATCAACAGCAAGAAACCTGATGGTCTGTTGACCATTACACAATCAATATGAAAAAAATGAAGGAAATAAGAGCTACTTTAATTTCCTCTATTTTCAAATAGGAGAGTCATGGAAATAATCCTGTGCCCATATTTTATATATGGGCTACATCATAGGATTTGTCTCAAATTGAACATTGTCATGAAACAGACAGAATGGGTAGTTAAAAAAACCCTGGGAACAGATACCAGTCATTAGGAATTCAGAGGGCCTAGAAAACACCTAGCATGATAATAATTTTTAAAATGTTTCAAAAGGGCATCAAAAAACCCCAAGGACCTAATACTTGTAACAGGAAAACTGACATTCTTAATTACAAATAAGATGACACATGGACAAACATAATATACTGAAGAAGAATCAAGACAATTTTTCTGCAAGAAAACTTAAGTCTTACAAATCTATTTCAGTTTTCTGAATGAGTCAATAAATTGACCCTACTGGGTCAGAGGTCCAGGCAAGCCTTCAAAAGGCCTTTAACAAAGGCTTTCCACAATGATTCTTATATAAACTTAGCTGAATTTGAAAAAGGAAAGGTCCTCATGCTGGTATACCTAGTTATTAAATCAGGAAAGAATAAGGGAGAAGGGACAAAAAGAGAGGAATAAATGACCAGTTTCCATGCTGTAGGAAAATCATATCAGTAGACACACAAAAGGAACCATGTTTGGCTTTTGCCACAGAAAAAAAAAAACAACCAAAAAAACAACCACCAAAATTATTTAGGAAGCTAGGTAGATGCAAACAGAAACAAAGATACTAGGGGATTAAAACCGATAAAGACCTTCAATACTCACTGATGAAAAAAGAAAAAATATAAAGCAATGAAAACGAAAACACAGTTCTGATTCTACTGATAGAGGTGCAGCTCTGAGTTTACTATTATCACTAAAAATGAGACTTACAATTGTAAAAGGTACCCTTATTTAAAAATACCAGCTTTTTATTTTAAAAAAAATATTGTGCAATAGCTGTAAAAAAAGTAAACAGAAAGTGTATTTCTGTTTACTAGTGTGCCCACCCCAACCACACTCCAATTATATAATTTTGGAACTGGAAAGTCAGATAAATAATAGTAAGGGATTGATGGTAATGCGTTGCTGGTGTATGATACTTCATTCGAAGTAGAAAAAAACAAACTGAATTGACATATAGGACCCTGGGGTGGATGGAGTGAAGGAAGAGGGAACTGAATTAATTTTCTATGCCAATAACAGGAAATTGCACTCTCATTCTGGAACTTTCTAAGCCATAAATTGCTAAGAAACCATTGACAGTGCTCCGGGAAAGTATTTTTGCTCTGGTCTTTGTAAGTCTTCTATACATATCCATTTTTAGTAGATGTCAGAAATAGGATACAGGGCTATATGAACTTTAGTTCTGATGACATGTAAGTGTTCTCATGCTACTCTGCCAAAATAAAAAAGGTAACTAGCATTTAAAAGCAAGCTTCCCCAGTTGGCTGGGGAAAAAAGGGAGAGAGATGGTGCAATAAAACTGAGAAGTTACAATTTTCTTTTTTCCCTTAATTTTTCATTTGAACATTCTAACTTTTGGAAAGCTCTGTATAGAAAAATGAAGAAGGGGGGAAAATACCCCAATACTGGCTTCATATATTTTGTAAGATAGGAAAGATTAAATACAATTTTTTCTGAACTGCAAAAACTCTCTCATTGTTATAAATACGTAATTTACTCCTTAATTAAAAGCTTGAGCAGAGACATTGCATTTTGTAAACTTCTATAATTGCAAGGATGATAGTCAAATAGGTGTTTATGTCCTGTATGAACTTCAAGATATTCAGTCTGCCACAAATAGCCTCCAGTGACTTTTAAATAGAGGACAACACTGAGAAATTCAGTATAAAAAGAAGGAAATATTCTAACTAGTTTAGGTAATGCTTTTTACATTTCCGGAAAAAAATTACAGGTTGCATCACTTTAGTCTCATCGCTGAGGTTGAATGGCTGAAGGTATCTCCTCCAATTAGACTTTCTATTACTTTATGGTTAGAATACATCCCTTAGTAAACTGTCATATTAAGATATTCATGCTGTTAAACCTATTTTATGAAAGCTACAGGCCAATACTAAACATGTACCCTTAAGTGAAATCAAAATCTTGTCCTAGTTAAGAAAAAATACAGTATAGAATACCTGATTACACATACACATCAGCAAAACCTATAGCTTTTCTGTTTTTATCATTGCTATAAAAAGTGTGATTCAAAATTTTTAAAATTTAAAATTTTATCACTATGATTTACAGACCCATTCAGAAAGTTAGAAAATAGGTAAAATATTAAACAAATGAAAAATTTGAAGCTTACTAGTATTCTTAAAGTTATGCCACTAGTCACAAGCAAATAACAGATTCATTTTTAAATCTGTCTTTTGACCTTCAGCTTCTTCTTCTCAGGAATTCTGAATTAAATATTTTTGAAACTGGAAACAATTTGAAGAGGAAAGTGGAGAATGCTGAGTGTTGGTCCATGGTATTTTGTAATCTAGTAATTTTTCCTTGTTATTATTAAAGATCAGCACCTTTTGCTAGAGAAAATGAACACATCTGTAGAACTCTCTATTTATTTGTTTTTAGCTCTACACTTTAGTGGGATTTCTAAGGGACTGAAATTAACATCTCACCAGAAAAGTAATTAGAAAAAAAAATCATATAAAAACAACTGTATCCCAAGTGGTAATTCTGACAAAACATATTGCTTTTTAAAAATCTACTAAGAGAGAAAATTGTGCAGTCATTCCTGATTTAACATCACAATAACCATCCCCAGAGGTTTGCACTGAAACAAAGATGATTCTCCATCGGATGAACAGTGCTAAATGACGTATCAAAGTGTTTAACAATAACACCATAATTATGTCTTCTCTTGAGTTTTGTTCTAATGAAGAGTAAAAAATACATTAGAAACTCAATCCAACAATCTAGGACACAAAACCAGGAATGAAACTCATGGAAGCCCTTATAATCAAACTTCTCCTGCATCATCTGGGCAAATTATAAAATTCTTCTGTACTGCGGTGCCTTCTCGAAACAGCTCTGGCAGATCACATGCATTCAGATAGCGGGTAGACAGGTCACTGTCTGCTATGAACACTGTTGACATGGAAGAAATTTGCATCTCTTTTTGTATTTGGCCATATTCACACAGCAGAAGTCAGTGAGTAGACTACGGCAGCAGGTGCTGAGGCCCATGCACAAACACGAGAGCCTGGGTTTTGCCTGCTCCTATGGCCTTTAATCCATGTGAAGTATGAGGCCATCCCAAAAACTGGAACTGGTCCAGCCCTGTCTAATCCCACAAGGCTTGGAACAAGGATCATGAATATCTGAAGCAGAGCTTCCCACATAGCTTCCTTCAGAAGGAATTAAGTGTGCACAAAATCACTCTGAACTAAAGAAATACCAATTCAGGGGGGAATGATAAGGGAATCTGCCTTAAAGCCACATTACTTCTTTGAACCAAAATGTTAAAGTATGTTAATGCAGCTGCAGCACTTGCCACCTTATCTCATTCCATTTATTTTTCTCAACCACTTCTTAAATTTTATTTCACAACTGCACTTGTAAATACTGTTCTAGTGAATAATTTGTGATAAGTTTGTATGGACCTTAGAGTAATAAGGCTTCTCTCTTGTTAAAAAAGTTCTGCTGTGGTGGGTTAACCTTGGCTGGTTGCCAGGTGCCCACCAAGCCGCTCTCTCACTCCCCCACCTAGCAGGACAGGGGGACAAAACAAGTTGAGAAACCTCATGGCTCAAGATAAATGAAGTTTAATGAAAAAACAAAGGCTGCATGTGGAAGCAAAGCAAAAAAAACCCCAACCCATAAACAGAAATGCATTCTCGGTACACACAGAACTTGCTTCAGAAGATAAACACCTTAACAACAAATGCCGTTCCTTTCCCCTCTCCCCCACCCTCCACCCCTGCCCCCAGTTCTCTTAGCTTTTATTGCTGAATATTGAACATCATATGGTGTGGAATATCCCTTTGATCACTTTGGATCAGTTGTCCTGGTTGTGTCCCATCCAAACCTCTTGCCTACCCCCAGCCTACCAGCTTTTGCACAGGAGGTTGGAGGGACAGCTTTGATGCTGTGCAAGCATAGCTCAGCAACAGCTAAAACATTGGTGTGTTATCAATCACATTCTAGCCACAGGTGCAAAGCACAAAGCACAGCACTGCATGGACTACTATGAGGAAAGTTAACTCCATCTCAGCCAGACCCAGTACATCCACATTCCAGTAAATAGTAAATGGTTGAAACAAATAAAAATGAATACATTTTTAAATGATCCAAATATTTCTGGGAATAATAAAATACAGTATAAACAATCTTTTTAGCTGCCTGTACTGGACAACTTATATATTATTTTTCTTATCAAAAGAAAAAGCATTTAATACTTCAGTGTCAAAACTCTAACTGAGATTTTTCTTTCATAAAAAAATGTCATATATGTGATTCATATACCATATAAAATGCGTGTTACTAAGATGTGATCTGATCCAACAGCTTCTCATCCAAAGGGTTTACATGTAAGTAGTGGTAATCCATTAAAACACAGCAGATACTAGAAACAGAGGTCTGATGTATACAGTGAACTTTTTTTTTTAAAAAAAAAATGTTTCTAACTAAGATGAAAAATAGCTGGTAATATTTTTCCCTGAATCATGAAGATACAGAACCTTATGATGCTGCAAGTTTAAAAACTGTGGTATTTGCAGTTCCTTTCTTGGGAATCAAGTATGTAACCATTATTTCCATGAATTTACAGTGGGGTTTGCCTTAAGTTAATACACCCAATACTTAAATCACTTTGAAATCTTTGTCGTACAATTGCACACCAAGACAAATCACAGAATATGTACTTTAGTAGTCTGTTTCAAACAGTTGGTTAATCTATAGAGAAAGGAAGAAAAAGATACTATCTAGATAATAAATCTGGAAGTGAGTACAAGCGTGCTATAACATTTTCCTTAGAGATATACAAATCCAGAGAATTTCTGTTTTGAAATTGTTAATTTGACTTTTCTAGATATTAAAAAAGTAATGACTGAACTTTGATTCCTTATTCAACTAATAAAATAGATTTAGGGAGCAGCAATTTGTGTTCTTTAGTTAGGAAGCATGTCATTCACATTGTAACTATGGTTTACTGTTGGACTTGGCAGTTAGATTTGTGGTTGGACTCAATAATCTTAAAGGCCTTTTCCAAACTCCATGATTCTATGATTCTCCTCCCATACCAAATGTTTGTATCCATAAAAATTTTACATAAAATTTTTACATAAAATTTTTACATAAAATTTTTACATAAACATGTAATGAGTTTACTGAACTGAAATTTCTCAGTGATACTGTGAAAGTACAAAGACTTTATAACTACAGCAGGATAACTAGTTTCTCCCACATAATAAATACATCATCAAATATCTCATTTTGTAATTAGGAGGAAGAAATATCCCTTTCACATATTTTGACTAAGGAAAAGGAGTGGACATTGTCCCTTTGTTAAAAATATGAAGAAAACCAATCTCATTCAAGTTGCTATCATAAAAATTACTTTTTTAATATAAAGTGTGAGGAACGCATCCACCCACCTCTGACATTGTGGTGGGATGACCTTGGCTGCCTTCCAGCTGCTCTCTCACCACCTCCTCCTCTACTGGACAGGAGGAGAAAATAAGACATATGGGCTCATGGACTAAGTTAAATTATTTCCACAAGAAAAACAAACTCAACTTGGGGAAAATTAATTTAACTTATCACTAACTAAAAATAGAGCAGGATGGTAAAAATCAAAGATGAACCTAAAAACATCTTAGTTCCCCCTCACCATTCTTCCTAGGCTCAGCTTCATTCCTGCACTCCTGACCCTTCTACCTCCTCCCTCCACATCAGAGGCATAAGGGATGGGGAATGTCAGGCTATGGGTCAGTCCTGCCACTCCTTCCTCCTCACACTGCTCCCCTGTCCAGTGTGGGGTCCCTCCCATGAGATGCAGTCCTCCATGAACTCCTCTAGCGTGGGTCCTTCCCATCAGCTACAGTTCTTCAAGAACTGCTTCAGAATAGGTCCCTTCCATGAGGCAAGTCTTTCAGGAACAGATTGCTCTAGTGTGGGTCCCCCACGGGTTGTACCTCCTACCAGGAGCCTGCTCCTGCATGGGCTCTCCACAGGCTGCAGCTTCCTATAGGGCATGCCCACTTGCTCTGGCGTGGGGTCATCCATGGGCTGTGGTATGGATATCTGTTCCACCATGGTCCTCCATGGGCTGCAGGGGAAACTCTACTTCAGCACTTCAAGCACGTCCTCCCCTCATTCTTTGGCTGTGGTGTCTCAAGGGCTCTTTCACTATCATTTTTTTTCCTCACTCCTCCCTATCACATACTGCTGCTCAGCGTTTTTACTGTATCTTAAATCTGTTTTCAAAGAGGTGCCACCAGCACCACTGATGGGCTCGAATTTGGCCAGTGGTGGCTTCCTTTTGGAGCCAGTTGGAAACAGTTGTGTCTAGCAGGAGGCAGTTCCGGATCTGCTCTCACAGACACCACCCCTTCAGCACCTCTGCTACCAAAACCTTGCTCTGTAAAACTAATACAGACAATTTTTCAAATTATTTGCATAACAAATTGAGTGTGCCCTACTGCTAAAAAATCAAACCTAAAATACTGATTTAAAAACTGTCTCACAAGATAATGTTAAACTAAAATGGTTTCATCTTAAAAATACACATCCATCATTCCATCTTTAAAATCTATGGATTTTTTTTCCTAAGAATATTATAACCTTATCATATTAAAGATGGAAATTAAACTTTTAAAAAAATAGCCTATGCATCCACAAACTCCGTATTTTACTCTTAGATTCTGTACAAGTCCATTACCAAATATATTCAATGAATCATATCTTTAATAACCAGCTATTTACAATAATAATTAGACATAATACAAAAGAACAGTTATTATTCCTCAAAATTAATTTATAAGTTTGTTTCAAGGTCACATTCACAGATGATATAGAAAATATCTTTCTGTGAAGAGCATGGTTTGGGTATTGATCTATACCATCAACAAGGGTTTTTTCTTCATTTTATCCCTTCCTAGATGAACCAGTCAGATCTATTTCATATTTGTTGCCATGCTATTTGTCAAATAATACAGCTGTTAATTTAAACAGTATTGTCCATTCCAAGAAGTACAATCAATAAAACTGCATAGTAACAGTGTCTGATCTCAATTGTTTCATCAATTCTGCTCATCTTGTACAGCAGAAGTTAACCTTTCAAAAACTGCATATGGCAACATTTTAAACCAACATACTGCCAGCTAAGAATAATATTAAGGACTCACATTTTATGCAAAACATAATAAATATTAACTTTCATGTTCAGAACTCCAATTTGCATGATATATTACCATAAGTGGCAAGAGATTGCACAAGTTCTATATTCTGTGGAGGTATATGTATTAAAGAGCGAGATAATTGTAAACATGAAATCATTTAGACAAGGATATAAGGACTTCACGTCTGTATTTTGATACCATTTTTAATCTTACTAAAACTGTTATAAAAAATGTTGCCATTGTTTATCACATTTAAAAGTATAAATCAGCCATATATCAATTAATAACACTGTCTACTGTTCTAAACAACTTCAATGGATCTCCCAAATCATCTTACAAACACAGGTTTTGGAGAAGCTAGTGTGTTAGGTAACTGTGTTTTTCTCTGGAATTCATTCCATAACACATTACCCATATCCCTTGTGTCTACTTGCTCAGCACCAATCATTCAGATGAAGATGCACAAAGATGTTTAGACAGCTGTAGTTTCAACCTTGCATATACTCCCCTTTGCTAACCTAAACATCACCCATATTTTACAGAAATCATCCTTCTGCATTCTTCTAACCCTGCATATAACATGTTATTTTATTTGAACTCAAGCTACCATCCCAGAAAAAAGGCTCCTGAATCAGAAGTCAAAGCCATTCTTTTCACATTATTGATGGTATTAGAGCAAATTAGATAGGGACAGTCTCAGAAATCAGAAAGATCCAGCAGTGACATTTGGATGTCTCTGCATAGGAATAGACAGGTTCCACCTAAGATATAAATTGAGTTAGGCTGGAATCCTTGAAAAAAACACTCTTCCCTTCCTTAATTCTTGTTTTTCATTTAATGACAGAAGCAAGGTTAAAAAATATGGTAACTAACTCTACAAACCCCTGTCTTCACATATAACTGGCCATGACTGATTTGGAGATGAACTCTTTGTAGTCATTTTTCTCAGATGACTGTTTCTATCTTACTAACTTTTTGCTGCTGTGAATACAGAGTTCACTGAGGCATTAAGGATTTACCACATTCCTTCTCTCCTCTAATACTGTTGACCTTTTATTTTACTCATGTTGTCAATGTGGTTTTATTGCCACAGAAGAATGTTTATGGTGGTACTGTTTGCTCTGTCTTCAGAGACCGTGAGCCCTGGAGACAGTGAGCAAGTATGATTAGGACACTATGGAAGGCCCTGGAAAGGAGTCCTGGCTGGAAACACTGCTGAAGACTACAGGATGGCTCAACCTTGGTGGTGATGTCCCACAGAGCATGGTTCCCAGCCCAAACTGGAGAAAGTTCTCCTGGCACAGCAGATGACAATTTACAGCTTTGGATGGAAAATGCTCCCATCAAGGTCATGCTATCTTACCCCGAGGCAATATCTTTACCTGTAGATGCTATGCTCTGTCACCAAGCTGAAGGAAGGGGCCAACAGGAACCTTGTGAAATTCAGCAGTGACCAAGTCCTGCATGTGAGAAGGAAGAGCCTCTTACAGCAATAGAGGGGACGTGTTTTTTCCAAAGTAGCTGTTGGTTGGAGACTGTCTGGGCATTGGTCTGCTGGTGGTCTGTGATTGCTTTTGCATCACTTCTTTTTCTTTTTTTTTTATTTTTTTTTCCCCCCTTCACTTATTAAGCTGTCTTTTTCTCAACCCATGAGTTCTTTCTCAATTATTTTGCCCTTCCAATTCTCTCCTCCATCCCACTGTTGGAGAGTGAATGAGGACTGGGTGGAAGGTTACCTGCCAGTTGGGGTCAACCCATCACAGACAGGCTGCCCAGAGAGATTGTGCAGCCCTGGAGGTTTTGAGACACCACTGGGCAAAGCCAGACCAGTCTGACCTGAGAGCTGACCTTGCTTTGAGCAGGAAGTTGGACTGAAGAGCTCCTGAGGTCCGTTCCAGCCTGACTTGTTCTGTGAATCCATGATTTGCAGTTCTTGTGAATCAGAGACAGAAACAGCTGCAGTTAAATCAGTCCCCACCCTAGTCTTTGGATGATAAGTGTTACCAATCCACCAGATGATATATTACATAGTTTCAGCTGACTCTAAAATACAATTTTTAATTTTCTCCTTTAAATTCAGAATCAATAGTTTTGAAAACAATCTTATCCTAAAATCTTCAGCTATGAAAAGGCAAACACTGCAGGGACATCTACTTTTATGATAAGGAAAGAGAGGTGACTGGTCTCTGTCTCTGCCTTTTGACTTTGATAAAAAGTTGTGGAATTGTGTGAGTTAGAGGTGTGCTACCTCTGATCAGCTAGCGCTGATCACAGATGTCTAATATTCTATGTAAGTAACATTTTAAAAAAACAAACAAAAACCCCCAACACATCCATATAACTAAAAGATATTTGAAATACAATAACATGTCTTAGAAAATAAGCATCTCTCTGGCCACACCTCCAACATCAAATTACTTGCATTACAAAGAAACCATGAAGATGCTGATCTGATATGATATGGTATGATATGATGTGATATGATAGGCTATGATAAAATAAATACCAGTAAGTAAAATCCCAAACAGGTGCTTGTTATGTAAGATATTTTATAAAGGTAAGCTATGTGTGTAAATTGCAATTTGCTGTTCCTTAGGCACCATGGAAATATAGAAAAATCATATCATACATACAAAAGCAGACCTTAGGTACAGAACCTCTCTCTCTCTTAATCTTTCCTGAGAGAAATCACTAAGTGTAACTATACAAACTTGGTCCTAGTTACTCAGACTGCCATTATTCAACAGTAAATGTACATAAATTACATTAAATTATTTCTTATTTAGGCAAATAAGAATGTTACTGTTTCACACTGCCCTACTTGTAACAAGTATGTACATTTACTGATTGGTTTGGTTTGGGGTTTGTTTTTTTTTTCCCCTTTTCTCTTACACTGCTTTCAGAGTCTCAATAAAAGTGGGAGCCTTCTGGATTACTACTTAATTATTGGCATAGAAAACCATAAAATAAAGGAAATACCCACAGCTAAGAGTCTCTGAATAATTTATCACATCATTTTTAGCAGTACAATAAAGTTTAAAAGCTAAGAGATCTTTAGAGGAATAAAAAATAAGAAATAAGCCTCTTCTTTCAGTTCTCTCTTCCCTAAGAAGAGATTCAATATTCAGCAAAACAGAGAAATTACTTGTCCCACAGCTTTTTTTGCTCTGACCTTCATCAGGACTCCATAGCTACTAAAGCTTACTTCATCTCTTATGTTCCTCCCAGTCTTCACTTTTGCTCCTTGTCTTGTCAGACTCGTCATTTCCCCCTGCTCGTTTTAAAAATGAAAACATATTTATTTCTGTTTCTGTATCCTACAGAAATTCAAAGTCACTGAATTTTAATTGTCCAGGTCTGAGATGCAGGCAGAGCTATTCTGTCTTGCACAACCCTTGGTTTAGGGACACATTTTGACATTATGAAATACTAATTCTTTTGGGGAATGTTCCCCAAGTAATCAAACTAAGCAATGCACATGCCTTATTTTTAACCAGCCTCTTACTTTGTGCATTTTGATGATCACAACTTGATTTAGTTAGTGTTGCTTTATTTTTCATCTCCAGAAGTCCCTGAATTTCTTTTACCTGCAACTTCAATCTTCTGTTTTCTTCTTCCAAACTTTGCTTTTCTACTTCAAATCTCTCTCCCCATTCAGAGGTATTCTCAAACTGTAGTCTTTCCAGCTGGGAAGAGTTGAGGTGGGGGGAAGAACAACCAAAAGAGAGAAAAAGAGGAATAATATGGTTAAAAAAACCCGTGTTCCTATCTCAGAGTAGGGTGGGCATCTTAGAAATTGTCATGGTTTAACCCTGGCTGGCAACTAAGCACCACACAGCCGCTCCCTCACTCTCCCCACAAGGGGACAGGGGAGAGAATCAGAGCAGTAAAAGTGAGAAAACTCGTGGCTTGAGATAAAGACAGTTTAACAGGTAAAGCAAAAGCTGTGCATGCAAGCAAAGCAAGGAATTCATTCACTAGTTCCCATGGGTAGGCAGGTGCTCAGCCATCTCCAGGAAAGCAGGGCTCCATCACATATAGTGGTGACTTGGGAAGACCAACACCATCACTCCAAACATGCCCCCCTTCCTTCTTCTTCCCCCTGCTTATATACTGAGCATGACGTCATACGGTACGGAATAGCCCTTTTGGTCAGTTGGGGTCAGCTGTCCTGGCTGTGCCCCCTCCCAGCTTTTTGTGCACCTGGCAGAGCAGGGGAAACTGAGAAGTCCTTGGCCAGTCTGAGAACTACCCATCAGCAACTAAAAACATCAGTGTGTTATCAACATTCTTCTAGCACTAAATCCAAAACACAGCACTATGCCAGCTACTAGGAAGAAATTTAACTCTGTCCCAGCCAAAACCGGGGCAGAAATCAATCCAAGGTATAAGTTTTCCATGTTTCATAAAGTTAAGTACTTGAATTTGAAAAGAAAAACCCAAGAGGTACGTTAATTGTACTTTTACAAAAATAAAGCATAGGTAATATTTTAATATAGTAACTGGTAACCAAATCTTATTTCTTTCCCTGCTACTTATTGAACAGTATTACAAAAAAAAATAAAAGAATTTGTTCACTAGTTCCCATGGGTAGGCAGGTGCTCAGCCATCTCCAGGAAAGCAGGGCTCCATCACATATAGTGGTGACTTGGGAAGACCAACACCATCACTCCAAACATGCCCCCCTTCCTTCTTCTTCCCCCTGCTTATATACTGAGCATGACGTCATACGGTACGGAATAGCCCTTTTGGTCAGTTGGGGTCAGCTGTCCTGGCTGTGCCCCCTCCCAGCTTTTTGTGCACCTGGCAGAGCAGGGGAAACTGAGAAGTCCTTGGCCAGTCTGAGAACTACCCATCAGCAACTAAAAACATCAGTGTGTTATCAACATTCTTCTAGCACTAAATCCAAAACACAGCACTATGCCAGCTACTAGGAAGAAATTTAACTCTGTCCCAGCCAAAACCGGGGCAGAAATCAATCCAAGGTATAAGTTTTCCATGTTTCATAAAGTTAAGTACTTGAATTTGAAAAGAAAAACCCAAGAGGTACGTTAATTGTACTTTTACAAAAATAAAGCATAGGTAATATTTTAATATAGTAACTGGTAACCAAATCTTATTTCTTTCCCTGCTACTTATTGAACAGTATTACAAAAAAAAATAAAAGAATTTGTTTTAAAAAACATTGAGACTGATTTTCGTTTCACTTTTTGTTCTTCAAAAGATGAAAAATTATCATGTTTTTAGTTATAGCCTGTTTACACTTTAGAATGACTATAATGAATACCCATTAAACTGAAGAAGTTCTAAAGTATGTCTTCAGTACTAAAAACCACTATCCTAAAAACCAGAGGAAGGATTTTTAAGTTTTCACACTACTCTGTTCCTTGAGGTCACAACTAATAGTCTTAAGGGAAATATTATGTTTTATGGCCAGTGCTGTAACCTTAATTAAGGATAACCAACCTTTCCAAATTAATTTATCTAACCCACACATAGGATGAATTAAATATATCAACAAAAAGCCATGTTACTAAGTCATATAAAGTAATTATCTATTTTATTTGCTCTTCAGAGACAACTAGACAGAGGTTTTGTCAAGATTGTATGAAATGTTCCTCACATTTCAAAAGAAAAACTAGTAAAATTAATTCATTTTTATAGCAAAAACCAGGAACTTATCAGATAATAACAGATATTTATCAGATTACTATTGACAAGTACTTACTATTAACAACTTTTTGTTAACTGGTACTTACAAGGAGATTAAAAGAGATTAAGATAGATTAAAAACTGTGAAAATTAAATACCCCAGTTCTTTTAACAGAGATTAAAAAAAAAAAAAGATAAATGCTAATACATAAAAGTAAAAATTTTAAGAACTTTACAATTTTCAGTTCTGTGAAAAAGTAAAATCGATTATTTGATAAAAGTGGAGACTGAAAACAGTGCAAAGCACTTCATTGAAGAAACAGGATGTCTGTGCCAACAAGGTTTTAGAAAGAGCCAGAGATGTACTTTTTCAGATATTGGTTATTTTTATTTTAAAATCAATGTCTGGCAAATAATGGAAAGTTACTGAACATGAAGCAAAGAACTGAACTGAATGGAAAGTTACCAAACATTACAGCATCAGGGAAACATAATTCAGACCCTGTTAATTGTAACAATGTGATTATCTAACTAAATCAAATAGCGAACTTGTCTGTTCCCCCCTTATTTCTGAGCAAATAGAAACAGGTAGAAACTCTATAAAGTAAAAAAGGCTCATTCCGATTTTCAGAAGAAAGAAATGCATTTTGAGTCTTTCTATTTTTGATGGAAAAAAACAAGTGTCATTGTTTACTAACAATGATAACATTTTTCCAGATATTCTACATACAATAAACTAGAGGATTCCCCAGAAGACTGAGTAAAGCAGGGGAAAGAAAAAAGCTCCACAAGCTATTTCCAGTAGTTATTTGGTATAAGCATAAGGTATGGTTTGGGAGAACTCTAATGAACAACAAACCAACCCTGATTACTAACACTCTGAAAATTAGCATTTCAGAAAATATGAGTTCTAGTACTTTGCTGGACAATGATTTATAGTATAATCAATGATATCAAAATTGTCTACTCATGGCTTTGTACAAGTTAGTATTTCTTCCTGACTTTATTATGGAGTTCTTTATGGATATGGTATATTAAATATTTAAATTTATCATTATTAGAGCTTGTAGACAACTTCATTGCAATTAATTGAAATTTTACAGACACAGAGATAATTAAGTTTATCTTTGACATCAGATCTTGGTTTGGTAGTCATCTTGTGCTTAATTACCCGACCAAAATTCAACCTTGGGTGGTTTTGTGATTTCTCTCTACTTGAAGTCTGCCCAAATTGAAATGACTATTGTAATATTTTCTGAAATACTAATTTCCAAATTGTTAGTAATCAGGGCTGGTTTGTTGTTCATTACATTTCTCCCAAACTGTACCTTATGCTTATTCCAAATAATATTTTTCATATAATGTTCTCATAGGAAATATTTGCTCTCTTTTTCTTCTTTACTGCAAATAAGGAAGAGGTGCCAGATCCCAGCTTTCAGATTTCAAGTCAGAATGCCAATTTCGCAAAGTCATCATGTGGAATTTTGCCATTCCCAGCTAAAAAGAGCAACATTCTCTTGAGAACACAGAATTTGTCTCCCACACCTGTGCAACGCATTCCTAATCCCACTCACACCCCAAACCCCTGTCGGGGCCCTTCCAGCTCCAGGAGTTCAGCTGGCAGCATTCAAGGCCAGCTAGCTGATACGGCCTGTTGTAAAGAGCTGGAAGACTCAGCAGAGGGAAATCTCTCTGCCTCAGGGCTGCTTTTAATCTGAATATTCCATACGTCATGCTTGACAGAGCTAAGTTGTAAATATTGACATGTTTGCATTTAAAACAGACAGGAGAGGTTCATACAGATGTAATACAGATTGCAGAAAACAGCTTTGATTATGAAGAACACAGGTGTTCCTGAACTGACTAGTCTCATCTTTCTATATGAACTTTTCAAGATATTTTATCTTGAATCAAATAAGCTTAATTATGTCTGAAATTACATATTTAACTCATTTAGGAGAAAACTGAAATATTGCTATTAAAAAGGCTGTGAAGGAGAATTTATTTTTCTTTTAAGTATGAAAATAGCTGAAAACTACTGACCAAGTATTTGTTTGTAACATCTTTGCTAATTAATCTTCCTAAAGTAAAGAAAGATGCATTATTTTCATTGAGACTTAAAGATTTGGAATGTTGTTTGTTTTTCAATTGAAAAAACTCACCAACCTTATTTTCCAGTTATGAGCTCCCTGCCTTTAGAGAAAGTAACTTTCTCACTTTAAAAAAAAAAAAAAGAAAAAAAAATGAAAAAATAGAGTCCTGCCTTTAAGAAAGTAACTTTCTCACTTTAAAAAAAAAAAAAAGAAAAAAAAATGAAAAAATAGAGTAGTTGCATATGCTGATGGGCTCTGTAGACTGTTTCATAACTGTTGCAGCTAGAGCTGCTCTGCGAGGGACCTATTCCCCCTTATTGAACTTGAATGCACCCCTGGATTCTTTTGATCTACTCAATGTTAACCAGTTTCAAAAGACTGAAAATCACCTCATCCACTGTGCAAGTAAGTTGTGCAGATCTGCTTTACTTTCCAGTACACAGGCTGAGAAAACAAATGTTGTGAGCCCTAATACACCAGGGTGAGGAAAGCAGCTAGAGGAACTTTTCTCAGTAAGGAAGTTGAGCCAGATGTTGTTGAAAATGCAACACAAGGCAAACATTCAAAAAGCATGAGCATTTCAAAATGACCAAATGAAATTGCTGTGGGGATATATGTGTATATAAAGTACATACCTGTATGTATATGTGTATACACATAGACATATTCCTCTGTTTCTTTAAAGTAAACCTGTCATTTAAAAATTATTTTCCCCTTCTTAATTACATGAAAAATAATACAACCTTTAAATTAATCTATTGTTGCCTTAAAGTCTACTGTCTCCCTTCATTTTTCACACAAAAACATTTCACAGGAACAGTAATATTTAATTTTCATTTTGAAATTCATGACTGAAACTTCAATTAAAAATGCAAATTGACTAAATAGCAGTGATACCTACCTCACATCTACACTGAAAAATTTCAGTTGTTTTTTTTTTTCCATGTAAAACATACATTGTCACACGCATACAGAAAATAAGTATTTTAGATGCTCTTGGGTGGAACTACAGATTCTGATTTATAGAGGAATTGAAAGCAAGAAATGAGAGAAACAATTTCCAATTTTATTGCTGCATGTGAAAAAACTCAGGATGTTTCTTTTTCTATTCAAATGTGAATATTTTCTCTCCAGAAAATGTCTCCACAAACTTGCTCTGAATTTTGCTTTTCAATAGGAAGACCAGAATAATGGTGGAAGCATAGAGTGAGGTCAAGGTACTGTCAGTGAAGTGGATAATTGCTAAGGTGAATGGTGGAAATGAAGTACAGTGTACTGACCTTTTGAAACTGGATAATTATGTCTTAGAGCTAACCTACACCATTTTATGACTAATGTAATAGACAGACGGCCTGAGAAAAACAGACACAGAAAAAGGAACTCCTCCTGGTACAGTTCATTAGCAGGAAAATCTTAGTGCTGTAGTTAAGTTTAGAGCAACATAACAATGGTTGTGGCTCAAAAGTTTTATTGAAACGAGATTTTTCTTCTTCCCTTCAGTCACAGGGAGATGGAGTAGGATGGAGGACAACAATTAAGCTGCCTACCGATTTTTAATGGGAGTACTGACAGCAAAATAAAAGGATGGTGAAGAGGAGATCTAACAATCTATATGATTTCAGATGGAACAAGGAAAATTTTCTACATGCCCCTCAGAAGCAAGGGAGATTAAGAAAGCAGCGATTTTTGTTGGGTTTTAGCAAAAAGTTGTGTTAGCTTTCAATAAAACTCAGGAAAAGTTAGGAAGTTATGATCTCCAGCTTTCTAAAGGAAGCATTTAAAATAGACAGACAGAAGACAAGCATTATGTTAAAAAGCTGTATTTCAATCTGATCTGAATGACAATGATATCAGAACTAAAAAATGCCAATTGAGCTAGAAATTCTCTCGCAAAAGGTTTTTCTTTTACAAAAATGGCACTTTTAAAAAACATTTTCTGAGAAAGATTCTCCAAATGTCTTAAATAAAAGTTGTCCATACAAGATACTTCACGTTACATGCAGAAATGACTGAAACCAGAAGAGTTTAATTTATTTGTTTACAATTTGAACCTTGCTCAACCACCCCAAAATATTAACTTCTAATGTCTGTCTTCATTCTAATAATCTACAGGCAAGCCAGATATGGCCTACAGACTTTTGACCCAGAGGGGCAATAATTCCTATTTAAACTAATGAAAAGAAGCCTCTGGCAGCCTCACTCAAATACCTGTAAAACATCTGTTTTAGCTTGCACAGATCAAAAATTAAAATTTAAAATCAATATGCTTTTGTGCACTTTAAATGACGGCACAGGGCATTTTTGGGTTTTAAAGCAGGAGGAAAGAATATACATTTTCAGGATTCTTGATATCCTCACTATATTGTGCATGAAGGTAATTTCCACTCATATACATTACAATTTATTCTACAAACTTAAGGCAAGAGACAGATTGAACTGAAAGTTAAATGAGCCACAGATTGATTATGAATTAGGGATCACATCTCCCTCCAAAAAAAGAAAACCTACGGAAATAAATGTACAGCTTTGTAAAGAAATGAGTGAATTAGTCTCTTATAGATCTTGAACCCACAGTTACTTACAAAACTCAACAGAAGAAACCTCGCTCTTTCTGAAGCTAATATTCATTTTCTATAACTCAGACAGGAATATTATCTCTCAAAAAAAATTCATATCCAATGACTTTTTCAGATCCAGAACAAGAACTCAACAATTGTGCAATTTTGCCAACCATCTTCCAAGTTATTGCACATTGACAAGAAATGCAAGGACAGAGAATTTGCCATTTCACAGTGGCAGTTTTCTTTATTTATGAGATGTTGTCAACTTCTAAAGTATTTAATTTGTTGCAGCTGCTAGAAGGAACCATGAAAGTGTAATTTCCTCGAATATGGCACCTAGGTAAATTGAATCAAATAAATTAAAAGCAAGCTCTGCCTGAGAGTCTATCATCAAGTGGAAACATCACATTTCATTAAGAGTGCATTGTGAAACACCATTACAATTGGTAATTTAGTTATAATACTGGATCTGAAGCTCTTTTATCAATGGTCTAAAAGGAATGGTTCAAACTGTTAAAGATACTCTCTCAACACAACTAGGAAAAAAATATCTGTACTGGAAGATCAGGAAAAACCTGATACAGAAAGAAGCACCTTTAAAGCTATATACAAGCAGAAGAGATCAGTTAGATGGATGAATGTGATTCTCTGAAACCCCTTTTGGTTTTAGATCAAAAGTGTCTACAGAAGTTGGAAGACGACTGTGGTTCCATCCCACTGCATACCTCCCTTTGGGAAAGGTGTAAGAGGAAGACAGACTTCACGTAAGCATATACCCATGTCCAACTGGATAGGAAATACTTTCAAGAATCTTCATCACCTGCAAAATACACTTTATTTGGGGGGGGGGGGGATTTTTTTTTTTTTTTTTTACTGCTACAAGTCTATAAGAGCTTGGTGACAACTGTGAAAGCTCCTAGGTCTGAAAGGAAACCCATCAGCTTGCGTGCTTTCAAGCCCAGCACTGCTGTGCAGGGGTGTGATGGTTGCTGGCAAGCAAAACTATTACTCACCATGCGTGACACTAGGAAGTTTTTCAATGATTATTTACAGTGTGTGTGAGTGTTTGTAGAATTCTTTTCCTTTTTCATCTAAAAGAATCAATCAAAGACTACCAGAATCCATATCACTCCTTCCACAGAAAAGGGAAGACAAATGTTGGCTACCTTTTTATTTGACAACTACTTCAATATTCAATATAGAAAAAAATAAATTTACTCTGCTTTTTTTCTTATTGTGAACAAGTCTGCCAAGAAGACCATTTAGGCCATCAGAAACTATACTGAAAGCATGATAAATATTATTGTGCCTGAAAATATCTTGAGACTCGAAGCCTTGCAACAAATTGAACTTTTTAATGAATGCTTATATTCATAACAATGCATGTATCTGAGCTCCAGCACGTTTAGTAATCAAATATTTCTTCCTTCTGGTACTACTCAAATGTTTGTCTGCTGCAAGCTGATATCATTGCACTACGTTGACATTAAAAGTTGCTGATTTACTAACATTTATTTTCCTCTTCCCCATCTGTACACAGAGAATTTTTTTTTCTGTGTAAGATTAATTTACCACAAGTGATTTATGTGGGAATATAAGCTGTCCGTAGATACATAAAAAACTTAAAGGCTGAAACTTTAAAACAATCATGAATAATATATGCAGAAAGGCATAAATAAGTTAAAGAAAAGGAAAATGCTGGGAGTGAGGTGGGGAAAATTACCCTTGATCTCACAGATCTTTTTTTATATGTTGATTCTGTCACTGCTTTTATGAGTTTCTTTTAAGTTCAAGTTTATATGGACTGTGTATTACATTAAACTGAATAAACATTAACATCTTAACTGAAAAAGTAGGAATGGTGTCCATCTTAAATAACCTTTAATGCATCTTTAACAGTCCACGTAACATGCTTATCAGCACATGATAGTCCTTCAGATTTCAGATGTTATTTGCTGCATTCGTGTCTCAAACTTTGCATCTCAAGGGATTGCAATGTATCTAGTGGAGCCCCACTTCAAACAATGAATTCACTTGAAGAATTGTTTACCATCAACCACCTGTTGTTCTGGATCATCTACTATGCATTCAAGAAAAAAAGGTTTTCTGTCAATGAGTATCAGAGAAAATTATCCATAATGCCTGTCCAAAATTCCCCTTTCACTAAATATCTGAAAATAATTAAAAACTTCAGAGTTACTACTTTTATCTATCTATACTGTTGAGATCAATAAAGAGAACACCAACACATACATTTTTATTGTAAAATTATGAAGTGGTTTTATGTTTTATATTATTTTAAATAAAAGAGATATTTACACTTTTCAGGTGGAAAAAATAAGGAAGATGTCTAAACAAATACAGAAATATTCTTGCTGATAGATTTTATTGTTGTTGGAGAACAACAAATCTGGCAGGTAAATTATGACCTAGCTGATGATTAGGAAGTAAAAAAAAAAAAATGGGTTATTTCTGAAATATAGGTCCATTAAAAGAAATTAATTACAACTGCAGGAGAAATAATTCTGCATTTGTACTATCTTCAGGCTGAAAAAAAAGTCTACAATAACAATGCCTGCCGGTGCCCAAAGCTTGGTGGTAACCAGATTGACCAAAAGGTCTCCTGTCAGAAACTGAAAATACATCTTAAATAGCCAAAACACTGAAGTGTTTAAATGATTACAATTAACAATTAAGAGGCTTGCTACAAGTATATTTCATTTTCCAGCTAAATACAATGAGCCTTAACAAAATTAAGTTCACTGAAAAGCAACTACACTCTCTTCAAGAGACAGTAGCCCCTGTCCTGGTTTTGGCTGGGATAAAGTTAATTTTTTTCCTAGTAGCTGGCATAGTGCTGTGTTTTGGATTTAGTACAAGAAGAATGTTGATAACACCCTGATGTTTTAGTTGTTGCTGAGCAGTGTTTACACCAGTCAAAGACTTTTCAGCTTCCCATGCTCTGCCAGGTGCACAAGAAGCCAGGAGAGGCACAGCCAGAACAGCTGACCCTGACTGGCCAAAGGGGTATTCCATACCATCTAACATCATGCTCAATGTATAAACAGGGGAGGAGTTGGCTGGGGACTAGCAATTGCTGCTCAGAGCTGGGCTGGGGATTGGTCAGCAGGTAGTGAGCAATTGCATCGTGCATCACTTGCTTTGTATATTATTATTGTTATTGTTATTATTATTGCTACTGCTACTACAATTTTACTTTATTTCAATGATTACACTCTTCTTATCACAACCCACAAGTTTTCTCACTTCATGTTAAACCACAACAGCCCTATAAAGCTGTGCACTTTAATTCTACAGCCGTACTTGTAAGAGTCTCATCAATAATATCCTGAAATATGTTACTCCTTTTTAGGAATCAATCAATCAAAAAATAAATAATAAATTCTGCCACAAGGATTCAGGATGCTTGTAATTCTGATTTTATCCCTTCAGTCTTTCTTTAATAGCTGATGACCAGTATAGCAATAAACTGTATGTGAAACTGTGATATCAACAGAAGGCATTTTTCATATGGGGGGACGGAGGTGGAGGGATGTGATATTATTATGACAACAGTAATATACTTTTTTTCTGAAGTAAATAAGCCTTATGAAGTGCTGCTGCCAAGTCATTAGTGTACATCATCAGAAGCTTCAGACTAGCAAAGAATTTATACAAAGTACTTGTGTACTTACTCCTAAACTAATATGAAAATCAGATTTCCAGAAGACCAACTGGTATCAAAAGGAGTTATCAAACATCAATTAAATTAAAACCTGTTGTGGTTTAACCCGGCTGGCAACTAAGCACCACGCAGCCGCTTGCTCACTCCCCCCCTCCCTCAGTGGGATGGGGAAGAGAATCGGGAAGGAAAAAAAAAGGTTAGATCCGAGGGCTGAGATAAAGACAGTTTAATAAGAGAAAATAATAATAATAGTAATAATGA
>NW_009260128.1:4846709-4861666 GCF_000687185.1 Egretta garzetta
AATTCCCCCCCCCCCCCCACCCGACGCCCAGCCCGTCCCGAGCAGCGATCACTCCCCGAGCCGCGATCAGTCCCCAAGCAGCGATCACTCTCCCCGCAACCGACCGACTGACTCACTAATCCCAAGCATGACGTTATATGGTATGGAATAGCCCTTTGGTCAGTTTGGGTTAGCTGTCCTAGCTGTGCTGTACTCCCAGCTTGTTATGCACCTGGCCAAGCAGGAGAAGCTCAAAAAGTCCTTGAGTAGTCTGAGCACGACTTGGCAACAGCTGAAAACATCAGTGTGTTATCAACATTCTTCTGGTACTAAATCCAAAAACACAGCACTATGCTAGCTACTATGATGAAAATTAACTCTATCCCAGCTGAAACCAGGACAAACCAAAACAAATAAACAAACAAACAAAAAAAGACCACCAAACAGCAGAGGTTCTCATTTTATGTTTTTGTTTGGTTCGCTTTCTCATATTTAAAAAAAAAGAAAAAGCAATCTGATAAAAGGCATGTGTTCTTGAATACGGAAATTAACATTCACACTCACACTATGTGGAAAAATCACACATCTCAAGTCCTTTATTTTAGTGAATGTATCCAGGGGAAAAGGGATGATGACACATATTCTAATAGCCACATAACATTAAAGTTGTTTTTTTTCCAGACAAGAATACTGAAGAATGAAGTCTTCTTACATAAGAAAAAAGTTCTATTGAGATATAAGCCAAATGGTAAACCATTTGTAGGCTGTCTTGGAAAATGAGGGGTTTTCACCCATGGTGAACAAATACATAAATGTTTTATTCATTTTCATAGCCAGGCAATATATCAAAGATGTCCACGTGTCCTGATCAACTAAGTTACTAATGCACATGAAAAATGAACCATGTACTTTATTATCTTTCAGAACAGAACTTGGCAATCTGTAGGTCAAGATGCAAACCTGATATATCAACAGTCCACACAAGTGTTTGTCATTTTTCTTATCAGTATGGCGTGTTTCAGTTGAGAGAAGTCACAGAAAAAACTGATTCCTTGGTCACATATATATATATATATATATAAAATTTTTTTTAAAGTACACTTGGTCATTATGAGCACTAATGCATCTTCTGTATGCAAATTTAATTAGTGAAAATAATAAAAATAATAACAACTAAACATGATCACCTTCATCAAGCTTGCAAAAGAAAACAGAATATCTACCTCATCTCAGGGGTCATTGTCAGTGCAGCTTTGTCTTATATTTTCTGATATTGAAATATTTCAATATTTTAACACCATTCCTTGGTGGGGAGCTCTCATATTTTACACCTGTTTGTAGTCAAAAAGGTAGCAGGCCATATATTTGCATATCTCAAAACAAAATATTTGTGTAAGAACCATTCCTGAATTTTAGCATCAATATTGATAATGACTGCATTTCTAAGTAGCCTAGTGAGTACTGTAAGTACATTCTCCAAGTTGAAGTTGAAAGTATTCCATTTTAAGTGTCTTCTTGAGTTTCTGGGAACTTTATCAGGGATTGTTGGGCAACTTATGGGAACCGTCTGAGGAACTTTCGGGTACCTGCTGCTGCTACATAAGAAGCCACTGAATAACTGTCTGTTCACTGTCAGACTCTTGGACTCAGACAGATCTTCAGAAAGAGGATGCAGCTCTGCAAGTGTCAGGCTGCAGGGCGTTCCTTGAGCCTCTTGCTGGGCACATGGTCTCCAAGCCTGCAGGAGGTGTGAAGTTGTAAGGGCTTGTGCTTCCTTGTGAAACAGCTGTCGGAAAAGGCCACCAGACTGCACAGCATCAGAGAGGATGAGAAATAGATGGCCCAGATCTTCTCTGAGACCTTGCAGCTTCAAGAGCCCAAACCTTCAACTGTAGGGGAGGGGCAGGAAGAGCCTATGAAGCTGGAAAATGGAAACTTCCATGATGATTAAGATTGGAAGCTGGTGACTTCTCACACTAAGAAGAAGTTTCATGCACTACCAAGTAACTTGCACTTTCAGAACAGATTCACTGCCCTTGCTGTTGATGAGAAGCCTCTCTGGTGGGTGAGCCTGAGGCACTCAGTATCACTAGAAGGAAGTGGTGAATAATAGCATAGGAGACTCCCTGCTATGGGGAATGGGGACACCCATCTGCCAATGTTTGCAGCATCTTAGACAGAATTAATGTCCCCACAAGAAAAATGAAAAACTAGATTTTAAAATTAGAAAAAAAGATATCTCTGCAGGATGTCTGACTTCTGTTTCTCCTACATTTTAACAAATTTGCCATAGTGTTTTACTTTTTGTAATCTGGTTTAATAATATCTCTCTGTTGAAAACATCCTATCTATTCAGATACTGAGAAACATCCCAAAATTTTCTTCCCTTCCCCCATAAGATGAATGTGGTAAGTGAAGCCTATTACTTACTGAAAAAAATTAATTGTAATTAAATTACCAATAATAAATGGTCTGTCAAGTAATTTGTTCCTTTAAAATTTATACTGTTGTTTTTAGAAGAAAATACTCATATTGTCTCATTTTATATATAGATATATAATTTTATGCAGACACATCTATTGGCCTTATAGCTATATTACATGGGCAATAGTAGATGTACTGAAAGGTTTTATTGAAGAAAAAGTAGAGGATATCTTATCAATGGCAATTCCCCATCTCCTCCTTTTCAATCTGCAGATAGCATCCTTCAATCAGAGAATGGTTCAGGTTGGAAGGGACCTCTGGAGGTCAGCTGGTCTAACCCCCCTAGCTCAAGCAGCACCACCCAGAGCTGGTTGCCCAGGACCATGTCCACATGGCTTTTTAATATCTCCATGGTGGGAGACTCAGCCAGTTCTCTGGGAAACCTGTGCCAGTGCTCAGTCACCTTCACAGTATAAAAGTGTTTTGTGATATTCTGAAGTAACCTCCTGTGCTTCTGTTTGTTCCCATTGTCTCTGGTCCTATCACTGGGCACCACTGAAAAGAGCCTGGCTCCATCTTCTTTATACCTTCCCTTCAGTTAGATATTTATAAGATCCCCCTGAGCCTACTCTTCCCCAGGCTAAACAGTCCCAGCTCTCTCAGCCAGAAGATGCTCCCATCCCTTCATCATCTTAGTTGCCCTCTGCTGGATTCTGTCTGGTATGTCCATGCCTCTTCTGTACTGGTGACCCTACAACTCGACCCAGCACTCAAGGTGTGACCTCACCAGTGCTGAGGAGAGGGGAAGGATCACTTCCCTTGACCTGCTGGCAATGCTTCTCCTAATGCAACCCAGGATACCGTTACAATTCTTTGCCACAAGGGCGTGTTGCTGATTCATATTCAAATTGTATTCAATATTCTCTATTTTTTTTCTTCACTCTGCCCCCAACACCAACAACATTACTAAGCTTTCTCTTTCACTCACCCTAATCTTAATTTTCCAGCTCTGACTGGGACTAAGACTTCCACCTCTGGCTCACAACACAAAGGCCCCCACTGTATAGATCTCTTGGCTGTCTTAACTTTCCTTAGGCTACCCAGTTCCAGCCCCACTCCAGTGGCACCTCTAAGCTTTCTCTTTTGCTCAATCCTAACCTGAGCTTCTGGCTCAGACTGCAACAAAGAACCTTACCTCCAGAACTTCTGTCAGTATCACTTGCAACCTTGCCTGCTCTGTGTTTCTTATTTTAAACACTGTTTAGATATATTGCCCTCCTATTTCTGTGGCTTTGCTGTATGTTAAAAGTAGTGATCGTGCTATAAAAGGTACCAACAACTACATCAAAGTTTGTATTGTCTTTACTCAGCTGCTCCAAAAAGATGCTAAAATGCTACACCAACTTACTTCAATAACTTGACTCTGCAAATTTACCACATGGCTTAAGAAAGTCCCCTTTTGCTATGGTCTTTCAGGATATCCAATATTAACTTTCCACTTGGGATCCATTCTAGCCTACTTCTTCATACTAACCACCTCTAAAGGTTAGAGTAATTCCTGACTGCAGAAATCAAAGTTGAAGCCTTGGTTCCAACAGAATTCAGTAACTATATACTCATAAGCTTAATATTAGGCATCCTTTCAGTAGCCTTTGGCTTGAACGTTATTTTTTTGAATAATGACAAAACACCTCAAATTCAATTGCTTCCCATAATTAGAAACAGAAACTGAATCTAAACATCTTTGGATGTAATGGGCATCCATTTGTAACATCCTTTCTACTGCAAGCTCTTCAAGTTATCAATTTTTTATTATGTTTAGTAAAATATTGGTGCGAGATAAGCATGACCTTACATAAAAATGGCATGTACCACACACCCATTTGCTATATTCCTAAATGCAAGTGATATTTGAGATGGGATTAATATGACTTAATTCTTAAACTGTGTTTCTTTTTTTGCCTAAAGCTGAACACAATAATTATAGTTCCAAAATCTAAACAGTGGTTTAGGTGAATTTAAAGTGTTCTCTAATCTCAGTCAAGAAAAGAATTCACATGTCAGCTAATGCCTTGGAGAATATTGCTTGAAATTGATAAGGGACACACATCAACCAAAACTCTCAAAACTTGACAAGCCATCACTCATCTGGAGAATCAGAATCACTTCCCTTGACCTGCTGGCAATGCTTCTCCTAATGCAACCCAGGATACCGTTACAATTCTTTGCCACAAGGGCGTGTTGCTGATTCATATTCAAATTGTATTCAATATTCTCTATTTTTTTTCTTCACTCTGCCCCCAACACCAACAACATTACTAAGCTTTCTCTTTCACTCACCCTAATCTTAATTTTCCAGCTCTGACTGGGACTAAGACTTCCACCTCTGGCTCACAACACAAAGGCCCCCACTGTATAGATCTCTTGGCTGTCTTAACTTTCCTTAGGCTACCCAGTTCCAGCCCCACTCCAGTGGCACCTCTAAGCTTTCTCTTTTGCTCAATCCTAACCTGAGCTTCTGGCTCAGACTGCAACAAAGAACCTTACCTCCAGAACTTCTGTCAGTATCACTTGCAACCTTGCCTGCTCTGTGTTTCTTATTTTAAACACTGTTTAGATATATTGCCCTCCTATTTCTGTGGCTTTGCTGTATGTTAAAAGTAGTGATCGTGCTATAAAAGGTACCAACAACTACATCAAAGTTTGTATTGTCTTTACTCAGCTGCTCCAAAAAGATGCTAAAATGCTACACCAACTTACTTCAATAACTTGACTCTGCAAATTTACCACATGGCTTAAGAAAGTCCCCTTTTGCTATGGTCTTTCAGGATATCCAATATTAACTTTCCACTTGGGATCCATTCTAGCCTACTTCTTCATACTAACCACCTCTAAAGGTTAGAGTAATTCCTGACTGCAGAAATCAAAGTTGAAGCCTTGGTTCCAACAGAATTCAGTAACTATATACTCATAAGCTTAATATTAGGCATCCTTTCAGTAGCCTTTGGCTTGAACGTTATTTTTTTGAATAATGACAAAACACCTCAAATTCAATTGCTTCCCATAATTAGAAACAGAAACTGAATCTAAACATCTTTGGATGTAATGGGCATCCATTTGTAACATCCTTTCTACTGCAAGCTCTTCAAGTTATCAATTTTTTATTATGTTTAGTAAAATATTGGTGCGAGATAAGCATGACCTTACATAAAAATGGCATGTACCACACACCCATTTGCTATATTCCTAAATGCAAGTGATATTTGAGATGGGATTAATATGACTTAATTCTTAAACTGTGTTTCTTTTTTTGCCTAAAGCTGAACACAATAATTATAGTTCCAAAATCTAAACAGTGGTTTAGGTGAATTTAAAGTGTTCTCTAATCTCAGTCAAGAAAAGAATTCACATGTCAGCTAATGCCTTGGAGAATATTGCTTGAAATTGATAAGGGACACACATCAACCAAAACTCTCAAAACTTGACAAGCCATCACTCATCTGGAGAATCAGAACTCCAATGTGCTAACAAGTGCATAGTTGCTTTTGCTACTATACCTAGAGAGGTTGAATTTTTAATCCAGGGTATAAACAAACAAAAATTCCCATATTAACTAACAACCAACTGATATAGGAACTGTATCTGAAATTAATTTCTTAAAAAAAGAAGTAAAAATCACACCTTAACTTTTCTGTTGCATTGTTGAGCAAGGGAAAACTGGAGCTCTCAACATTCACACCAAAAAGGTTTTATTTGTTTGCTTTACAAACAGTACAATGCTTTTCTTGCAGTAGATTGGATTTTGACAGAACCAGCAGGGGTGACAGTGATAATAGATTAAACAAACTGTGTTAAAAAACCTAAGTAAATGGCAAAGATTCTTTTAGGCATGGGGATTATAGCAATTATTTCTCCTAATTTAATTTGAAATCTCAAAGGGCAGCTGGTTTGGAGCATTCTTAACCAAAAAGATCTGAAGCAAAGCATGAGCTTTCATCCTTTAATTTGCTTCAGTGACATCTTAGCTTTAAGGAAGAAAAAAAAAGACTGCTCACTAGTTCCCTGGTGTGCTTCACAAGGCTCAATACTAGATATTTTGGTTTATATTTCAAAACAAGGTATAATAGGCCTCAGCTGAGAACTCTTTTTTTTTTTAAATGACACTTGAAACCTTTTATTAAACTCTGTTTATTTCCCTTTTCATCTAAGCATTGTTGCAATAGTAAGCTGAATTTGCCCAGTTTGTGTTTTTATGATCTAAAGTTACTTTACTTCTGTTACTAGTGCTGTTATCAGGGGGAGGGGACTGTGTGTGTGTGTGACTTTTGGGGGTTTTTTTGCTCCCCAAACCTAATACAACAAAATTCTTCCAAAATTAAGGAGCACAGCCCTTAGAGAGCTGAAACTGATTAATTCAAATATTTTCCAACATCAAGATAAAGAACAGATTTGTCAGTTTGTATGCCTATGAGTAGGCACACATATACAGACTCTATTGGAAGCATCAATAAGCTTATATTCTATGGAAAAGGGTGACTTATTAATTTTTTAGTCTTAACTCTCAGAACAATAATAGTTTGTCTATAATTTACCAAAGATAATTTAAAAAATTGGGATTTTTACAGAAAAACAGCATAAAAAATTAATTGTAATCAAGACTATAACAGCCTACCTCACTTTGCTTCAAGTAGTTATCTATTGCTGTGTGTTTATTAATGCTATTAGGTATTATTAGTAACTAATTTAGGGATGAGAATGAGCCATGAGCCATTCTAAGGATCACTGTAAAAGGAAGATGGTAACCCTGAAAAATACAGGGATTTTTCACAAGATGACTGTAGGCATACAGAAAATCACCTGAAAACAAAAGTAAAAAATGTGATGGGTAATGTATCTCTTTTTTTTTTTTTTTATTTTTGAAGTTTTATTTGCCATACAGAAGGTCAACACCTCTCTGTTTCCAACCAATTTCTAAGCTGACCTTCCATCCTGACTTTGTTTTGTTTTATTGAGCCAAGTGTATAGATAAATAAGAAACTGTAAGAAAACACTAAATCAATAGTGTTCAGCAAGACTGGAAACACTCAAAGCAAGTTCCAATTGTTATCAGTCTCAAGAATATCCTAGACTGTATCAGTCTGATATGTTGCAGATCAGAACAGTGTTCAACACAACTTACTAGAAGTTATTAAATTAATATTGAGATGTAACAAGAATGCTAATTGATAGACAGGAAAAGAAAACATTAAGTAAAATCATCTCGGTTGACAGTACATTTTTCAATGTAACTGCTAATGAATCACACCAAGAATACATCAAAACCAACAGCAACAGTCAAAGCACTCTACATTTAAGTCAGGAGCCATGCAAGATCACTTATCTTACAGACGAAGATTGTTGACTTTTCAGATTAATAGTTAAGTGGTGCTAGGAACGGGATGTTTGCTGTAATTGTAGATCTCTAAAAATAAATACATCTTAGATTACTAGAATATTAAATAGTGTGAAATCACACTAGAACTTGTAATCATTACTTTCCTGTAGGCAAAAAAAATCCATACCAACATACTTAATAAAAATTTGCAAGTCTGATTGAACATAATATTAAATTTTCAGAAAAATCAAGAATTCAAAGTTGTTAGGTGAATATTAGACTAATATATCATTACTTAAAGTGCAGGTAATTTGTACTATACACCAGGTTCCAAAAGTTGTCATGTTCTTGTGCAGTGAGCTTTCTCCTAAACAACAGCAGATTAAACCAGTATTTAAGCTTATTTTCTCTTATGAACTGAAAGTTCAACTGGATTGAAGAAGTGCAGGAGCTGACTTTGTTCAAAGAAATTTTGAAGTGTTGTGTTGCTTAGACTTCACATAAATACGGTATAGAACATTGCCTCCACAGAATAGGAACCTGAAATACACAGCTTTAGTCACTTGATCTAGATAAGCAGTTACGTAAGATAATTTCTATAGCTCAGTGGTCTGGCTGCAAGTACCTGTAGAAATAGTTCTAATGTTTTCAGTAGGGTTTACATGACACCTCTTCTGTTTTATCTGAAACATATCTACAATAACACATTATCTTGGTATTTTGAAGTTACAAAGGTCCCTGAAGAATCTTCTGGCATGGTTTTTAATCACCTGTTACTACACAGTTTAAATCAGGAACTGATCCAAAGTTCATTGACATCAGTAGTTTTGTCATTGTCTTCAGGATATCACTCATGTTGTTGCTCAAAGAAATATGCAGTACTCAGCTTATGTAAACAAGTAAAGTTTTTGACTGTATGCAAACAAAACACTCATTAATTTTTCCTAAGATTGAATCCTTTGTTTGAAAGTAATCTGAAAATGTAATGCTCCAGTTCAGAGGCACTTACTTCAGTGCCAGAGAGTTCTCTTTAAACATGAAGACTAAAGAGGAAAATTCATATTACGCATTAAATAGAAAAAAAAAAGGAAGTGCAGGGAAAAAAAAAAGAAAAAAAAAACAACAAAAAAACCATGGCTGTTTTTCTTCCTTTCCTACCTCCCATGAAATTACTAATTCTTTATTCCAGAAGCAATACAGCTCTCTTGTATATGTTATATCTGAGTCAAAAAGCAAATTCCATTTCAGCAGTCACAAGGACAGTAAGTCTGACTTTTTATTCCACACACATAAGTCAGGAAGCAAAATTACCTAATTATCCTGAAAGTTGTATGAATATAACTGTATTCTAGATGGCAGTCATGAAGATGTTTAAGCATCTTATTTATTTCATAGAACATGACAAGATCCTTTAAAACCAAGAAACTTCATTTCAGTTCTTCATATATTTTTCCCTTCAAAGACATGCAAAAAATTACTTAATCTATTTACCATATAATAAACATGAAACTCTAGATTACTACACAGCAACAGATTTCACAAGCCTTCTTGGCTTGAATAGATTTGTGGCTCAACTTAGGCAGTGATTCTTAACAGTCCTGCTGAGCCCACAACAGAAACTGTTCATAAGTACAAAAGTGATAGATCCTGGACAAATAAAGCATTACTTACACAATTCTTATTAACATTATGACAAGAGTTTGCAAGCTGACAGGGTTACTTTCCATGGAAAAAACCCCATAAAACTAAAAAACCCAAGAGAGAGAAATTTGCTGGATTGGGTTTTTTTTCAAGAAAATACCCCCCCCCTTTTTTTTTTAATGGGAATATTTATTTGTCAAATAAATATACAAATATTTCAAATATTTCAAATGTTATTCAAATATTATAAATATTTTTCAAATAAAAAGAGCATTTAATTTTCAAAACCTAAGAAAGAGAATGTTCTAAAGCTATTTTTCCAATGAAACCTCCCCCCAGATTAGATTTTTTTTTTAATTAAGCAAGTGACACATTGCTATCCTTATCTGGATATGGATAGACAAAAAGCAATTACATCATTAAGTATAAAATAGTTATAACTTTAATTCAATGTCTTTAACATGGCAGACATTAAATTCAATTTTGTACATTCTACCAGGTGTTACATTTAATTCATCAGTGTTTTGTTTTGTTTTTTTTAAAAAGAAGCTGCTTATTTTAGCCCAAATTGATTTTATTGCAATGAATAACAAGTAAGCTTACTAGCAGAAATATTTATTTAAGCAAGAAACTAATTGAATTTGAAAATATAATCCTGAAAAGCTAATTCGGGATATTTAAACATATTTAGTAAATCTTTTTTGGGGGTGATTTTTTTAAACTATATACTGTAAAAAAAATAACTTCTGATAAAGAACCACATGGTGAACTGACCACACTAATGAATTATTGAGTAATTTTGTCATAGTTTTGGACTTCTCAGACTAAGCTATGAAAAACTGGGTTTTTTTTAAAATGCAATACTAACATCTAGGACAAAGATGCATATAAACACACAAACTTCATGCATACAAACACACAAACACATATATACACACACATACTTGTGTGTGTGTGCATATTCCTCCCTCGTCTTCAAAATATTTCTGAACCAGGTTACACTTTCTGCTGGTGGCAGACCAACAGGCAAAACAAACCTCTACAAATTATACAGCTTTGGCATGGTATTCCTTTCACAGAAAATCAGTATGCACAGATATGTTTCAGTATGCACACATATGTTTCTTCTAAACATATTTCCTCACAGAACTAAGTATGAGTTTTCATTTTTCAGTTATAACAGAATGCCCTTAAATAAAAAAAAAAAATCCTGGCCTTGGTCTGCATTTTCATTGCCAAACATGTAATGAAGACCCAGGAAAAATTGGCAAGTACAACTCAATACAGTTTAAATACCTTGTTAGAAGCCAGTATGGGGAAAAAAATGTCAATGAAACAGTAGATTTCACAAGCATTTTTCAAATTACATTTATAGGGAAACAGGCAATCAGACAGAACTTTGACATTATGCACCATCACAAATTATACCTTATGTTGGACAGGGAAAAACATTCACATTAAGTACATAATTTCTAGAGATAATACTAACTATGAACTGGTACCTGATTTATGAAAACAGTGGAAAGAATAGTCTACCATAATTCTTGCTTAAGCAATGCTCCAGAATTCTTTCCTTACTCTCAAACTACCCATGAGCTATTGTAATTTAGGCAGGAAAAAGAAATGTGTATATCTAAAGCAATTTTTAAACTACTTCTATCAAACTATGAGTCAGATGTGTGGTAACGTCATCATCCCATTTCGCTCAGTCTGGAAATCACACCAACCTCTCAAACAAATGAAGGATCAAGCCCAGCAAGGAACACCCCAAATTCTAGATCTGGTCTAAAAATAATGAGATTTTACCACAGGAAAATTAACTGCACTGAGTTTCCTCTCTATAAAGTCATTTGAGTTCTCAAATAATTCAGATATCGTTCTCAGATAATTGCGTAATGATATTTTAAAACTCAGCCTTGAAGATTCTGATACCAAACTTTATAGACTTCTTTAGCTTACCCAAACAGACTCCTGGCTATTCTGTAGCATATAAAATAATCACAACTTGAATGTTTGGGCCATTGCTTTATTCCTATGATAGCTATGCATAGTATGCAATGTTTCTGTGCATCTTAGGTGAGAATTAAACAGAAAAATTCACAGTAGCTAGTATAGCCATTAAGGCTACTCTTTTACATCTGATAACTATTATGTTTTCTTCAGGATTCAGGGGACAATTAGAAGGCATATTTGGGGTCAGACAAAGAGTATGGGACAGAATAGATGGTCCTACTACATGTATCTACATTTCCTGTAAGATTATCAGAGTATCACTATTTCTAATTCATGTATACACTAAGTAAATGAAAATAGCAAATACAGGTAAACAGCTTTGCAGCATCTTCACACTATAAGGTAATTTCAAAATAAATATTTCTGGAAAAGATGGAAATAATGCAGAATCTTTAACAACTAGCTGTTAACAATCCGAGTCTCCAAAAAAAGCTGTTCCATTTTAAACAGCTTTTCAGTGTCTACAGACTCGTTTTATTCAAAAGCCTTGCTTGCCTCAGTGGAGTTTCCTCCATCTGGAAACAACAGGTAGGGAACTGTTACCATTCTCTTAAAGAAAGTGATGCACCTAAGTAGCAATACATAGATTGCCATGATATACAGTGTAAAACATCTGTATACTGAGAGAGAGAACAGAAAACATTTGGTTTAAAAAATGTTTAAAGATATTTCTTTGGCTCTAGTGTAAAATAAGCAGCGCTGGTGACTTACCTTTAACTCTGTGAAAAAAAGAGGAAGAACAGAAATGTCTCTGCCTAAGATACAAAATGCTAATTTAGCCTGTGATCCTTTTAATCTATGGATACTTCTTTTGATACTGATGCTCCAATAGGCTTTAAGTACCAATTACTGTAATTTTTGCCTCATATCGTACAAATTGGGATATGAATTTCCCTCATTAATTACCAGCACACTAGACAATGTAGAGTAAGGGCACCTTCTGTACTTCAGCTAACAAAATTATTTTAAACAACACAGAAGTCACTGCCTATAGTGCATTTGTAAGTCTACAGTGCACACCAGTGGAACACAGCAGTATATGCATTTTTTCACTGTTTTCAGTATAATGTGAAATTGCATTGTAAATATTCCATCTTATTTAACTTTTAAACCACCCGAAAAGCATGTCCTTCAGAAATGATAGACAGATACAAAATGTTGAGGAAGACTTGGAAGGATTATAAACAAGAATGTCTTATTGTGCCTGCTATAAGATTAAATGAGCATTCTAAAACCTAAAACTTTAACAGTTTCCCTAACTATAATTCTGTGTTTACAAACATCAGGGCAATACACCAATAACTTTGTCTGTTTTATAGAGTCCAAAGACCTAACTAATCAGACTCAGGTACACTTTTTGTGGTTTTCAGACTGTAAGGTTAGTTAATTAATCTGTAAACTAAGCTGTATCTGCCAAAATTGGATAGCCCATTTTTGGGGACATTCAACTAGCAATGTCACTGATGTCAAAATTTTTCTGTTCTTCAGAGAACTTGAAGATTCCTAGTTTTTCCTCTGAAGATTACTTTAAAAACAAATATATCTAATGTCAACAATATTTATTCAATGGTTTTACAGATTTGATCTTTACCCTTCTGTGATTCTCACACAAACACAACAATAATGCAAGTATAATTTTATTCTGAGCAATTACTTCCCCCTTATTAATAATAACAAAGTAGTTTACAGCTTTTAGTAGGTTATTTGTAATATACCTGAAGAGCAAGGCATAGGAAATATTAATTGGTTTACTATCCCACTAAGAGCTGCAAGCTGTTCTAGAAGTAGAATTGAAGATTATTAACTAGGCAGTACATACAGAATGTTTTTGACAGGTAAGAAATGTAGACACATAAATCTTAATTTAAGATGTGATCTTATGGACTGAATATTGTGTAACAAGCTCATAAATAGGTCTCTTCAAAAGCCCCAAATGTATCTAACAATCTCTGATACTGATAGCATTGTTAAGCCACAAATTCACAATAATTTGTGAGATAGGCTCCAAATATATAGTACAGTACATTTTTCCTGCAATAAACCCAAAATTTAAGGAAGGCACACTCCACTTCCATTCCTCCTTTTTCCCTGGAAAAATATTTGGTGGACATAAAGTCTTAATGCATTATCTCTCTAAAGAAAGCCAAGACACAATTTTCACTATCTAGTCAGCCAAATAAGGTAAAATTTAAGCCCTAATCTGTAGCAAGGAATTAATCTTTAAGAAGAATAGCCAAATAGGACTTGGTTTTAAACTGTTGTGATGAAAGAATACTTGAAATTAAGGAAAGACCAGAGAAAACTATATGAATAAGGACTTCTGAGTGTCTTTAGAGAAACAGACAAAATAAAGAAATAGTGCTGTCAAACATCAATGAAGATTTGAACAATAAGCTTTTTAGTGTAAATCTTAATTTCTTATTTTAATATTTAATGGAAGAGCAGAATTTTTTATAGCAGAAAAAGAAATTATAAATTTCAACACTAAGGGCAACTTCCTGTTATATCTGTTAAAATGGTCCAATTTATGACCCCAAACAGGATAAATTCAATGCTAGTGTCACACTTATAATGCTCATAGTTACTACAAACATAAATTGCCACTGTACTACTTTTTTTAGTTAACACAATACATTTAAAACTTATTTACAGTTTCCAAATTGATACAGAATCCATCATTTTTTAAAAAGATGATGATCAAGATTACCGAGGCTTTCCATATTTAGTTTGTTCCAAGGAGAGTGAACACTCATCTTTTAACAGAAAGTAATTAGTTACTGGGAGCACTAATACTCAAATCTTGGCAGCTGTGAAGCTTCTAGCATTACACAAAATCCCCCAAACTTCCAAAAGGCTAGCAGAGCTACCATTCCTAAAAATGGTTTAATTTTCAGTGTCACTGTCACTTGCAAACCTAGCATTTTTTTCCACATTCCTAGTGGGACTGTCAGGTGATCTACCAAAGGAAATAGCAGATTAACGTATACATGACTAAAACCAAGAACTCTTTGTCAAGGACATGAAAATAATCCAGAGGTACTGATTAATCTGTCATGAATCTAGAAATTCCTTTGTGATTTAATATTGCAAGTGTGTATACGAATCAGATTCTATGCTTAGCCTAGTACATATCTGCGTTTTCCTTTATTTCACTTTCAAATTTTTCACTGTCAGAAACCTTGTATGGTGTTCCAGCATACATTTCTCAACAGTAATATATAGTAAATGACATTCATACGCACATCATCAACAGACAAGATTTGTTTTCTTCTATAAAGGAAGAGTTTTCTCTTACGAAAAACCCCACAAATATAAGTAATTTCATTCACATTAGTCAGATTCATCAAGACCAATTTAATTTAAATTTAAAAACTAGATGTATGAGTCTTGTAAATCTCAGAAGACAAACAGAATGCTCAAAATACCACATCCTGTTAGTAGTTAAAGCAATTCAGCATGTTCCCAAGGAAAAAGCAGCAACACATATATATGTGTATATGCATGCATATATATAAAAATTTGAATC
>NW_009260128.1:4861801-4912965 GCF_000687185.1 Egretta garzetta
CTGACAGTGTCATAAACCATAAAGACTACATTTCTTAAGCAAAACAATTAACTAAATCTAGGTTTCCTCTGTTGTGCAGAAGTATGACAAACTAAAATCCTACTTAACGAGCAAGCAGAAAATAAAGAACTAAAATCTGAAGGAATTCAAATATGACAGATAGATGTTAATTTGTTGCTGTGAATGTTCATCTGTGAAGTAAACTCCATTTACAAGTGGACAACCTTGTAACTAGAACTTGGAATTTAATAGTCTGCTTGCAATCTTTTTCAAAACATGAAAAAAAAGAGAATTAATTTTCCTGGTTTATTCCAAATCTGAGATGTTAAATCTATTATGAAATTTTAAATTTTCTATCTATATTTAGTTATATAGATATACATTTTTAGTCTTGTTAAATCTAAGAGGTCCTTGACCCACTGTTCTGAAAGGTAAATCCTGAAAGCTGCAACATAAATATTTCTTATTCTTCTACTCATGAACTTGGATTGAAATGAACACTTCTTTCCTAACACCATTCCTACATACCCAGGCAGTGTTTTTAAATTACTCCTTTGAAAGCTGATCTCTTTTATAAAAGTATATTGCTTTCTGGCATCAGAACTCCAAGAGCTCCCTGCTAAGATAAATTGGTCTCCTGACACATTTACCTGTTCTCCTGAATATTAGGACAAACCTTTGTTGCACTTGGAAGATCCTGTACTTCAAGACATGCCAGCTTTGTTTACCAGTCAGAGCTGCCTCCCATGGGATCCTACCCAACCCTTTCCTCCACCCAAGCCTCAATGGAAGGTATCAGGCACTGCCTGCAGCCCATGGCTTGGGGACCTGCATCCTCCCTCAGCATCTCTGAGCTGAGGACTCTACTGTGCCAGCAGCAGCAGCCCCAACCCACGCGGGGGTCCATGCCCCAGGGTGTGCCACTGCTGTTGCTGAAGTGTCTCATGCTGCCATAAGCATGTTTCCAGCACCATCCCACATGCACACTGATGGACAAGACACCACTTGCCACAGAGACAGACTGGGACCTGCGCTCTGGACCTGGAAGTTACACAGCTCTCCCCCAGTGCCACCTGAATGGGCTGGGCTCTCCCTAACCAGGAGTCACCTCTCGACCACAGCCTAGATCTTGGGATGCCCGCACCACTTCCTCCTTGCCAGGCTGCCACGCCCACCATGCCGACTTGGTAGCCTGGAGGCAGTGTCCTCAGTCCTCACGGTGGAGGGACTTCCCCATACACACCCTTGCCCCACATGGGCTCTTTCTGCCCAAAACCAAACCCAGATGGACCCTGACCATGGCTCACTGTACATCCCAGCCACCACCCTCACCACACATGGGGACAGGGCACCAGCACCTGCCTCCTCTGGCCAGTCCCTTCCTGAGGGACTATGGAGTCACCCTAGTGCCATCCTTGCAGCTCCCCAGCACTGGTGCCACCATGGCAGCACAATGATGGCTGCACCACGGCTGGACTTCTCCACACACACTTGGCAGTACCTTCCCCCCAGGCTAGAGGTATAAATAGTTGATAAATGGCTGATTTATCACTTTCATAAACCCTAGATATGATTTTACTCTTAGTTAGAACACAGGAAATCAGAAGTCTCAATTTTTTTGCTTACTCCATGTTATAATGATGTACTGCTAACATACCTGTTTCAGGCTTTCCAGCTTGGTTTCTCTCAGTTCTTCATATTTCCATTTCCACAGGAATAATTCATTTTCTATATTTTCCATTTCTTTTGCCAGAAATACATTCATTCTGAAAAGGTATTTTTAAAGTCAGCATTACATCTTTTTGAAGTTGACAACAGACAAATTACTTTGAATCCTTTTCATAGCTTGAGTTATATTTTGATGCCCTTGTCAACTGTATATCTCATTTTTATTAAAAACCTCTATTATGATCATATCATTATTCCAAGATATTTAACAAAAATAATAGCTACAGAGAATAAAGAAATCCAGTACTATAGAATTAAAATTTTAAATGAAATAAACTTTTGGGATAAACTGAAGAAAATTTGGAAATGGACTTCAGTTAGTGATTCAGGTCGCCTAATACATGGCAAGTTACTGAAGATCCTCAGAGAAAAGATACTGTATCACTTTTATTTGTGTACAGACAGAAGATTATTTTAAACACACATGTACAGGAGAATATATACAGTATGTGGACACTACTGAAACCAAAGATGATCTCGTGGCCAGCAGGTCGAGGGAGGGGATTCTGCCCCTCTACTCTGCTCTGGTGAGACCTCACCTAGAGTACTGCGTCCAACTCTGGAGCCCTCAGCACAAGAAGGACATGGAAGTGTTGGAGCGGGTCCAGAGGAGGGCCACAAAAATGATCCGAGGGCTGGAGCACCTCTCCTGTGAGGACAAGCTGAAAGAGTTGGGGTTGTTCAGTCTGGAGAAGAGAAGACTGCGGGGAGACCTGATTGCGGCCTTTCAATACCTAAAGGGGGCCTATAGGAAAGATGGGGAAAATCTTTTTAGTAGGGCCAGCTGTGACAGGACAAGGGGTAATGGTTTTAAACTAAACCAGGGTAGATTTAGACTGGATCTAATGAAGAAGTTCTTTAAAATGAGGGTGGTGAAACAGTGGAACAGGTTGCCCAGAGAGGTAGTGGAGGCCCCATCCCTGGAAGCGTTCAAGGCCAGGTTGGACGGGGCTCTGAGCAACCTGATCTAGTTAGCGGTGTCCCTGCTCACTGCAGGGGGGTTGGACTAGATGACCTCTAGGGGTCCCTTCCAACCCAAAACATTCTATGATTCTATGATCTAATTTAGATATATAAAACAAATTAAAATATGTGTATTACAAGTTTCAAAAAATAATAGCTCTTGAAAGAAAATGCTAGAAGAATTTTAGAAAGATGGATTATTTAGGTCAGAGGTACTACACCCTTGTTAAGCGTTTGCCTCTGGAATGTTGTTTGAGCATAATGTCCATTACTACATTCAGGAAAAATACTTAAGATACACAATTCACAAAGAATAAATGGCAATTCCTTGTAGAAAGGTACTGTATTACAGAAAGAATGAACTTTGATATTTACTTTTCCCCCTCTTCTAACAAATTAAAATATTTTCAGTCATTCAGGAAGTAATGAAAGAAAAATGAAGCAACAGAGTCACTACAGATGTTCTTGTCTTTGAGACCAATTAAAAACTCATTTCTGTGTTCACAGGAAACATTATTAGTTCCAAAGACAAGAATAAACTTGTCCTAATTCTGTTTTATGAAATTCCTTCATAGTTTAATTTTATATTTGTGTAATGCATATGCATCATTTCGCAATTTTGCAACAAAATAGAATTTGGAACATAATTAAACGTGAAAGAAAAAATTCTTAATTACAAATAAAAGCATTCAAAATGTATTTCTAACATTTCTATGAAATTGAATCACAGTTTAAAATTCTGGAATATTCCATTGGCTATAAACATCAATATAGGAATAAAGCCTATAAAGCCAGGATGCTGAAGAAATTTGAAATCTAAAAAATAATAAAACCACATGAGTACTATTATGTTAGGAGATGAAAATTTTACATTATATAAATTCCATGAAAATCGAGGGATGAAGGGCAGGTATACGAGAAAAGAGAAAAATATTTAAATAGTTGAAATGAAAATTTTAATATTGGCAATTAAAGAAACTGTTGTTTGCCACAGTAGTTCTTTTCTATTCTGAGGCTAATGAATTTGTCAACCTTTTTGCTAGATATTAACGCCAGGCTGACTGTAACTACATTCTGAGAATATTTGCTTAAAAATTCATCTTCCACAACAGCATTGTTAACTGTAAGGAATTAAAGCAAAGGGTTTTGATGAGAATTGTCTGGGGCATGTCTACGTAGTATACTGCAGGCTCGCACAGAGGCACCAAGAGTTACCACTGACTGGTCTGGCTCAGGTCCTGGAAGCAATGTTAGCTACATTAATGAAGCAATCCACTTGAGTAAAGTTATCTTCTTGTTCTATCTTCTTTTACAGCAAAGCTTTACACTTTTGAACCAGGGATCTCCTTTTTCGGCATAGATACAGCACATAGCACAGTTTATCTTGGTCAACAGTTATGGCTCCCATAACATAGTAATAAGATAAACACCATCACTCAAAGCAAAGTGGAGCAAGATGACTTCTGTCATATGTAAAGCACCTAAGATATGCATTTCAACTGAACAGTATTTCTTCTAAAGTAATGGGATATCTCAGTGTAACAGTATCATGACTTCATTGGGTAGCTAAAAGAATTATTGAGGGATGTTTAATACAGTAGAAAGTGAAAGCATGAAAGATGACAGTTTAATACTTTGAGCAACAGTTTGTTGACTCTACTGAATGCATTGAAAGTTCTTAGAAATAATCTAATCTGAAAAGTTAAAGAGGAATGTCCAGTATGTGGTGCTTACTTAGAAGATACTACTTTTGTGTTACAGTACCTCTTGAGATCAGGTGCCTCTGATACTACTGAATGAAACAGATGATCCTGACCACATGAAGTTTATTATTTAAATAAAGAAAACAAAAAGTAGAAAAAGTAATATAGCAGAGATTGGTGAAGCATCTTACTGCTACTTAAAAGATCAAGATCAGAGCATTTTTAATGGATCTTTTAACCACCTATTTTAATTCCTTATTATCTAATTAAATCACTGAACTACATAGAATGGTTGAGGCTGGAAGTGACCTCTGGAGGTCATCTGGTCCAACCTCCACTGCTCAAGCATGGTCACCTAGAGCTGGTTGCTCAGGACCATGTCAAGATGGCTTTTGAATGTCTCCAAGGATGCACACTCAGAAACTTCTCTGTGCAACCTGTGCCAGTGTTTGGTCGTCCTCACAGAAAAAAAAAGTGTTTCTTGATGCTCAGACAGAACCTCCTGTGTCCATTGCCTAAGCCTACCCACCAGGCCCTAAGCAATTCCTGTTCGATTTTGTCAACTACCAGTGCAGTTGGTGGGCTTTTGTAGTTTTAGACCAAAGAAACACTTTTTAAGTTCAAAATTGAATAAATTAAGATCACGAAACTAGAAGACATTTAGATGAGAACACTGATCCAAAAGATGACTAAAGATACCTATTTTAGGCAAATGATTCTTTAAAGTGCTGAATGACTCATAAGGTCTTTAATTCCTGTTCATATCAATGGGCTCTCAAACGTGTATTTAATATGAGCCATAGTGCCTAGCAGAGGATTTTGGTGTGTGATTTTACATTGTAAACCCAACCCTGAAGTTCTTTGAAAATCGAAACATAAACTTTGAGCTCTTCATTTTGGCGGGTTTTTTTGGTTTGTTTTTTTTTTTTTAGAGCTCCTTTCCTTCTGTATTTTGGAAAGCCTGATCCATGGCTTAATGGTATATTGGCATTACTGAAGATAGCTCTAAACAGAATGCAAGAAGCATAGGTCCTCTCAGGGTTAAGAAGCAAAACATCTTATGGAGAGATTAGTCAGGTAGCTAGGGGCAAGTCCAAACACTTGGATCTGCATGAGCTAATTTGACTCTGGAACGAACGCGGCCACAGTTCGGGAATACTGCATGTGAACCAGAAAATTCTGCTGAGAAGTCCTGTGCTGTATGAATAAGATTGCACCGACTGCCAAGGTAACCTTTGGACTTGAGGTTCAAGTTGTCTGTGATCCAAGCTTGCTTTTGATGCAGCACAGCTGTGTGTCCTTGGCTCAAGTTTTCTGAGAAAATTACTAAGTTGTGAGGAAGAAGCTGTGAGAAAGTACTTAAGCTAGAGCCATGCAAGATAAGAAAAGTAAAAATGCAAACAGGGGAGAGATTGCTGAGATAGTTATTATTAGCACCTCCAGGATCCAGGAGCAAAAATACTGACGTGAACAAGTATAAAACCCTGAGAGGGAAACCTGGGAATCTGAAGATAGAAAACTCAACAAAATAAACCTATTCCAGTAAGCAGGGCAGACCAATGCTTCCTGAGCTGGCAGATGATAGCCTGTCCAGCAAAGACTTACAGGGTGTCTCAGGAGACTGGTGACTATGTTAATGCTTATCCTGGTAACATTACTCCTAGCTATTTACTGTGTGCATTGCCAAAAATAATTGTCTCATACTTTTAAGTTGCATATATTCTGCTTACAGAACATCTTTGCATATGGGAGGTGTTGCCCAAAGAGACGTACAGACGGAGTTGTTACACCAGTGCCCACTGCTATGTGGAAATCACTGTTCTGTGAGCATTTGCTGCCTGCCTGAGGTTGGCACTGGTATATGTTGCACAGTGTAGACAAGTCCCAGTTCTTACCATGTACTAGTAAATTTATTATTGTATACCATAGTCAGTATCTATCTAGGGATAAATGGAAAAATATGTCTCTCTGAAGTACAGTTACAAATTGGCCAGAGAAGCACTTGGACAAACCAACCAAAATGAGGAGGTAGAACCAGGGTTTATTAATTTTTTTTCTATGAAGTGATTAAAAAAATAGGAGCTGAAAAATTATCCCATTTCTAAAAGGGAAGTTTTATATATGCATGTATGTATACTGTGATTGCTGTTGAAAAATGAAGTACCTAGGACCCTAAATATTTCACCCAGAGGAGAATGGAGATGTGAGGCATCAGTCTCTTAACTCACAAGAAATACCATGACAAACTGGAAAATTTAGGCATTCTGGGATTTTTGTTTCCACAAAACACTGAATCCTTTTTAATAACATAAAACACACTTCTGGTCACCTGCTGCAATATGATTCAAAAAAGAATTATCTTATCTTTTCTACAGCTATCTAATTCATATAACAGAACACAATAAACACTAGTTTGGAATTTAAAAGTTTTTTCATTTCTTTTAATCAGACTTGTACTATCCACAGGACAATTGTGAAAAAAGCTGACAGGAAAGAAATTCTTCATCACAGACTGTCTGAACTGAAACTGTTGAATGTATTTACAACAGAGGGTGTATTTTCTTTCTTTTCACTTTCTAATTAACTTCAGATGGTTTTGAAGTTAGTCACATAGTGCCTGAAGTCTCCAACTACATCCGTCATACATCTCATACTGTGTGTTCTCTTGGAAAGCTTTTTTGGTGTGATTCAATCTTGCTCAATACTGATCATCTGTATGAAACATCAAGGAATTCCTACCAACACAGAGACTTACATGCTAGCATACATTGTGTAATCAACATATGACTTCTTTTACACCATCAAAATGCACATTTACTGTTTATACAAAGTAAATTTGATAGGATAAAGTAAGCGTACAATAAGCGTGCTATTCTCTATTATCTACTTTTGACATAGACCTTACTGCAAGTGAAGAGGTTAAGTCTAACAGCATTTTGCAGCTGTATTCATGTATTTTTAATTCAAAAATAGCCTTAGTCATTCTGCAGTTGACTCTTTCAAAGTCTTCTGGTAGAGAATATGAAAATTTGCTATTATGCACAAAGCACTCCAATAACTGAGCATAACACATTAGATACCACTGCATTGATACCAAATTTTTAATAAGTATAATTTTTTAATTAACTATACATTCTTAACAGTTCTGTATGGAGCACTTCTTTTTTAAATGACAGACAAGCCAAGGAAAGCAATAAACACACTATGCTGAATTTTCTTTCTAAATTCTTATCAAAGCCTTGTAAATAGCAATAAATAAATCTTAGAAATGAGAACTTATAAGCTATAAATGCAAATATTATGATATCTATTTTAGAAAGCGTCTTAAAACCCTTTAGTTTTAATAGAGATTTCACCAAGTAGGATACATTTTGCACTTACTCTCTTTCCTTCTGTAAGATTTTCTGCATCTCAGCCATATGCAAATGCAAGACTGAAACATGTATTAAATCATTCTTTGTTGTCCTAGCTGTACTGTCCAAATTTTCTTTAGGTTCCTCCAAAAAGATGTTGGGAACTCCATTGGGAAAGGAATCAGGAGGCTTTGGAGTGATTTTTTTAATGTGACTTCTTTGGACTTTGATTACCTCTACATCCTGAGAAAACAAAAATATGACATCTGTGAAAAATATAAATGAAGGGAAAAGTCTAACATAAATTTCTAGAACAGCCTTAGAAGGCCCTGTAGAAGTTAAGTCACATAAGAGTAAAAAGGGAGTAAGTAATGTCTTCACAGTTGAATCATATACGTATAGAATGTGCAAAAAAAGTCATTGCAGGAGGATCACTGTAGTTTTGTGACATCTCACAACTTCTGTTATGACAAGCTTCATATCCAAATTATTTCTAATGTATCTTTACTAAAGAAATAGATTCCAATTATTATTGGTTGTCTATAAGTACAGGAAAGGCAGAATCCTGGAACTAACAGAACCAGGAATTCAATTTATGCATACAAATAATATATTGAGAAACTCTACATTAAGAACTCTTAAACTTCTAATGTACATTATGTGGAAGCAGATGATGGGCTTATACAAGTTTTGCATAAGGACCAAAGTTAACTGCATAACATACCAACTTGGATCCCATTCAGAAACAAAAAGCACTATAATATCTATTTTGAAAATACATGTTTTGCATACAAAACATAAGCAAAACTAAAAACAATTAGGAAAAATAATCAAAAAATCAAATACAACTTTATGAGGAAGACTGAACATCTCTTATAAACAATAGCTTCCTTTAGAAATGTATTTAAGTTTTACCACCTCTGACAAATTTTGTTTAAAACCTAACCTAATTTTAGCAGATTACTAACAGTACTATTTCATACCACCATGTCTTCTGGGTTTTTAGAATGCCTGAAAGCTATATCAGAAAATAATAGAAGCTGCTGAAAAGATAGGACTGGTTTTCATTCATATATAAAGTTTCAATTTCAAAGTAGTGCATTATTTTATACTAAGGAGGAGAAGAAACAGTTAAAATATATTTGGTGTCATTTCCTTCCATTGGCCCATCTGTCTGCCCAAAAATATGAAAGGCATGCATTTTTTTGCCAAATTTGTTCTCACTACTAACACTATGGTGGGGTTTTTTTCAGAATTCACAGGAATCTAATGTAATATAGCTGCATTACAGTGAGTGAAAATTCTGAAAGTAATACATTCAGGCTAAGATCCTGATAATTTTTATTGAACCGAAGTAAAAAATTTCCTACATCCTACAGTGTAAGGAAAAATGTTTTCCTACAATGTAGGAAAAAAAAAATCTTACATCTACAATGACTGCTATCTACCAGACAAATAAAAAGTATAGTTTTTACATGGTGCTGCCTATGAAGACTATGGAATGCAGGCCAAGGCACAGAATTAAAGCTGGTAAAACATGAGGAAATAGTTCCATTTTTATTAATATAATTGGTTCTTTTGTACAGAACTAGGAGCTGTATTAAATCATGTCCATACTTGATTGTTTAATTCTGCGTAACAATGTAATTACTCTCCTTGCCAAATAAAAATCTTGCCACTTTGCAGAAGAATTTCCCTCACCTCTCCCCTCATTTCAATAGTTGTGTTAAGGGAGAATTAAATTATTTTATTTCAGAAGCCAGGAACCTACATTGCTTTTTTTGAGGTAAAAAAAATTCTCCAAAATATGGAGAATTCAGATAACAGAGCTAATCTGTTACCTTAAAACATAAGAGTCAGAACAATAAGTTATTGCATATAACAGCCTGCCTCTGTTATTTAAATGTTTAGCCATAGTCAAAGGCTGTGAATTGTTTTCCATATTTACCTATATTAAGAATATTAAATAGGTGAAAAAAGTGGGTTTACTGTTGTATGGATCAGGTAATATTTTCATCAAAATCCTTGAAAAAATCCCATTTTTAGATACACATCCATAATCTCCAAATTCTTCATGAACTAAAAAAATTCCACATTCTTTACCTTTTTTGTGCCTTGTGCCCCAGGAATCTTGTTGGTTTTGTTCAGTTCTTTCTCAGGTTCTTGTTCCAGAAATGTTAATTGGTTTACATCTTTTTTAGTATAAGACATTTCTGAGCAACTGAATTCAGTTTTCCAAGCAGTTACATTTTCTACGTTTTCCTTCTCACGTATTAAATCTTGAATTTTTTTTTTAAGCATACTCAGTTCTTTTACAACACTGTCTAATTTGATTCTCAATTGTCTTGCTTCCTCTTGGGCTTTATTTCTTTCTGCTCTAACTTTGCTCCATTTCTCCCTCCAGTTAGCGGTACAATCTGACCACCAGTGCATGGTCTTCTCCATTTGGGCAGCTCTGGCTTTGACTTCTTGCAGTTCCTGAATTCTTATCGCTTCAAAAATTTCCCAATCACTGCTGTAATTTGTATGCATATCTGGATAATGAGATGAATATGGGCGGAAACTTTGAGATGGCAGATTTGCATTACAGAGATGGCCACCTTGTTGGCAATGTCCAGCTAACTTATAAGGTTGTCTTAGTTGGGTCCCAAAAACCTGCGTGTCTTCCATTAGTTTCTGAGTGGAGCCTAAATTCATGTTTTGATTCATAATATAATTTCACTCCTAAAAAAGACAAAGACAGACAATAATTTAGCTTCCCTCAATCAAATTATATTAATAACTCAAACAGTTTATATTACCACTATAAAAATGAGATAATCTTAATAATACTGTTCATGTTTTAGAAATGTGCTTCATCAACAATAAATATCTATTAAAATACATTTTTTGTAATACCTGCATAAGCAGACTTATTACTTGACTAGGAATTGCTAGCAAAGGAAGTGTAATTAAATAATCGTAGTGCTCTCAAAAATTTTTGAGTCTAGAGAAACCACGCAAAAGCTTTCTTCCTTCAAGACAAGATTAAATTGAAATAATATATTAATTTAAATGTCTAGTAAGAGGAAAATATTTGTCTAGAACCACAGTCAGAGATTCACTTGTTTTCTTTCCCAAACTGTGGAACTTCCTACCAGGCCAAACTTAACTTGTAATTTGCCTACCTAAGCAAACCGCTCCCTCTCCACCTCCCCTAAAGGAGAGAAAAAAAAAAAAAAAAAAAAAAAGTTATAGATTTTCTTTGTTTCATGAAAAAAATCAAGCATTTTTACAGGGTGCTTTGTTTTGCTCTCTACATTCCAGAAGCTGTCCAGAAAGTATATTCTTATATTATTCTTGAAAGGGAAGCACTAGCCTACTGTATGGTATAGCCTACCTCATGATGATGTGACTCTGCTAGTAAATCTTGTTGCATTCCTTTTCATTATTTATCTGCTATTATTCATTCAGCCCAGAGGAAAACCAATGTCTCAGAAATTGGTTTCCCACTCCAGCACTGAGAAATTGTTGATGTGGACAGTTTGTAGAGACTAGTCACTTATACCTTCTTGGTTTTTCTTCTTGAGTATCTTAAAAAAACCCAACCCCCCCAAACACCCCTAAAAATCTTGCTCTACCAGAATAAGAATAAGTTGCTTAAAGTAAAAAAATTGCTCTTATATTCCAACATCTGTCTGAAAAAAAAAATCGTATTTATATTTTACAGAAACTAGTGTTAACACCTGTAGCTAAACTGTAGAAAGCCAATGCAGTAAACAAAATGCTGAAGAGTAGATAGCCTTGGCATTTTGATTCAGTCATGTTTCATTTCAGCTGAATAGAAATTTTTGCAGGTTTTGGTTCCAGTTTCCTAGCTGTTTTCCACTTTTCAGTGCTTTCCATTATATTTATTTACCACTTGTTAGAAGCTTCTAGAGAACTGTTGTACTCAAGTATGGATAGGAGAGAAGAGAAGGAAAAGGACAATAAAGGACTCCTTTACTCCTTAATTATCACTGTCTGGTGTAGTATCACCAAACCCCACAACAACACTACAGAGATGTAGAAGAGTTGCTGCCAAAGCTTTATCAAGGTCAAGTCTTTCTTGCCTGACTTACTCCCTGAAATTCTTGGGGGGAAAAAAATTAACCCCGCTACACCATTCCAAATAAGCTACATCTCTAAATATTTTTTATTATATAAAGACAAACATGATGTAAAAATACTTCTCCGCAGAATGGATTCATGGTGTATAGCTAAGACCTCCCTATGAATTCATTTATAAAGCCAAAATGATCCAAATAAATAAAAGAGGGAGCAGCCTATAAAATAGGACTACATTCATTATCTCTATTTTAATTGATTTCTCAACTTTTAGAATACTGCATAAGCACATTAAGCTTCTTTGTTCACCATTTCTTAGAGATAAGTAGTATTGACGTTGTTGATATAAAGCTCAGACACACAGACACTTGTTTCAACAAAGTACTACAGGTTTCACCTAATAACACATATTATGCCTGCCCAAGGTTTTGATTTCTCCACAAACTTCTAAATTAAACTCATCTCAGGTGAAAAGAGGATATTTCTTAACTGGAAGATAGTCAAAGGAGTTTTCTTAGTACTGAAGAATTATTTGCTCTTTAGTCTTGAAGTAAGGTCTTCAGCAAAGAGGATTTTTTTTTACTATAATTGCTTCATTTGGAAAAAAAAAACAACAAACAAACACCAAATTGCAAAGTGATAAAAACTTGTAAAAACATTCACGATCTGGTAGATCTGGCTTTGTAGAATCATCACTCTAATTTCTCTTATTAGTGCTTAAAATGTAATTCAAATAAATAAGAGACTTGTAGGATGGGTTGATGAAACTGAAGAACAGTCGTGTCAGTTTGTAGGATAAAGCCTTAGGGGGAAAAAAAAAGAAGGAAAAACATCTTTCTTCACTGAAAGGGTTGTCAGGCTCTGGAATGGGCTGCCCAGGGAGGTGGTAGAGTCCCCATCCTTGGAGGTATTTAAAAGAAGGATAGATGAGGTGCTTAGGGATATGGTTTAGTGGTGGGATGGCAGGGTTAGGTTAACGGTTGGACTCGATGATCTTAAAGGTCTTTTCCAACCAAAGCGATTCTATGATTCTATGATTCTATCTAGAACTGCACTAGGCAGCAATTATTTTGTTCAGCAGCTAGGGGAACTTACTGAAGAAAAACTCTGACACCTATGAAGGCACATATTTATATTGGTAAAAGCTATCATTTAACTGATATCTGACTATGAATAATCTTAAACACTGATGAACTAGATACAATAGGCTAATGATTAGAAAAACAAATGGTGACTTTGATCTCCCCTCTGACAGAAGTAAATCAAGTAGCAAATCATCAATACACACTTAAATTTCCCTACTTGTAGAATGAGGATAATTTACTGTTTGAAACAATTATTGAAAAGCACTGCCCAAAGAATTATGCATTGTTATTTCTAGGTGTGCAAATATTTTTTTCTTTTCAAATAGAAGGACAGCACTGAAGTGTCTACACCTGAATCCATAAGTGTTAGACTGGAAATATAGCTCTGAAATATCTTGGTGTTTCACTATGTAAAAATACATGCAAAATTTTTGATGAGGTAGCCTATGCTCACCCTGCTATATGTACAAATAATTAGTAGATCTCATCACTTGTGGACAGAATTTCTCTTCCTGTCCCCCTTTGCACACAGTGCAGGCAATCAAATATTATCACTGAAGCACAAAGGAAGTGATGAAGCCAAATTCTGAAAAATAAAAAAATGAAAGGTAACTAGAGCCCATAATTCACTGAAGGCTTGTCAGATCTCTAGTTATTCCATGGGATTTTTTCTAGGCAATTCTCTTGGAAGTTTTATCACTTACTAAAAAACAACAGAGATGGACAAAAGTGTAATGTTTCTTTGAAGTCTTTCAGATTTATTTCTTGTTTAGTGAGCAAGGTACAGTTCTGGCCTCTTAATTTAAGAAATACCTTATAATTTAACATTACATTTAACACACAAGTATATAGAATGTGGGGAGCATGATTCATGACTTATTCTGATTTTAATAATTTAATAATAACCTCAAGAAAAAAATTATCACACTACTTTTTTTACTTTTTTGAATTCCCATTTCATTTTATAGTGAAATATCCACAAGTTTTCTGCATACAGCCCTAGTTTAGCAGAAGTAAAAGCGTGTTTTCCCATTGGCATTAATGAAAGTAGGATTTTCTGGTTTGCAGAAGTGCTGTACTTTCATGACTAGTGTAACCCAGCAGAAATCCACTGCTGCTGAAAAGGCAGCCCCTCCTTTCTCACACATGCATCTACATGTTCTTGATTAGGTAGTTTTTCATCTTAGTAAAAATTGTGAAATAATTAGATCAAGCAGATGCAACATTCACAGCTAGTAATTTTTCAGCTTCATCAGTGCCCTCATATTATATTAATGGCTGCATGAAACTAAGTGTTTCCACAGAATATGGTGTAGAACTAGAAGATGGAAGGAAAGTAGGACTGTCCCTTTGACAGCATCACAGAACTGTGTGCAATTTATATACTAGTCACATTACGTAAGCAATATCCAGGGAACAACCACCAAGAGTTTGTGAACAAAACAAAGCAAAAAATCTATTTATTATATATAAGATTATACTTAAAACTCAGTGTTTGACTTTTGTGAGAATATTGTATGAAACCAATAGAGGAAAATGTATTTCAGTGACGACTAGAGCAGATTTACCCTCCTATGGAGAAAAGGCCTGGGTGGGAACATCTTTTTGGCTGAAGTGAGTTTTGGCCCACTAAGTTCCTTTCTTGGCAAACAACTATGATGTATCATGCTGATCCATTACAGTAACCCTACCTGTCAGGTTAGTCAGCTTCTAAGACCATGGGTGATGAAAGCAAATGAACTACCCTTTAAACTGCCACACATAATTGTAATGGTATTTCTGAACTTTTCTTTAAATTTTTTTGTAGAAAAATCCTAGAATGTCTGGAATTGGACATTTTAATGTAATGTTTAAGTTTTCTGCAGATATTTTTCACAAACATTTACATTTAATCAGAAGACTAATAGCTTCCCATGACTGTTAAAACACAAAGCTAATAGCATCAAGGATGAATATTCTTATGTAACTAGTTTAATATCTGTGTCTGAACAGAGCAACTCTGTTGCTACAGAGTTGTAGAGCAACTCTGATAAAAATGGCAATAGAAATTCTATTTCAACTGTGAATGATTAAGACTTCTTGTATCTATTTTATATTAGTCTTGAAAGAAAGAAAAGATTTAAAAATAACAGAAATGTGTTGATTACTATAAAAGTTCCTGAAATAGTCAGAACCTCAAAGTTCCAGACGAATGATTAAGATGGGCTTTTTTTTTTTTATTTTTACACTTCACATCTGATCCTTCTTTTCCTCAAAAATACTGCACTGATGAAATAATAACAACAACAACAACAATATTTTAACTGAAGACAGTTGTAACACTGAATCAGTTGATACTGAATCTTTAATCATCTTTGTAGTTACAGTGATAATAATAATTTTTTTTTCTTCTCTGGTATAAGACCACCTCATAGAAAAGTAATCCACGGTAAAATATCACATATCTACATTGAATATTGAAACCCCTCATCTCATCTATAGAATACTGCCAATCTGTTCCAGGGAGGTGGGGGGAAGAATAATTCCTAAGGCATATGTTGAAGAAAGCTATATGTTAATATTGTTACAGACACAGACCTCTAAACATCAGAAATTTCACAAGTCTGAACATTGAGGAAAAGAAATAGTCTGCTGCTAGTTTTAAAGTTGTTAGCTTGAATTTGCAGCAGACTAGCTAGCACAGCATATGGAGCTCAGTGAGCATAATTACTTAATAAAAGATAATTGGATGGAAAGATAAGATAAAGTTAGGGAATTGGATGAAAATGAGGATTTTCAGTCCAGGGAAACCTTCTGATAGTTCCACTCTTAACAATTCAGGGATTAGAAGTACCACAGGATCCCCTTTAGAGCAGCATTTCTTAGCTGAATAATCCAAAATAAGTATGCACAAAATATAGGAAGCAACATACATTGTATCATGCGAGTGGGGTGGGGCTAGTATGAGAGAAAGAGAGAGAGGGAGACCTGATGGTTTTCAGAGCTAAAAAAAATAGGTGCAAACATTACAAGGAATATAGGTCTAAACCATATTTCATTATAATAAGCAAACTTTGCTTATTTACCTAATGATCATAAACACCAGTAAGAAAAAGAAGAGCTCTTGATTTATTATTACAGGCCATTATTGTTATGTGCAAAAAGAAATGTATTAACCCCTGGTAGCACAGTTAAGAAAATCACCAGGAGAGAAAACAATTATTACACTTCCCCATGTTAATACCTGCTCACTGAACTCAGGTTTTTCAGTGAGTTCAGTAGCTAGGTCAGCAACTTGAGGATAATATTTCAACACCCTTTTACTAATTGTGTGACTTAATCTCTAGTTACATTACTCTTAATTATGAAGACCTCAGCCAAATATCATTTTAAAGGGATCCCATATCTTTACAGAAAAAGTCTGCATCAGATTAAGCCAGTTAATTTTCTTTTGTCTAATCTATACATGTAATAGGACAAAACAAACCATTAAAACTGCATATGTGCTTTTGTAAGTGCTACTGGAAATTCAGAACTTCCCATTATGTTGTTCCAGCTGTCCCTTCAAACAACAAAAGAAGGCGGCTTTGAGAAGATGGGCAGGGGTGGTGGGCTCATCATAGGAAGTATTTAGGGAGTGACTGACTGTCACTCCCTGAAAACCTGGCTGTTTACAAAGGGCTACCAACTAGCGAGCCATCAACTCAAGAACAGGAGATCAAGTTATGTGTGCCTGTTACTGTTGTAAAACTGATTTTAAATAGTAACCTTTAGGGGTTCCACACAGTGGCTAGAGAATTGAGTGAAAAATTGTTGACAAGTAATTGGTAGAAATCTGTGTGGGAAAACCCACCACGCTGGAAAGTGATTTATTATATAAGTCAATTTAAGAACATATCTGGCTGACTCTCCTTTTACAATGAAAAGGGGGCATGGGATGCTGTAGACACCAAAGGGAGCGAGTTACTGATTTGGATTATGTCCAAAACCTGAGTGTCTTCTCTCACAGAAAATGTTGCCTTACCTCATCACCGTGGCAACACTGATAACTGGAACATATACCCCAAACTTGTCTCTAACAGATTCTGCCTTTTAATATTGTCCATGGAACAACTCAGGTATCGCAGATTAGTCATAACCCTTCTTTAAAAACTACTTACAGAAGGAATACCATCTGTAACACCACAGGGACAAGTAATGACAGAAGGTGATAAAGTTATGTTAACCCTAAAGTCTGAAGTTAACCTGAATTTAACTATATAACACTGGATTTGAAGCTGTACATGGCTGTGACAAGAGTGAAATAGGTACTCAGGCATGTAAGGCAACTAAACATACATTAGTGGCCCACAATAATTACCCTAAATGTACACAATGAGAAAATAATACATGGCAAATTTTTCATAAAGTTTCTTAATAATCGCTGGACAAATCAACGTAAATGGACAAAATTAAGATACCATTTGTTCCTGATTATGTAACTAACAATCCAGACAACTTCTAAATAAAAGTACCCTTTACTTAATGCAATTGCATGACGCACAAGAGCCTATGATTATGGCTCCAAAATTAATGACAATGAACATACATTTGGACTTAACCATCATACACACTACTGCATGGAATATAACTTGTACTGATTATAGCGACTATCTTTATGACTGGTGGCTACAGAGTCATAGACCAACAGGATATAGAACTAAAAGAGATATTCAAAATCTGGTGGGTGAAATTGGTATAAGCGCTGAATTAATTTGATACTGAAACCCTAGAAAATATATCATCAGTATTAGGAGAAACTGAAGCTAATGCAATCAGAAGGACCTGAAAAATGCTTAGAGGAAAAAGTAGTAAAAACATGGCAATAATGAACACAGAGCTCATGCTAAAGCCTGAGGTATGCTGGGAGCAGTGACATTATGTCAAAGCAAGAGCAGCACATACATAGGACACAGTAGACAGGAAGAGATAAGGGATGATATGACCCACAGCTATCATCTCCTGCATCTTTGCAAAGTAACTGCCTAGCAGTTTCTTCAGAATCCACTAACTCATAGAAATGCTACAGACCAAACTTCCAAGCTGAAAGGTATAAATACATCATCTTACCCCAAAAGTTTTTGAGGCAGATCCAATAGCAGTTAGACAGGTGAGGCTTTTGTGCTCACCAGTGTGATACATGGCACACCCCCACCATGATGGAGAAGAATGAGCACTCTCACCATAAGCTCAGTAACTAATTTGCTCATAGGTAAGTTATGAATTCAAGAACTTATGAGTTAGAGACTTCATGAATTAGTAAAATAATGAATTAGGGAATTCACGTTTGACTAGTCTGTACAAAGATGATTCAGCTGTTGTTTGATGTCTTTGTATGTTTTGGTGAGGGATGGCTTTTTTTTTTTTTTTAATGAGTTCATAAATTAAAGTTTAATTTACAGAGTACATTGTGCTGTAAATTTGAGAGATTCAAACAGACCATGGCAATGTATGCAGATAAACATAATTCCACAGTCTGGATCTGATCATGATCTCTGTTATCAAGTTAAGAATATTGTTATTTTAGAACTGAAAATTAAAAGATGGTGATTTAAAGACTTTTCAATGCACAGCCAAAGATCATTCTGTTTATTTTTTTCGACAGCTATAAAACATAACAATATTAAACCATATGGTATTTTTTTAAGTTATGTTGTTTCCAAACTTTCCTTATATGTGTCATAACTAAAATTCAGACAAAAAATGTCCTGAAGAGACAAACAATGCAAATTATTTACTTCCTGTCAGGAGTTATCTGATTTTTATTTTTCCTCTGTCTCTAGCTACATTTCTTTTAATATCAAAATATCAACAAACATCTAATTTATTTCCAAACCCCACTTTATTTACTTCTCATGTCTGGTAACTAAAACTACATATGCTGTAAAAACCACAAAATATAGTTATGTTTCATAAGGAAAAATGTTTGTGGAGTTTTGTTTGGGGATTTTTTTGTCCAGTTATGAAATTTGTAAAGTGCCTGAAAGAAATAGGTTTTCTCACCCTATATATTTGGAAAGTATGGTTTGTTAAGTGTGTCTATGAGATCAAATGAAATCACAGCCACAATTCACTAATGTTCTGACACATAAGATAAAAATTTTGCAACCTCCTATTCCTTCTGTAGCCTATCCCCAACCTGAACTTTTGAAGTGTAAGGGACAATGTCAGGCCTAAATCTTAATTTCAAATTTCCTTAATTTTCAAATTTCCTATAGGACAGGATTAAAACTGAGTTCTTTTATCAAAACAAAACAAACAACAACATCAAACCCACAAAGATAAAACTGAGGGAAAATAAACCCAAAATATTTAGACTGGCTGAGAAGGAGGAGTAAAGACAGAAGCGTTGAGTGAAATCTTATACATTTCCTATAAGTCAGAACAAACATAAAATCTAGGGAAAACTGAATATCACTATTTTTCTTGTTATTTCCTTATGGTATAAACAGCTTTGGCTTGAAAGTAAATAAATAAATTTAATCTCAGGAGAAGTTAAAAAATTCCAGAGGCAGTAAAAGGAGTAGGACCAAATATAAGTAAGCACTTGTTAGTAGAATCTGTGCAAAACTGGAGTCAGATCCCACTTCTGAGTTGATCACTGCTAGATGATGGGAGGGAATAATATGACAGAGAGAAAGAAGGCAAAAAAAGAGACTCAAGTTTCAGCTTGACTTTCTATTGAAAAATCCAGAGACATAGTTTGTTAACTACTCTATCAAGCCTAAGAACTTCAGGAAAATGGTAGTTCCGTAGGGAAAATTGTATTTTACTACTATATGATATGTTGTGGCAGACAAGGTTGCAAGCTCAAGAAGTGGGTCCATGTGAACCTCATGAAGTTCAACAAGGCCAAGTGCAAAAACCTGGTTCAGGGCAACCCCTGGTATCAATACAGGCTGGGGATGAAGGAATTGGGAGCAGCCCAGTGGAGAAGGACTTGGGGGTACCGGTGGATGACAAGCTGGACATGAAGCAGCAATGTATGCTCACAGCCCAGAAGGCCAACCATATCCTTGGCTGCACAGAAATCAGCATGGCCAGAAGGTCAAGGGAGGTGATTCTGCCCCTCTGCTCTGGTGAGACCCCACCCAGAGCACTGCACTCCCACTCTGGGAGCCCTCAGAACAGGAAAGACATGGACCTGTTGAAGCAGGTCCAGAGGAGGGCCACAAAAATGATCTGAGGGCTGGAGCTCCTGCACTATGAGTACAGGCTGAGAGAGTTGGGGTTGTTTAGCCTGGAGAAGAGAAGAGCAGCCTTCCAGTACTTAGAGGGCCTACAGGAAAGATGGGGAAGGACTTTTTATCCGGGAATGTAGTGATAGGGATAATGGTTTTAAACTAAAAGAAGGTAGATTCGGACTAGATCTAAGGAAGAAATTTTTTGATGATGAGGGTGGTGAGACACTGGAACAGGTTGCCCACCCTATCCCTGGAACCATTCAAGGTCAGGTTGGATGGGGCTCTGAGCAACCTGATCTAGTTGAAGATCTCCCTGCTTACTGCAGGGGGGTTGGACTAGATGACCTCTAGGGGTCCTTTCCAACCCAAAACATTCTATGATTCTGAAGTACCCCAAGAAGTGTCGTATTACATTAGCAGTCTGTGTATAGCTAAATTCCCAGGAAAAAAGGTAAAGGATGAGCACATTAAAGATAGCAATCTAAAGGCAGTAAACCCCAGAGGGATTAGTAAGTGAAAGGACTACTCAGGAACAGATGAAGCTCTTAGTGATTTCGTCAGAAAACAAGACAGGATTATCCAGAAACCAAAGGAAAATAAAGCAATGACCAGAATGCTGAACTAAGCATTTTACACTATACAACAGTATTACGTATACTGCTACTTGATATTCCAGTATTCATGGTAAGAAACAAAAATTCCCTGACTCCAGAGGAGGAATTCTTTCTATTGTTAATAGTAACCTGCTTCTCCTGAAGGTTTTCATAATTCATATGAAAACAGGTAGGGTAAAATTTTACATATATATAATTTATAACTTCACAAAAAAAAAAAAAAAAAAAAAAGGGAAAATGTGAAGTGGCCCTGAGCAGCCCTCAGGCTGGCCACACCAGTTGTATTGCCAGTTTATCCTTGTTTCTTATCCTTCCCCATAACCTACTTCAACCCCTTGACATAAGATTTATATAATTCCAAGTGGAAGTGGCCCTGCCCATTTCAGAGAAAATAAAATCTCTTATCTGATAGTAATTCTTTTGAAACAAAGACATGCTATATAGGAGTCTTGAGTAATCTGCTGAGAGCGGGGGGGCTGGATTAGATGATGCCTAGAGGTCCCCTCTAACCTCAGCCGTTCCACGATTCTGAGCAGTGTGATTTATGAGGAACTGTGCATGCCTGCTTCTCCCAGTTTTAACAGCATTGCCATATCAGCCAGGAAACATGAAGAAATCAAGATCATTAATTCTGAATATATAACTTTTAGCCAAATGGTTCACAAAACGCCCTAAGAAATAAGCCCATTTCATGACAACACTGAACTGCCTTAGTAGCAGCAATTCTGCATTCTTGTCAAGAACCATACAGTATATCCACATTTTTTAATTCTGCAACTCTTCCAGCTAATTTCTTTTTAAAAATAATTTTATAATGCAAATAACTTTTAATAGGAAGAATATAGGGATATCTTGATTTATTGTTCTTCACATGAACATATTTATGTTCTAGAATACTGTTCTAACAAACTTGATTCTTGAACTTTTAAAAAACATCAGCAGATTATGTAAAAAAGTATTTTGTTTTCAATGTAGCATAGTATAAATAATGATTTGTTATTTACATACTTGTAAATAACAAAGTGATGATATTCCATTATACATACTAGCATTAGAATTCCCTCACACAGTTACAGAAACAATAAGTACATTGTCTCCTTAAGAATTCAGTGACATAAGGAAAATATTTTCTCTTAACTATATTCACATTTAATCCATTTTCACTGTCATGATTGAAAGGTAAACCCAGAATATCTGCTTTAAAAAATCTTCCAATTAATCTTATGTTTCAAGGAGAGTAATGTGTTTTCTTGGAATTTTCTTGCTGCCATTCCAAACTAAAAAATAAAACAAACAGAAAGAAATAAAAAAGCCACACAGCCTGCAACAGTTAATGCTGACATATTTAAGACTGCTACAATCCACTCTTGAAAATCTTTAATTTGCTAAGAATTTGATGATTTTGTGGGATTACATTCATATCACTTCTGTAATACATATCAGGGTCTGCACACTCATCTATGCATCAAATGGATATATTGTAGCCAGAAAAGCAGTTTTAAAGTATCTTGAGATCTGAAACTCTATTGCATATAAACAACAATATAAATTCACAAATGGATAATTTTTCCCACTTCTATTTTTGCAAGCCTTTTTGCTTCTTGTTTCCAGGAGATAGAGAAGTAGAAATGCTGATATACAAAGAAAATGTTTGTTCTTAAAATAAGTTTGCAGAAAGTAAGAGATGCTCAGAAGAACATCTACTCCTCACACACCAGATAATGCTGGAATCTGTAAAAGAGTTTAAGTATTTAAAGCTCGGAATAATTCAGTACTTGGCTACTTCAGAATCAACCAGCAACTAGCAAGACAGACACTGGATAAATGCAAAACCAGAGATCTATTTAGTTAAGTATGAGCAAAACTTTAAGAAAAGTTAAATCCAGGTAAGTACTACAATGAGGGACTATTCTGAAAATAAGAACTGTTACATTATATTTCATATAACTTACTTTATCTTGAAGGGTAGCCAGATTGTTCAGATCTGCAAGACAAATCCCCATGAAAGATTACTCTCTTTCATCTTTAGATATTTCTCTTCCTTTCTGAGAAAAGATCTATGGTGCATGCCTAATACTTATTCTCAGGGATGCACGGAGCTTCTTATAGAGGTATGACACTACAAAATTTTCTTCTGTCCCTCTTCCTCATTTTCTAAGGTAATTGAATTAGGAGCAAACTAATAGTCTTATTTCCACTATGGGGTCTACCCTGATATAGCAATGTGGAAAGACACAGCTGTAAGGCACAATGAAAAAGAAGAAAGAAGAAAGTGTATAAACCTTGTCTTTATCCCCATAAACCTATTCTGCCACCATAAAATGCAAATATGCAGAGCACTGTGTGTGAAGAAAGTGGTGAACAAGGTAATCAAGCATTCCCAGATACTTTCGAGGCTGAAGGTCAATTCTAAGCACAGGTGGAAGCAATCCAGAAAAGATGTATCTGCAACAGCCACAGTCACTTGCAGGAAACTTTTAATTCTTCATGAAGCTTTATATTTGGACTGATGTTTTTATTGAAACTAATACCTTTACTGTGATTCCTGTAACCATGAGGTATTATATATTTCTCTTAATATGTGAATTTCTTCTGTAAAATATAGGGAAACTTTCTATGCCAATAGGAGAATTTGATCACAGAAGCAGTCAAACCAGGATGGCTAAAAGCTTTTAAGAACTAAGCATTTTTTTCTTTCAACATTAAATAATAAAAACACCCCTAGCTAACGAGATTTTGTTCTTTTAAGTTACAGTAAGGCATAAGCTGCCAACAACTAAAAGCAGTAACTAAGAACAAGAATTCTTTCACATCATATCTTAATGTTACTGTAGAAAATTGTCTTCTAAGAGGCTCTTGCTCAAAATGAAATGCTGTAATTCTCTTTGTAAAAGGATGTACCAGAAGAGAACTTGGTCCACTTCTTTGTGGTCCTATGTACAGCTTTTCCTTTCAACATTTTCTCCCCATGTCTAAATACCCATTTTAAAGTAAAATCCTGTTCACTGTTTTAATTTCTTTTTAACACATGAATATATTATATATAATATTATTCAGATTATATACTTACTGTACACATACACATTCATAAAAAAGACAACTTGGAAGGTAGTCATAGATTACAATAATTTAAAGATGAAACATATTACTCTCTTCTTTCCTTTTTTGGCTGCCACTTTCAATAACTATAAGCAGTTTGGATACTACTTCTTCAAGATGAGAACCAGTATTCTATACTCATTGTGATTTAGGTCTACAGGTTAACACAAGTCATCACATATAATTGCAATATCTTCCAAGTTCTTTTACATAGATGTGCTGATGTTACTTCACATGTCTTTGAAGTTGTATTCAAATCCTTAGGGTTAAATATAGGTAACATAAATATTTGTACATACAGATGTTATCATTTACTACCCGTAAGGCCAAAAGAGGCTCTGAAGTACCGTTTTAAATATCATGTACAGTAACTTCATTTCCCCAATAATGTTTTGATTACAAACCTTCATAGTATGTCAACCATAATTTTTAGACATTTGGGACTGTAGAGTTGGTACTTATTTCTCAGCCACTACACTTGAAAAAATAAGTTGTATAATCAGATCATGCAAGGGAGGAGGGATGGGGGTGTGGGTGTGTGTTTGAAATGAATAAGTTTCCCAGACAATCTCAAACAGAACTACGTATTAAGAATAAGCCAAGACAAGCTTAACACAATTTAACTAGCTAGCTGTGGCTTTTGAGACACAACAGTTTGCTTGGCTGGCTCCCATTTGAGGTTACCTAACACTTTTTATTAGGATATGATCAATGGAAAAAATAGGTAAAATCAGCTTCCAAGGTGATTAGGATAAGTATGAACTGTCAAAGTTCTAGATGTTTTCAGGGTAACCAACTTACTTACAAACAGGTTTACAAAACCTTATGTAGACTTCAGTACTAAGCAAGTAGCTGACTCACCTGAGTTCCGATCTAATCTCATTCATTGTGTGTGGAGATTGGTAATCTACCATGACATACCTTTTTTTTCTGAATGATGCTCTCTATTATTTTTAGGAAAGACAGGCTATGAATAAAATATGAATAATAACTTTCATTCATACCAAATTCAGAGTGTATTTAAACTAAGGCAATATTAATTAATACAGATGAATTCACATCAGTTAAAGGTCTGGTCTAATATGCATCTCCTGAATAGCATAGAGAGATTTTTTAGAGCAATAGTCATCTGTTCTCAAACTTGAAACAGGTAATTGCTTTGGAAGAATAGAGTTTACATTAGTTAATATTAGTTCAGTATACTGAAACAGTATCTTTTTGAATGCTTATGGCTAAAGATGCAAATGAACACTTTGTGTGGTTTATGAAAACGCTTGGGCGTCTTGTTCTTCAGACACAATGAGATTTGCTCTTAATCACATTAAAATGCTTTCTGTTTTTGTTTTTTTTTTTCAGCAGTTCCAGAGCTGAAGCAAAGAATAACCAAGTGCATGAGTCTTCTTCCTCTGTTTCCACAGAAAGCAAAGCAAGTTCAGTTAATGTTCAATGTAACAAATGTTTTTTACCCCACATTGAAATGAACAGCAGAGCTAACTGGGTCATGGCCCCTTTACTGGGGATAAGTAGGTTAAGCAGGTAGCTTCTTACGCTGCTCAGCTCGGTTGCAACAGAACCAGTTGTCAGAGAATCTCAAAAGACAATCAGAATTGTCAGTGTGTTATTACAGGACAGTACACCTCAGCCAGTACACACATTCACCATCTTGCTTATACTGACAAACAGTCCTTTGGCACAACACAGAATCTTCCATGGCTTTGCTCTGAACTTTCCAGAAAGAGGGAAGACTCCAGAAATGTATGGGAATAATGTCCAAGACACATCATCCACAAGGTTAGAGCTGCCTTTAAGCATGTCACTCATCGCTGGTATTAAAAGTCTTAAAATTTGCAAGCATTAAAGCCAGTTGTAAGTTAAAGTCAAAGAAGAAAACAAAGCTAAAAACATTTCATTCAGCTTTTCTTTTTCATCCAGGGTGTTTGTTAATCAGTTTAAGATATCTGAAACATAAATATTTGCAAGTAAGCTTTAAATAAGCTTACAGTACACTATTCAGACCAAAGACCATGGTATCATGTCAGATTCTCAATGGCTAAGTTGCTTTCCCAGCCATTACTAACATTAACATTCTACTGTTTAATTATTTATTTAGTTAGTTATTTTTTAAAAGACAGGCAAATCTCTTTGTGAGAGCCTTTGTAAGTTCTTACTGAGTACAGCCAAAATTTAAGATGCTCAACTACTGCTAAATAGCACTAAAGGACTTCAAAGACCTGGGGGTTTTTTCACATTTTTTCCAGATTGGACTATAGATCAGGTCAGCTGGGCTCCTTTCAGCTTCAAACTGAAGACAGACTTGAACATGAAGAGCACTTTACTGAACAAGAATTAGGTCAGACACAATGCTAAAACCTGTCTATCCAAACATTAATGGTCACCTAAATGTATAGAAAAGTTTCTTAATTTAAATCTAAATCATCACAAGTTTATTTTCTAGAGTTTCTACCACATTTCTAAGAAATTTTGTATGCTACTCAGTTGGAAAGTGACTTTAAACTGGATAGCTTCACTTTCATGTATAGGCTTTTTTGCTTACTAAAAAAAAATCACACTGAGGGTTTGGAGTATTTTGTTTTCAATATGTGAAGATGTAAAGGCATATCACTGAAAAAGTTAAGGTGTTAATTCCAGCTTATATCCTGAGAAATTCTTTTCTTTTTTTAAAATTCTTGACAATATCTTAAAATCATATGCCTTATGATATGAAAGATTGGGAATTGCCTTGTTATAGTTGTAATAATTTATGATATTTTTCTATTCAAAACATGACCTACTTTCAAAAACAATTTCATAACACTGGGAGTAGGGAAAATTAATCACAGATATCTGATGCATTGTTTCAGACCAAGACATAAAACATTTCAATGCTTGTTAGGACAGAAAAACTTTTTTCTTCAAAACACTACTCTGAGTCAATCTGGAAACAAGTGATTTTCCCACCCACATAAGGAGACAAGTAAGAATGCTCATGAATATTTTGTTTTCTCTTGGTCAGAGCCTATCCCTTTGGCTTGTTCAACTACTTTGATATAGTCTGTTGTGCAGAGATACAGTCAGTTTTATCAGAATAGTTTTAGAAGCTATTTCTTCTATAATTAAGTCTTTAAAGAATATTCTTTAAAAAAAAAAGATTACTTCTTGGACATTTATATGTCATATATATGTTATATATATCTTAATTGTCGTTAACCACTGTAGTGTTTTATATCTTTCAACAGTTCAAGGACTCCTTTGTGGGATTTAATGCTGTAAGAGCATCCTGTGATGGCTCCAACTCCACTGAGTCTTCTTTGAGGGAAACGTACTTAAGAAATAATTCATATTGTCACATAAGCCACGGGTCTACAATTAACTAGAGTGGTCACATAAAATAATCCACAAAGTACCATGTGTTATATCCTAGACATCACTTAGGTGTATAAATAAGCATCTCTATTTATTCTCTCAATGCCCACAGCAGGCCAATGAGTAGTCCCACCAAGAGAGAAGAAATTAATTGTATAAGTAATAGTTACACAGCCTAGCTCCTTCTGCATATTTTCTTTTGAATATTGCCCTTCAGACATAAGGGAAGTTGGCATCCTTTTGCCAACATGGATACCTACAAAAGTTATGGAGAAACCTTCAAGTCAACTGAAATTTTTTTTAAAAAAAAAATATATAATCAAAACAATAAGAGCTTTCATGGCACTTCCTCACTGGTATTCCTCCAGTAATGTGATTGACATAAAATAAGAATGGATTTGGCATAAAATCTGGTCTTATTTAACCCGATGTAAATCAGACCTAGATTACTCAAATCAGCATGAGCAGAGAATCAAGATGTTCAGGGAGGATCATTTTCACAATAAACCAGTTAATGAAAGATCATTGTATGGAGTAAAAAAGGAATAGCAGCACAAGCGTCCTTTGTTTAGAAACCTGCTTTTCCAAATGAAAGCAGAATATGGTTTCTAGCATGTCTTAACAGGAAGTTAATACCAAGAAAATGTAGTTTCTCTATATTGATACATCTTTATGTGACATCAGTCAAACAAAAAGTAAATCTCTGTTGCACAAACCTGTTAATACCTTATTAAAAGACACAGGAGCTAAAAAAAGGGTTTCTAACAGCTTGGAAAAGGAAAACTCAGTAAGGGTCCCTACAAATGGAATGCATTAATAGCAATAAAAATGTTGTTTAGAAGCTACTTTGCCTATTTTGATAGTTATATAGAAGCTTACCAGAAATAACTGTAACTGCAATAAAGACCTCGTATTTTGGAAAATCTTTGACATTAAAGCAGTCCTTACAAAATTGTGAGATTAATGTTTGGTTTTCAATATAACATTGTAACAGAGTTAATCAGAGTGGAAAATTCAAAGCTGAGAAAGAAACAAAAAGCAAGAACAAGGAAGCTAAAGAATAGGCAATTGTTGAAGAGGATGGACACTGAGAATTTATAGGAATAAAAGTCATGAATCAACCCATGTTAGGAAAACTAAACCACACAGACTTACACTGAGGATTTTGTTATTCAACAGTTTGTTGTTATTCTTTCTTCTCTTTTTTCCATTTTCCTAAAATTTAGTTTAATATAAATTAAATAAAGTACTTATCTCTGTTTTCCATGCGACTTCCCTTAAAACTGCTCTTCCCAAATGCAGTTGGCTTGGGACACCTCCATCATAGAAAGACAACTGCCTTTAGACCCACTGGTGACTACTTATAAGATGGATCGTGTTTATGGAATTCACAATGTACCATAACAAGACACACAGTCTTTTCAATTAAAGTAACAATAATGACATTAGTAACAGCACCAATCACATGCATATAAACTATTTACTGGCATAGAAGGAACTGTTTCCTACCTCCTCTAGGGAGCCAAATTCACGTCTATCTCTAAAGTACCTTGCACTGCACAGAGAACCATGGAACAGAAAAGTTCATGCTTGTGTCACTTTTTTTTTTTTTGATAACTTGAAACTTTTAGTGATGGACAGCAAGACATGTCTACTAAACAACCTAGAAAACTTGTACGCACCGTGCTTTCTTGACGCTGGAGTGTTCAATGGGTTGCTCACAGCTGTTGAAGTGGACAAAATCAAACCCAACAAAGAAAAGCTGCACTATACATTTCAGACAACATGGTACATATGCCTGCTTACACAACTAATTAATGCAGCCTGAAGTTAACAATAATACTTTAAGGTGAAAGAGTGGTCTCAGTTCAAAACTGGCTATATGCAAATACATAAAATGACAGCCCTCTCATTTCACGTTTTTCACTTTTTTTTTTTGTAGAATTCTCTGGGAGGTTTCATGACAGTGATATGACTAGTTCTATTAATGATATCTAATACATTATATAAAACTTTTTATCTTCATTAAATTACACAAAGAATTGCATTCAGAAACTCAAAAAAAAAGTAAATTTTCTTACACAGGTAATCTAAAACAAAAGCTAGGCTTCTAGCAGTAGGATTATTTATAGCAGAGTCTGCATCACAAAATGGTTGTAAGAATCAGTGAGAACTAAGACAAAATGTAGGTATCTGGTTATTCAGTAGGAGGCTTGTTAGTACTATTTGTTATATTTACTTATTAAACTCATCAACATTACTTTTGAATTTGACCCTTGGTTCTCCATGGCAATGAGAAAATCCATACAGTCTCATACCATCTGGGATATATGCCTTTCAGATAATGACAAACTAAATACCTTTCTCCAGCATCAACAAATCATAGTATCAATAATTTATGTTTCAGTGCATTAAAATAACATCATATACTAAGAACACACTTTCTCCTTATCCTATCATCAGATATTTTCTGAATGAAGTTAAGATTATACAACCCATTAGTGGAATTTATGAAAATAGAAACACTATGAAAACATTGCTTTCTAACAAACCCCCACAATCATAAATACTGCAAACTCATAACAGTATTCTCATGACCCTTATGTTCATAATAGCAATAAGGATTAAAAGTTACTAAAACTTTACTAGTTTATCCTATTGTAGATGCATTTCACACAGCAATTTAAAAAAAGATTTTCAGTATTGAAACAGTATAATCCTTGAATTTCTGCATTTATACTACTTCCTAAATAAAAAATAAGAAATAACCATTTAACAAACTGACATTTTGAAAATTTTGAAAATGTACCTGGTTATGGTAAGTAAGAATCCTACCATATCTGAAAAGCACATTATGTTTAATGGGGTGTTAGAATTAATACTACCCAATAGTAGTGAAAAGGGCAGAAAACTCTAGCTAGATCTAACTTAGCCACACACTTAAAATATTATCTGTTTTCTGACCTTCAATACTTTTGCTGCATATTTCAGATTGCTTTATCATCAGCATGATAGTAACCCATACTTTGTCCCTGAAGAGACATATAAAAATTAAAGAGTAAACCCACAAGCTTAAGACCCCTTACCCTCCGGGTTTGCTGGGCTCCTCTTGCTTCTCAGTGTTACAGACTCATGTGTAAACAACAGAATTTCCTGCATCCTTTTCTCATCTGCACAGTACTGGGACTTGGCCAACATGATTATTTACAGCATTAAGGCCACTCCACAGTAACTGGAAAAAGATTCTCATTGGTCAGGCTTTATCAAACTTAAACCCACATTTTTTTTTAATTACACAAAACTTTTTGCCATATTCTTCTTCACTAAGTATTGCTTTATTTAGTTTTTATTTCTCCCTCCCTTTCTAAACTGAAGACAGTGACCCCAGTTGCCCAAATATTATGTATAAACTTAAATTAATTATTCTAATCACACTAGTTAAGCACAGGTACTAGTCTTTTCCAGTTTGGGTGGATTCTTATGTCAATACTTGCTCTTAGAATATGTCCGGAGTTTTAAATATCCTATAATAAGACTAGTTTTTCCCTCTGTATGACTGCAATACATGTATTTTCACAATTGACTCAGTAATTAGCCAGTGGCTGTTGGGCATTATTATGAAAAATTGTAGTACTTTAGATTATCAGAGACATGGAAAGAATATGGTGAGGAAAGGGAAAAAAATAGGGATTTTGAATAGTTAATTTCTGAAAAATTAAATACCTTTGCATTCAAATTTAGAGTTACAGTATTAAAATAGGTGGTGAGAAATTTTTTTTTTTTTTTTAAAGAAAATAAGCTCAAACATTTTTGTAACTGACATGTGACAAAGCATGACACCAGTCCCAAGACTGGTATCACAGGCCACCTAAATGGCAGGTCTTTGCGGCATAAAACTGTATCAGTTAGACACAGCTGAAAAGATTTGCTATAGCTCTGAAAAGCTAAATATTTCTAATTAAAAAAACCAAAAAACCATAGTGTACAGAGTACTGACAATTCTTACGTCACAATCTCAGACTGAGAAGCCAGATTTCCTTACTCATAGCTTTGAGGATCATCTCTCTACTTCCCTACTAACATCCCAGTATAGCAGGTAGTCTTTTCATCATGAATTGTAGCTACAGCTGTAAGACTTCACTTAAATAAGCAGACTGTCTGATACTAGGATTTTTTTTTTAATTTATTTTTAGGAAATGAACAAGCAAAACCTTCCGTTCCCATCAATTATATGGGCATTATGTGATTTTCATGACTCACAAAATCTATTCCACTGCCAGGAGACAGAAGACATTCAGTAAAAAAAACTAGACATTTCCAATTAAAACAAAAACCAACAACCCAACAACAAAACACCACCACCAAAAACCTACAATCAAAAAACAAACCAAAGGGAAAAAAAAAAAAAAAAAAGCCCTAAACCAAAGAATAAAACAAAACCCAAAAAACCCCCCAAAAACCAACCCCCAAGTGTGTATCAAATTGAAAACAACAAAAAACCCAACAAAACCCAAACAATAAAATAATAAGATGACAGCTACTTTATGCATCTTCCATGATTTCTTTAGCAACTACATAAATCTCATCTCCCACTGGAATATTATCTGGCTACTTTCCATTATCCCTACTGTAGGAAATCAATTCACATTTTAAAAATCAAGTTATATATACATCATAACTTACATAGTCTGTTATTCCTTTGTAACTAATCACATTTCTACCCATTCATGAGATACAGAACTCCTTTTCCACCTTTCTTCACTTACTGTAATGTCTGAATGAATCCAAGAAGCCTGTTCCACTGCCCATACTCAAACACATGCTCAGTTTCTAAAGCAATTGATGAACATTCATTTTATCCAAGAGGAAGTTAAGTAACTTTGATCATAACCAAAAATATCTTCACAAGTGAAAATCTGTAACAGAGACTTTATCATTCAAAAATTAAAAAAAAACAAAAACAAAAACAGAGAAAAGTGTCAGTATGCCATGTGAATGAAACGGTACTATTGGAAGTACTGCTAAGTATATCTTGAATACTTTGCCATGGATATCTTAAAATTCCCAAAGCCTCTTTCTGAGTTCTTTTCTTCTGGACATCCATTTTTAAAAAAGAAGGACTACTGTCATTAACTACTTCTCGGGAAGGAAAACTGTACTCTTCAGGAAAAAAAAAAAAAAAATACAAAAGAAGAATTAAGCTTTACTATTGGTCTGTTATGCAATAACCAAAACTCAGGTTCTATTCTGTTACACCGTGTAGTAATTGCCAATTCTTGTAGGAATCGTGATTTCATACCGTTGTTAAAGATGCATTCAAATTTCATTTAAAAATTACACTGTAAATTTGGGACATTACCATGTGAAATTGTATAGACCAAACTATGCAGATGACAAGTTTTATGAACTTTCATTGACTTTGATAAGAGAAATAAATTTTAAAGAAAACAAACCAAACCCAAACCCAACAAAACTTTTTGTACTAAACAAGCTTGTGGATTACAACTCTTCATGATGCTAGGGAAAGTACTATGAGGTACTATCACTAAAAGGTAGCAAGGAACCTGACACACCTATGGTGCTAGATTTGACAAGCATTTTAAATGTTTATTGAAAAAAATAAGTGGAATAGTCAGTTATTTTTATATTTTTACCTGAAAATATATTCTTCCTTTTTTAGTGTCATTTGACCATCAACTTTGATGTTAGGCCTATCACTGTAATAATTACAGAATAGATGTTGCCAATGCGCAAGCTTGCTAATGTATAACCTTCACATAGGGAGCTGAATTGTCTTCCCAGAAACCTCCAGGTATGTAAACAATTCTTAGGAAGTTCATACCAAGAACATTCATACACTCATCAAGAGAATGAGACTGTGGTCATTATTTTTGTAAGAAAATTGTAGTGAGAAAATAAAATAAAATGGCATTAGAGGTCAGCTGGACCGTTGCACCCCTGACTAGTGTGGGATAGACTCCTTTCACTTTGAGTACATTTGAACTTTCGCAGCATGCCTGACCTGCTTTTTCAAAGTTCCACAGAGAAGCATTAACAAAACGTGAAAGCAAAATTTTGAATTTTTAAATGTCAAGACCCATCCCTTTGTGAGCACAAAGGAAGAGACCTCATCCTTTTCAGGATTACTGAACCAATGAAGAAGATTAATTTGTATCAGAAGAGAAAGTTACAGCAAATCTGTTTCAAAACATAGAAGTTCACAATATTTACTATATTGATGTAATTTCCTTACAGATATAAGGAATAAATTGCATTACTGTTCAAACAAAAAAAATAAATAAAGCATTTCAAGCACAAATAGCAATAAATCAGGACATTCTTATTAACTAAATTGGAAAATAGAGAAGGGTATGATGCACTAAAAATCGAACTTTTGAAATTGGGCTTCTTCAAGTATTCTCAAAAAACACATAAATACACCAGTTCTTTGTTGATGAAACTCATTTTTAATCTTACTATTGTTTCATATTATTCCAAACAGATTCATACAAGTGAACCAATAAACATTGCAATGCGTTTGAAATGATAAGGACAGAAGGTCATCCTTTACTGTACCTCAACCCCAGACATGCTACCTTAGACAATGAAAATAAATAGAAGACAATTTGACAGTAGAAGCTACCTTCAAGGCATGAAGGAGGAAAAGATGGGGCAAAAAAGTAATATAATTTTTAATCTCATCTCTGCAGCAGCAGCAAAACCCAAACTTGCATAACAAAAACGCAAACCTGTGAAAATATTATTAGTTACAGAAGGGCTAAGTCAGTAACCAAAACCACCAAAAATGAGACATCACTAAACCTCACATATAGACTACCCAATATGGAAAAACACGGTGCAGTTCTGTTTCTTTGATACACAGACTAGGAAGAAGACACAGTTAGTGTAATTGTTTTCTAAAATCTCTCTCTAAAATTAGAAATTCAAAAGAGGGATAATATTTTTCCCCTCATTTTCTTCTAAGTTCTAGCATGTACTAAACAAGCAATCATAAGAAAGCTTTTTCTTTATAACTTTTCAATTCAGTAGTATTGATTTGACATTACCCATTAACGATACTAACCTAAAAACTTAAGTAGTGATCTTTGAACAGAATAATCATCACATAACAAGGGTCCTTGTCATAAAACCTTCAAAGCAGGCAACAATAGGTTACACACAGGCATAAACAGATTATACAAATAAAACTGCTTATGCATTTAACACCTCTCTCCTACCTAAGGAACTTTAAAACAGAATGTAGAACTTACAGGCAACATCAAACATCAAAAGCAATGCCTCAGGAAAACTTTTTTAGTTCTATTCTGTCACAGTCATAAAGCGTAACAGAATAGAGGCAGTACTTTGCTCAGCTTCTTAGTCCAATTCTGACTTCACCTGTGCAACTTAAATTGATTCACAGGTGCAAACAGTTACAGCAGATCAATGAAGACAATTTATCTTGTACACGTCTATGCTGCTGACTGAAGTTCTTTGCTTATTAGGAGTGAACCAGGAAAAAACTGCATATTAAATTTGAGTGGTGTTAGGCTATTCAGTACTTCACAGCATGTACAGCAAAGTTGTGATAAAATTAATTCTTTTCTTAAAGATTTTCTGTAAATATAAGCTTCACTCTCTGTAGTCTATTGTACTCTGAAAATTAACACGTAACACCTGAAACTGGATTGCTCATTATAGACAACATACTTCAACAGGCCTCAGCTTGGCATAACTACCAGTGATTCCCAATATCCATGAAATATAAACAGAGCAGGTTATTAAACAGGTTCTAAAGTTGAAGATTCCTGTGCACTGGAACTTATTTGCAGAATTTGTGTTTTATGTTTAAAAAAAAAAAAATCAAGAGAAGCCAGGTCAGTTATTTCAATTGTTCCTGATTTTATTCCAGGTGTCTCCTGACCAGTTGATGGCTATTTTTCAAGGAAGTTATGGAATTTGCAACAAGACAACATTCCAGCAATTTTAAGATGAGAAACAGAAGTAAAAATCCAAGAACTTTTCTCCTTTTGTGATAGTCATACTATTTTCTACTGAATGCCTATAGAAATGTTTCCCTTTTCCATGCATTATAAATAACTCTGCAAAATAGTTTCCAAAAAAAGTCTCAATGAAAAATATCATTAAAAAAATCTGATGGAGAAAACTAACGTAAGTTCGTAATTTATATTTATTACTGCAGTGTACTGCTGAAATAATGTAATGTTGTAATAACAGCAACACACCAGATGAATTTTAAAAGGAATCAAATTAAGAATAAATTAAGCAGTTTATTTTTTATGAATGAAAAAATATTCTTTCTAGTCTGATATTTTAATACGAAAAACTAAAACCAGTTGAGTTTTCAACTCATGAAGTTGAGGTGATATGAGATATGGTTATTCTTGCTCTTTAGTGTAACCAGAGTGTATGGAGAGGTTGCCTTGCCAAACCTTTCATTCACTGCACACAGGTGTGATGCTGCTGTGAATTCTGGATTTGTTCACTAATGCACTGATTAGAAAGACATGTACGTGCAAAGAAGACAGAGACTTAGTACAATTTCTCATTTCATCACCTTCAATCAATCACAAAAAATCTGACTTTGAATGAATCAGTACAAGTAAACACATTCTTTAAAAGAAACCAAGTAATCTCTATGTATATTTCTGATGAAAAATGTGAAAGGTCCCACACTGTAATAAAAATTATGAGGTCTCACATTTTTAGGGAAAATATATTTCTGGATGAATCATTCATATGCTCGGATATCTCAGTTTGTTTTCCTCAGATATCAATTACAAAATAAATGTATTTTTTTCAAAAAAAGTTGAGAAATACTGCCATGAAGTGTACAAGAAGTATGTGTGTCTTTCAACATCATGTTGGGAAGGTTGCAGGATGAGACCTTACTTTGCATCCTTAGAATATGACTGCTATTAATAAGCACAGCTTTAGAAACAACTGTTTCTTTTTCCCACTCCGATAATCTAAAAATAATAGTATCTTCCACAAGAATACCTCTGTTCTATGCAAGCAATTGTAACAGCAATGTGATGTGACTAGTGTTTCATCAGACCATACCTAAAGCAGGGAAGATATTTAGATTTGTATTATAAACACCCACCTATCCCATTCTGAAAAACTGATTATTTCAAATTTTTCACAGTAAATGAAAACTCATAATCTTCCTTTTTGATCTAAGAGTAGTTATTTTACTAGGACAGCATTACTGCAGGTACTCAATATTCAAATGGCAACAGTGACTGTCACAAGAAATTCAATAACTGTAAATACAGTTACTGAGTTAAAAAGTTATGGTTTATTCTCTTTTACAAGCAACAGCATCTCTCTGGCTGTAGAGTTGCCATTCTCAATAATTAAAACATCTTGTATCTTCAGCATTTTAAGTGACAAAATTTGGCAAGATTGAAGGTTTTATGTTATTAATAAAAAGAATGTTTTCATTTAGGTTTCTGAAGATCTGGACTTCATCTGTATCTATTTCAGAAAAGAAGCTCTCATAATTAGGTCTTTAAATCAGCAGATTATAAATAACATCCAAAGAAAGACATGTTCCTGATTTTTCTCCTGTAATCCAAAATTATGAACATCAGCTGCATACAGATGTTGAAAGTTAGTATCTTGGCACTACTTACAGATCAACAGCAGTTAAAGAGGCCATAAAAAGCATGAATAAAAAAATTAAAATTTTAAAAGGCATAAATTTAAAAAGCATGAGTATTTAAGACCTTGCTCCACACTCCTGTGACGCCTTTATTAGGTAGATTGTCCTTTCCCAGGATTAAATCAAAATTAGAACGCAGACAACATTTATATGTGGAAAGCCAAGCATGACCCTGTTTTTTCATTTTGGATAGTATTGATGTAATTTTTTGTTTTGTTTTGTTTTCATACACAAATCATAATTACAACAACAGCACACTTCTATCTTTCTGCAGTTTTCTTTACTCAAGGCTATTCTGCACCACTAAAGCATGATCAAAAATTTACTTCTTTTGGACAATTCAATAACCAATTTTAGTTAATAAGCAACTTCTCAGCAGCCTAAAGAGAAACAAAGGCATCTCTTCTTGCAATCTTTTACTCTATTGTTTATTAATCTACCTGTTAGTGTTGTAAAAAATTAATCACAGCTTCAGAACAAACATTATTAATAATCCAAAACTATTATATACAGCAAAAGACAGTACCATGAAGAAATACGCAAACTACTTCCAACAGTATTAATGAAGAGCATAAAAAACCAGAATGCATTGGTCTGGCCAGGGTGTCACGCAAATGTCTTGGATTAAAGTTGCAGCGCAAATCACTTTTCAGTTATGACAGCAGGAACAGTATTTGTGGATGTACTTGTATGTTACAAATAAGCTGCAAGTACTATACCATACCATGTGCTAGAAGTGGTTGTGAAAGAGAGTTGACATTAATCTAAAACCATGAATCTTTATTATAGTTTAAAAATACCCTCTTATTAAAAGTACTATGCACAATTTATCTGGCTCTTTCCATGTAGTCTCACCACCATCTCTATTAACATTCCAAATTTTACCTGTCAGCAATGGTCTAAACAGATGAATACCCATGTAGACAGCATAAGGCAGCTGAGCGTCAAGTTGCAAACGTCTTGCACCTAAGATAACCCACACTTCTTGCAGAACATATTTTTTCAAAAAAACTCCTCCACATAATCTCTCAGTAACAAAGAGCCCCTTGATAAATTAAGATAAACTGTATCCTTGAGATCCCCAGAGTTAACACATATGAAAGTGGCTGCTATGGATTAGCCTGAGAAGTACATCCATTTCCCAGGAAATTATCAAGATTACTACTGAGTTGACTGAATTTTATTTTGCATGGTTATGTTCAATGGAACATGTCAATGTGAATCCTGAATCCAGTTTAAACTTTATTTTCCGTATTAATGAGACTAGAGCTTTGGCATGTTGTTTTATGAGTATTTTACTGAACTGGAAAAGGACACTGCTTTTACCTGCATTCTGGATTTGTCAGGGACTTATGTGTCTTCGTCATTTTTAAAGCAGTACTACACACTGATGTGTATTTATTAAAAACATTTACTCTCTCATTTAACACTTCCCTATACATTTTAATTACTTCATCTTTTTCAGTAGCAAATAGCTCAGCACAATCTTGTACTGCTTCAGAGTATCCTCTCACTAAGGTATTCTGCTTAACCTAATTCTTTCTTTCTATTCTTAGTGGCTTTCCATCAAAAGAATGCCCATCAGAAATGAATGAATGAACTTTCCCAATATCCAAGGTCCTATCACAGATAAGCCAAAGAAATACATTCTGTACTGTTTAACTTGACCCAAGCTGATGGCTAGCATTTCTCCCAAACAAGAGACGGAAAAGAAAGCAAGAAACAGCATAAAAACTATTCTGTAGAAACTTTGTTCATTGATGAAATTCAGACAGATAATGTGAGCTGCTACAAGGATCATTTTCAGAAATCTAAAATATTGGTAACTTAATCCTTCATTCTAATATTCAGGACAGTTAAATGAAGGTATGAATAACATATGGAAAGTGTGTGTGCAGGGGAAAACTAAAGCAAACCAATTAAATTTATGTATGAAAACATCTATAAGTAAGGAACCCTTTACTCTTACAGTAGCACCTTTATTTGTATTCTAAAAAAATGGGGTTTGTCTTACAGTGCAAGCATCCCCTCAGAAAGTATTCTTTTGTGAGACTTTTCCATTCCTTGTTATGCTAAATCTCTGCTCCATTCCTTGCCTAAAGAAAATCAGTCTAGAGTTGAGAGATATCACTTTCTAACATGAAAGGAGTTCTCCACCCCTCATAATTTAGCTATGAAGATTCAGCTTTAATAATTACTAAAACCTGTGTTGCTGTAAATTAAAAACATGCTTCAAAAATATGGATTTGCAATGAGAAGGAACATGCAGGCAAATTCAGATATGAGAATTAGAAACAGAAGCCATCAATAAACTAATTTAGTAACTCAAGCATACTTAGATTACTGATAAATTTATTTTTTTAGATGGGTGGTGGCTACCATCAGTCTGTCACAGTGGTAAGTCTTAAATCTTCCTAGTGGCTGATGAGTTCTACTGTTCTACAAACAGGCACTGAGAATAAAATCCTGCCTAATACCTGAACAGGTGATCTGCTTTCCCCTTGTCAGAGTTTGGCTAGGATCAGTATCATTTTGATTTGGCCTCAGCCAAGTCTGAGTTCATCTAGCATTAGAAGTTTAAAGTATAGTTGAAATCTTCTAGGTAATATAGTCTTGAAAAATGTTGAAATAAATTAATTACAAAAAGTCTTATGGAAATGTTAAAGGAGGTTTGTAATCATATCTGTACGTCTAGAGCTTTTATCTACAAAGATCAAATGATCTGTATAAAAATGTGTAAAACATGGTATAAAATTTTGCTGATGGTATGTCTCTAAAGACACAGAAAACCCAATATACAACTTCTATTGCACCCTTCTTGTATCTTTTTCTTCTCTTCATCCACCTTCCAAGAGAGCAATTAAAGACAGAAAGGTAGTAAGAAAGGAAAATACAAGTTTTAAAAACAAAAAATTACCATTATACTTGTCTGATATTTTGATGTATTATGTCATGTATTATAACAAGTTAATTTACCACAACAAAAATTTTTAGTGACAACAGTAACGTCTTACTGATTACCAGTCAAAACTATGCAAGTATTTACCTTTTAAACTAAAGTAGATGAATTGAAATTTAGACAGTATTGTGAAGGGATGATGGTGTCAAGAGAAGTGGAAATTGTCATTTGATTTCCCAAATAAGCAAAACAAGAAACATTCCAAGTAAGTTTGAATTTTGTCTAATGTATATGGCATTTAGAAAAGAAACTACAAATCTGCTTTCAGAACACGGGATATAATAACCTTTTTCTTAAGAAAAAGAAACAATGCCACTTTCTGTTAAATTGTCAGTACTTGCTTTTATTCGGCTGGCACTAAGAATTACTGCTGATGAAGGTAAGTGGTAAATGTCCCCTTGACTAAATATATCTGATTGCAACCCTGAGTTGGAGTGATATAGTTATCGACAGTCCCATGACTAAAGCGACAGATTTAAAAGACTGATAGATCATTTTTTTTCCATTAATTTTTTCCATATGCACATGCTTTCTATGCAGTGGGATTACAATTTTTTTTATATCTGTGGCTGATTGAAGTCCATTGAGGTCAATCTGAAGAAGTTGACTTGTTAGTTTAAATTATGTGTGGCTTTAGCCTTGTCTTAATTCACAAATAAGTGCAGTGTTCTGTTATGTATCTTGGGATGAAAGTATCTCTGCAATGCAGAAAAAAATCCACACTCGTGTATGACCGTGGATATATTTTAGTTGAAATTAATTTCATAGTCTAGCTACAAGGTGTTTTAATTTATATGAAAAGATAAATTAGATGGTGAGCTGATGTTCACTGAAATAGGAGATGAAACCTACTACCAACTGATTACCATTCCTGAAGGTTGTGTGCATAAAAAAAGGAGAATATATAAGTATATAAGGTAGAGATAATTCAAATGAATCAAAAAGATTCATAATCCTGATACTAATATGCTTTCATACTCAAAAAACTACTCATGAAATAGTAAAAACACCTTATCTTTGGCATGAGCTTTTTCTTCCTTGTTGTCTTTAGCAAATATTAAATCCTAAGAGGGGACACATGACATCAGGTTATTGAAAATCAACCACATGCTTTTGGCTTTAAACTGTTCTTCCTTATGTGCACCAAGATCTGACCTCTGGCTAATAATCCATGAATTCTGTTTTATAAATCTAAATGAAATTGTAATTTGACCTGCTAGTCCTTAGTTATTAATTTTTCCAGTATCAACATCACATATAGTTAGAACATATCTTATACGTGCACAGGTGGCTTGTGCCCTCCAAGGCCAAGTTATACCATTTCCACATTAAAGATAGGATACCACTTTCAGAGCACATTTACCTTACTTTATCTCATCTAAAAGATTATTATCTTCCAAAGCTTGAAATGCTGAGAAATACATGAAAATGGATCTACAAGATTTAATTATCAAGGAGAAGGATGGAGAAACTGGAAAAACTGCTTTCAGCAGATTATAAATATGTAGATGTCTGATTTTCGTGATGAGGGAGAACACCTGCGTTGGCATTAGCTTTTACTGCATTTCCTGCTGTGGCTGTCCCTGGGCAGCTGTAGGGAGAGTCAGCCAATTGTAGATCCTTTCTGTCAGGGAAGGCAGAACTGCTAAAGGTGCCTGGCCTAGTGTCTTGCGCTAGAGCCCAAGATTTCTCCAGGAGGATAGAAAATCCTCTCCCAGGCATTTAATACTTCCCCTTTGTTCTCTCTGATTCGTACAATATCTCTAGATGAAACCAAAGAGGTACATGACAAAATTTCCTCTCCTGAAGTTCATTCCATTATTTTTATATAAGGCTGAGAACACAGTTAATTTGTACTAGTATGGTTTACTGGCATATAATATTTCATTGGAGCTATGTTTGATTAAACTATTTTCTTTGCCAGCTGAAAACTAGATTTAACTGAAGTTAGAAAGAACATGGATAGGAACTTATAACTGCTAGCTAAGGCTAAAAAGCAGAAAAGATTATGATTATGCTGATCTATGCTACAAAGGAATGACTGTCAACCAGTGCCAACAGCTGCAACTTGAAAGGTAGAACTGATGTATTTTTTCATCTTAATGTACTCTTCTTCACTTGAGGAAAGTGGATAATGTACAGAACTGAAGAAGTGGTAATAGCTTGGTCCTGCTTTGCTGAAGTATAATATTTTTAGTGTTTGGAGACACTGAACAATTTTGCATTTTGCTAATTAGATTTCCTGTTCAAGTTCTCCTCAAAGCCTTGTTATACACATGATCACCTAAATATATGAAAGAAGCAAGATCTTCAGGAGAGGTAACATACCTTAGAAAAGCTTGCCCAAAAATATGACATTTTTTTTAAACAATGTAAAAATTTCTAATACAAAATGTCAACTACCTGTGAAAATACTGTCTTTCTTACTCAATATTTATGCATTTATGTATTTTATAATTCTCCTACGATATCTGTGATGTCTCAATTCCCATACTAACAGAATAAATACACAAACAAAACAGGTTGGTAAAAGTCAACAGAATACAACTAAGAAAAAAAATAGGTTATCTAATATTAAACACCATAAGGTTATAATCAGGCTTTCTGTATATGTTTCCTGAAGTAGACTGAAGTTCTAAATAAAGTTAAAAGTTATTCTGGTATCTCTTTTTTTCACTGTGAGTGCATAACCACAGTTAGCTCAGATTTTTTTCTGCTAATAATATTAATATTCTAGAATAGGATAAATGCAGAATTTTAGTAGAAACAGCTAATAAAGCAGTTTAAAGACCATTTATGTTATCTATAAGTAATTGTGCTGAAATCAAGAAAATATTTGCTTAAATAAAATCTGCATATACTATGACACAAATAATTTGGAAGCTTGCAAAGCTGAACTGTAGTGAGTTATGGAAACAACTACAGTTTTTGAGAATATTTCTGTATTTATATTATTGTTTATAAAATATTTAAAATAACTATTTTCCTTTCTATTTATCTTTATTTGTTTCTTCTGATAGTGACCAAACTTTCTGTCGGAAATACGTGCTTCTGGAGCAATAATTGTGCTGCAGGAATCATTTTTTATAAATCTAATGAAGTATTAAACTACAAATTCAGATTCTGACAAAGAAACCTTGGCTATAGTTAAACCAAAATATGGCTCTTGTCACCTTGGCAAAATACAAAGAGAAAAAATGTTGTAAATGGAAAATTTTTTATCTTTCCAACAAAACTGACTCAGCAGCAAAAATGTTCTGGGACAATTCTCAGCACATGTTCTATCATTTCCAAACATGTGAAAAACATCAGTTCTGCCACCTTTTGAAGATTGGACATATTGTTTTCAGATGTTTTTTGCTCAATTATATGGCTATATTCTGGGAGGGATACGTGTTTCCAGGTAGTTAGAAACATACTCTGTTTCAACTTTACTCCATGTGGCTCCTGCATGGGGAAAGATTAAATCAGCTCCTCTATCAGTTGTATTAAAACTTTTTATGGTTTAAGAGAGTGCTTACCAGTAGGTTATTCTGATTGGAGCTGACTAGTGAAGCTGAGACAACGGCATAGGCACCTGGGCTTAAGAATAACCTGTTTAAATGAAGGGTACCAAGGAAATATTGATAAGCAGTTAAGTAACTTTGTAAATTATTTATCCAAAATGATGTTTACAAGACTTAAAAATTAGTAACAATGTTTTGCTGTTCAGTGGAACACTATGTACCTTATGCACTGTGAGTCAGACTATAGTAATCAAACTCAACACTACTGTATGATCGTATAAAGCTTTTGTACTGGCAAAATAAGCTTAAAAACCAAATCACGTATAATGAATAAGCCAGAAGTCTTGCCTGGTTTGTTTCCAGAAATGAATGCTGTGAGCAGACACGGAAGAGTGAAGATGAACAGCCTTATTCACTGAATTCCACCCAGCCTGAACCTGCTGTGAGACTGGGACAATGCAGAGGTATTTGAATAATTCAACCTGTGTGTTGTAAAGCACAGTACTTACTGAAACAGTTTCAGCAGATTTTGGCTAAGGCGTATCATGCATGCATATGAAATAGTAGGTATCTGTTCTTTGTCCACAGATCTCAGAAAAAAAAACCCCAAACAAAGCTCTACAAAAGCAAAATTATCATTATTCTCATCTTCCCATAGAGAAATTAGGTGGAAAGTTATTTGACTTTATCCTACTTATGAGCATCTCAATAGCAGAACCATGAAAAAAGAAAATAATGTCCTGACCATCAATGCAGTAGTACTAACCGGTATATATTACCTCTCTCATGGTTAAATTTCACCTGCTCTTCGAATCGATACTAATATATTCATTACGAGACTGTAACATTTTTTTTGGACATCCTGTGCCTTGATGAACAGTCCTGCAGGTACGATTTTTTGCTGCTAATATTCTCCGAATACAGTTTGTGCAAGGTATCAGGGCACCACGGGGGCCGGTAGGGTGGCAGGGGCTCTCCATGGGTCCATCAGGGCAGGGCCTAGCAGACAGGGCCTTGCCCCAGCCAAGGAGCAGGCAGCCAGGGGCACTGGGGCAGCCCCAGCCTGGCTGTGGGGCCCCTCCCTGGGGATGGGGATGGGCTGAGGCCAGGACATGGGCCCAGCTCTGGGGCCTATGGCGGGGCAGGGCAGGGCTGTGGGGGGCGGGAGGCTGGCCTGGCTGGGGCGTCACTGGGGCAGGAGGCCCAGCGGGGTGCTCGGCTGTGGGCAGGGTGGGGGGAGACCCAGGGGTAAGCAGGGACAGGCAGGGCTGGCGGTGCCTCAGGAACGTGGCACGGGGCATCTAGTGATGTCTTTTTTTCCCAATTCAGTCAGTATCAGATATTTTAAAATAAATAAACACAACCCAAAAATGTATTACAGAAGTCAACTTAATTGTATGCATGAATTCAAAAAGATATAATCATCTCTGATACCTTTAATGGTTAGCTTTCATCATAATATCTTGATACTTGGCCATGACTTCATACCTGCATGCAGGGACATGAAATTCAAAGCTAGACTTTAAATAGATTATACCTACACAATGAATCCAGTGTCTTAAAGCATTTATGCTATGCTCTTTTGCCCACTTTTTTCCTATATCTGACTTCAATTTTTTGTTTCACTGCCTTCTTGGCTTCTCCACAAGTACTTTTCTCTCAGTAACTTCTCTCATTAATTGCTGTGTGACCCTCTGCTGTGGGATTCAGCCACCTGAGATCCACAGTCCTAGTTTGTACGGCCCCTCCACCTGACCTTGGCCCCGGTTCACTGAGAAAACTCTTGTTTAGGTGTGAGAAAGCAGGCAAGCCAAAATTAGGCAAGATAAGGAAAGCAAAAACAGATGGAAATGCAACTATTGAAGCAGCAACAGTTAACAGCTCCAGAACTCAAAGGGGAAAGAACTGTAAGACCTTTCCCTCCCACCAGCTCCAGGGAACTAGAAGACAGTAACTCAGCAGCAGCAGGGCAGGTCAGCCCATTTGGAGGATCCTGGCCTTTCCCCAGCCAAACTGACAGCTTGTCTGGCCCACGGGGACTCAGCTGCTCTCAAAGGGATGGTGAGCATATATCTAACCTAAGAGCTTGCTAGCCCTAGCCCGTCATCACACATATTACCCAACAGATAATCCCTTTGTAGCCCTCAGCTGTATCTTGCTACAATGATAAAAATATAGAGGAAAAATTTAGAAAGGATAAAATGAGAGCACTTAATGTCTTTATGTAGACTTCTCAAAAGTCAAAATTAGTGACTGAAAAAGTAAAGATATTTTATTCATTTTCAAAGTAGTCCCATTTTTAGAATTTAAGCCACCCTTTTATTTGCACCCATGAAATGTTAACTGAAGACAATGCTTTTGCATCAACAGTTTTGTTGCTGATTATGCATTTTCAGTGAAAAACATTTTGCTGAAAATTACTACCTAGTTCTTTGTATTTGGATTTGGTGTGTGTCTTCCATTAAAATACAGCAGATTAAGAGACGAGAGCTCTACAAAACTGAAGTTTTTAGAAACCATGTATTCATTTAACACTACTGAAGAATCCATATAGAAACTAATTTTCAGTTACTGGCACTCGTGTTCTCAATGTAAGCAGCTAATAAAAGTACTTCTAAACCAGCATGGAGTGACAGAAACCATTCTCATGAAATCCTGTTAAGATATTCCTGCAGATATCTGGAAACAAGATCCTCAGAATATCTGAATTCTTGCAAGTTTATGTTAGCACACTATTTCCGTTCCTTCAAACTAAGACCCTAAGACACAGTGACTGTGATTTCTCAGAAAAACAGTCTCTAGTATAGCAGGTTATTAAATTCTGTCCTGTAAATCCTACACAGACTTTACCTGGGACACTGCCTCTCACATTTTTCTTGATGTTAATGGATATTTTGAATTCATCCATATTGTATTATGAGGTTTAATGGTAAAACTATTCTTATAAAGACAGATGCTATTACAGATACAAAAAAAATAATGTTAAACTATACTTTATAAGCAATGATATCAGGGGAAATTTAATATCTGGGATAAAGGAATGACAGAAATTATGAACACGGCATTTCAAGTAATGTGTCAACTTCTCCCATGTTCCCTTTTCTCTGTATAAGAACTTAGACTCCTAAATCCCTTATTTTTATTTTTTCCCCATATTGGTATGGGTATAATGCAGGGGAATATCTATGAATCTTACATAATATTGACTTATTTAATGCAAAGCCAAAGTAAATCATCCCAGAGTGAGATTTTTAATTATATGTGTAGTTTATGCATTCATATTCTTCAGAGCTAATGTTCTGAACAATATAAATGTTCCCTCATGAGACTTCTGCATGGAAGGGATTAGAGCGTGCTTTACAAATACTAGATCTGACAACACTCTTATGATAATAATATTTTTATGTGTCTTTGCAGATGAAGTAAATGCATACAATGTATGTCACGCAGGATGTAAATGGCATAGATTACATGAAATTCAGGCTCCTAGACTCTGTCAGATTAGAATCTTTAAAAAAATGTGCACAAACCCAATTCTTAGATATAGGAGAAAGAGAGTGCCAAAACAAGCAAATAAATTTGAAAGAGTATAAATAAAAATGCTGGGAGTTATTTTTTTAAAATTAAAATAAGATGGTATGATAGCCTACCAGAACATAATGTTTTCAGATCAATAAAAGCAGAATAATTTCTCACATGGATAAAAGAATCAGAACAGAATAACAGCAACCCTCAAAAATATTTTTGCAGGTATCTCATTTAGTCCCTTATTATGTTATCTCTTCCAGTTTCTGCTGCTGCTAATAATCATAGGATGCTGACATGTGTACAACGAGTTTCTGCCAATTCAAGCAAACTGCAGTAATCATGCTGTAATTCACAGTCCTGAGATGTTGACAGACTGGTTCACAAGCCAACAAAACATTACTTTCTTTTGCAGCTTCAAAGCCCAAAAGGAGGACATAGAGTTCTGTGAAAATCAGTGGGATGCTGGAAAGCTAAGGCATAAGCTAAGCTTACAAAGACGCTGGCCATCATTCCAGAGGGGATATCACAGATATAACTTCAACAAAACATCTGGCAACAGAGTTGTTTTCTACACAGGCTGTAAAAAATAGGCTGAGAAAGTTTTTCTTAGGGGCCTCAGCCTGGTGTCCAGCTGCATGTCATGTTTGTGCACTACCAGTTATGTAAAACAGTAATATTTTATTAATGTATATAGTATTGTCTATCTAATTCTGTATCTTGTGAAGGTATTTTCCTTTTAAAGATTTTGGTATTTTGGGACAGCATTTAGAAACTTGTTCTGTAATTACACTTCGGTCAATTACATGAGGTTGGAATCCTAAAAATCTCTCTAGCTGCTATTGAAACTCTTGTCTGGCAAATACTGAATTTTTGCATGTGTAATTGTGTCTCAAATCCCAAAATGGATGGCTAATCTGTTCATACTTTCAGATTACTTTAAAGAAAAATAAATCTTGCTTTTGAACCATGGGAAAGCATTAACCTTAATTCTAAGCCTCTAACCTCAGGACAATGGGAGATTACAAACAAAGCTAGGACAGAGCAAAGGTCATCACAGACTGGATATCTACTGACAGAAAATGTCTGGCTCTAAAGGAAAATTCGCAGCATTGTTGTGTTCACTTGGATGTTTAAAATACCGAGTCTGATCTTTATGGGTTCTGCTGTATCCTTCTACTCAAACAGAACAATCCCCCTTGCACTCTGCAGCCACCTGCCCCGGGCAGCACTCCAGCGGGGCTGGTCTTCAGCTCCCACTGCCCTGCCCTGCCCACCCATGGGCGCAGGGAGGTGCCCGATGCCTGTGGTGGCACTGGTGCCCCCCCTGGTTGTACTGCTCCTGGCTGGGGCAGTGGGACGGGCCCTGGCTGCCAGGCCCTGCCCTGACAGTCCATGGGGAGGCCTCACTGCCCTCCCTGGGGCCACCAGCCCTTGCCTGATGGTTTCTCAGAGACTCGGGCTGTTGATGGACAGCCCGCAGAGTGCTACTCAGCTCCTCTGCCCATGTGCAACCATGGAAAGACATCCTGCATGAAAGATGATGGATGTAGCATGGTTTAAGTTTTTCATAACATATTGCAGCAACTCTCTTTCAGAAGAAGACAGCTTTTCTTATGCGGAAAGGATACAGAGGGGGATACAATACAGAAATTGTAATAGTTACCAGCCAAAGAGGGTGGGTTGCTTTACTACAGTGTCTGTTTTTTATCACAGCTATTACATAGCACCCCACAATCTACTTGCATCCTGTGGGCTCTACAAATAGAGCTCTGCAGATGTTTGCTATTATCCACAATTTAGAAACTATTTCACCAAAGAAAAAAACCCTGGGAATTAATCACCCTCTCTGTCAAAGAGCCCTTGAAGAAGCAAAAATGTCTGAATCATTGCAAACAAATAAAAATCTGCTTGTATGCCCATCTAAAACAATATAACCTTGTTCTTATTAAACAAAAAAAAATTATTTTTCTTTTTTTTTTCACCATGCAAGCATATTATAGCCCATGCTACAGTATGTCTATAAAAACCCCTCCATTAGGAGGAGGAGAAAGAAAATACTTAGTTTTCTGGTGATGCATGGACATGCGCAGACCAAAAGTAACAAATTAACCTGCTCAAATTCAAGAAAGGTAGTGGTCATCAAAAACATAGTGACAAATAACTTGTGTAAACTAAATGGGATTATTCTTGTGTGGTTAATGACATCTCGGTACCAAAATTACAGTGGTTGGTATTAAGCAGTTATTTTACTCACACTTAATCTGATATGGCACCTTAACCTGATATTGCAAAATATTTTTCTATTTTAACCATAGAAAATTTTAACTTTGGAGTTGCCAAAGAATAAGGAGGCTACAGAGCACCTATAATCATGTTTTTCCCCAATCCCTCATGCAGATGTTGCATAGTGTCTCGCTGACAATGTTTTCCACATACATGAAATAGGGCCTAGTGAGGGGCTAAATAAGATTTTTCACAGTAACTGGATAATAACTTATAGTAACCTATTTAAATAAAATAATTTTTTTCTTTGTTTTTGTTTACAATTGTTTCCATCAAAATAATTGTGTCCATTTATCCTTTATGTATCTGGCCAATTATATCTATGCAATTTCTAGTCTATGCATTTTGAGCATACAGTTAATTGTGAATAGTAACTGACTGCTTTGGCTGGTAGGTTCAAATACAATTAAAATCCAAGTTCTAATACAAATGCTTGTTTATTACATTTTCTGTCAATAGCTGTGATATTTATGTAGATTTGCTTACTAGTGACTAATTATGAGAATTGGGCACATAAAATAATTCAAAATTGGTAAAAGTATACTTTAAGCAAATTGATTAAAAATGAAAACTATTAGCATCTCATTATTCACCTTATAATGAATACAGTATTTAACGATTTAGTAATTAGAAAATTCTACTAGCTAGTTATCTACTAAAGCTCTCTTCTTGATTGCACAGGCACATGCAATTTTTTCACATGAAAATTATATAAAATAACATTATTATTATTATTATTATTATTATTATTATTATTATTATTATTATTATTATTATTATTATTATTATTATTATTATTATTATTATTATTATTATTATTATTATTATTATTATTATTATTATTATTATTATTATTATTATTATTATTATTATTATTATTATTATTATTATTATTATTATTATTATTATTATTATTATTATTATTATTATTATCTGGACTCTTCACAAGCAAAATGTCTGTGTTACAGAGTAGGTGCAATAAGTATGAAGTCATATGTAGCAAAATGCAAAATTTCAAACTAGAAAATGCAGTCTTTATACTTCAAATGTATTTGTCACTAATTTTGAGATAAAATACAGGTAAGTTCTAAACGTATGCTGTGACTGTTTCCAAGGCAGTGTAGTTATCACAGGACAAAAGACCTTTGGCAGCATTTTTGTAGATTTCTTCCTTTCCTGTAAGACCTCTCATTTGCATTTATCTTTCCTTCACCAATGTAGCATATTCCCCAAACACGTAGCTGAATGGCTACATGTTAGAATTAGTGATGTTGCGCTCCAGGTGCTTGTTCTGGCTTTTGGCGTAATTTTATTACAGGACTCTAGATTAATCTCTCAAAGCTGCAGTGCATAGATACCTCACTTTCTTTTTGTGTGTGTGTCTCAGTTTCTCCATCTCCAAAACAGGAAATTGCTTTAAGATTTTCTGATAATTTTGCTTTATAGAAACTACATATTGCTACTTATATGGGAACAAGGAGTGGCAGGAAGGAAGAAGCTTGAAAATCTGAAATATTCGCTGCATCTAAAGAATTGGGTAAACAGGTAAATTTTATTTTAGCATCAGAAGGCAGTTACGTTTTGATTAATGAAACCATTATATGGAGGTCCTAAAAATAAATGAACAAGGATGGTCTTCAGCGTGTTCAGATGGAGCACTCCTCTTTTGTAAAGGCTGTATCTCAATACTACCTGATTGTTACTGTATTACCATGTGTCAGCTGGCTGGAACCTGATTTAGCCCAGAGGGAATTTTTAGTCCCTTGATGGTACTAGCTGAGGTAACACTCTCCACCTACCTGATTTGTCCCTAGGCCACAACTGGAATCTTTATGTAATCTGCAGAGCACCAAATTTAGCGTATTTGCTTCTTGACTTCATGATCAGCAGTTACAGATCCACTCTGGCGAGGCTGGTGAGGGTTGCTCACAGACACAGGGCCCTGCCCATGGCTGCAGCCAACAGGCACAAGAGCATTTGGCACAGAAGGGCACAGAGGAAGGG
>NW_009260128.1:4913002-4921191 GCF_000687185.1 Egretta garzetta
GTCCCATGGGGCACAGTCCCCAGCCTCCACTGGAGGAACGACACCCGCAGAGGAGAGGCCTCAACCCACAGCACGCTCCTAAAGGAGCTGAGGCTCTGCAGAGCTGTGGCTGCAGGGATGCCTGGGGCCTCTTGCTGCGGCTGGGGCAGGGCAGATGGGCCCTTGCCTGCCTGCTCATCTTGCGACTGAGCAAAGGAGTTGCAGGAGGAGGTCATGAGCCTGTGCAGCATCACAGATGATGAGAAATAGATTGGCGTAAAGGCACGTGGAAGGGGAGAGCACCTGCTTCATTAAGGTCATCATCTGATCAACGACCTTTTCAATTCACTGATCATTATTTACTCGATAATGAGTAAAGGAGGAAACCATAAACAAGAGCCCACAGAGACACAAAACTGGTCACAAACAAGGGATAACAGAGACAATGCCAAGGACTAGAAGCCTCCAGTTGCTAACTGGTGGGCCACCAAGGAACTGCAGGTACAGCTCTGGAACGGGCCAACTTGGTAAGAGGTAGGAAACAAGAGGAACATGAGGATTTGGGATATTCAAGGGCAGCCTGTAGGACCATGCAAAACTTTTGAAGGAATTTTTAAGGGAAGGGGATTAGGGAGGAACAAAGTGGGAAATAGACAGAAAAGGCTATAAAAGGGGTCACTGACGTGTAAAACAGCCAGCCAGCCCACTTGTCTGAGCAAGACCTTCACCTGACTGCCACAGTCTGTCCTATACTTTCATTAAATCCTTTCTTAACTATCTTTCTGTGGAATCTCACTCTCTAGCTCATGTGTGTGAGTGCTGTAAGGGCTAGGTGACAGCTATGGTTGAGACAGGTGTCAGTGGGTTTGTTGCCAGCTACTGGAGCAGACAAGGGTCTTAGCATCAGTAGCTGGAGGGAGGCCATCACTCCTGGGAGCATCTCTATGGGTCCCACAGACTTTGTGGCTGGTGTGCCAGATACGGGAAGGTCCAGTGAGTGCAGACAGGGACAGCAACTGGAGACAGACTGAAGGAGAGGACAATTCCAGCCTGTGGTGTCAGTGGCTGGAGTGAATGGGGGTCTCTGTTCCAGCCTGGTGGGTCCCAGGTGCAGCTACTGGGGGGACTGGGATGAGCAAAGCACGTGAGCGGCTCAGCGACAGCAGCTGCAGCAGGGCTGTGACTGTGACAGCCCATGTGCCTGGTGCTGGCTGCTGGGGGTCGCTGGAGGGTTTGCAACTTCCCCAAACCTGATGTGCATGGGCACGTGCATTTGTAATTCACTAGCAAACTTCAAGCTGGACCAGATGGTGAGTTGGAAGCCCTGGGTTTGGGCAGAGGGTTGTGCTGGTATCTGGGGGGGAGCCATGAGTGTGGGGTGCCTGTGAGATGCCTCTGTGAGTGCATGCATGTTTGCTAGTGAGCAGAGCTGGACCACCCAGAGAGTAGGAGACCTGTGGAGCAGGTGAGAGGACCTGAGATCTGGACAGTGCTACTGGACAGACAGAGGGACTGTGCTGATACTTAAGGGATCTATGACTGTACATGTGCTTCTGAATCTAGAGTAGTGTCTCTTTTCATTTATGAACTTCTACCTCTACCAGCCAAAGAGGAGGAAGGAGACTTGCCCGTCTATACTTATGTTTGATGTGAGTCCTGTATGTAGGTGCTTTTGAAGGCAGCACCTTGCCTGTGGCAGTCTGTGTAGCCAGCCATGTCAGCATCCTTTGTGCATCTGAGATACACATTCAGCTTTGCTGCTGGTTGAAAGTGCAAATGGGAAAGCAGCAGCCACATCCATTGGCCTGGGATGGAGATCACTGGGCTGGCCTCCAGTGGCCAGGCAGGAGGAACCCCTGGTTCAGAACCCCTCGTTCACCCCTAGGTGCAGAAGTGGAGGTGCAGGTAGAGTTTTGCTTATCGGGCTGGAAAATGGAGCCTCCCATGTAGGTGAAGGCTGTACGGTGGTGACTTCTGGCACTCAAGAGGATGGCTCATGCTCCATCTGCAGATTTGCAACTTTCTGACATGCAAGTGTGCACTTACACAACACTACCCAATCAGGTAGTCATCAGGACGACAGAGAAAAGCTATGTAACATTGTTTACCAGCAAGGAACCATTGCTTTAGTAACTCTATTATGTCAAATACTGACATAACTGAAAAGTCTGAAATGGAAAAGATAACTCTACTTACTAGGGCTAAGAAATAATGAAACCTCTTTTTTTTTTTTTTTTAACTGATAAAACCTAATAGGAAACTGTATTCTAGTTTAAATTTACATCTGGTGTGGGTTCAGAGCTTATGGGACATGTAAGTCACTCACTCTGTACCATTGGGAGCCATTCCCTTACTCAGCGAGTGACAATAGCTAGACTAGATCTAAAAATCATCAAGACATACAAGTAATCTGTGTTTTATTTCCTCTGAATCAGGTCCTTACGAATTCACTAATAACTGTCCGTGTGTCATTTCAACTTTTTGCCTGTTGCCTGACCAAAACTGCAAGGTTCCTATTTGCTAGGCAGCATCTGCTGCACACCAAGAATACTCCTAAATATACCCAACCACACCATTACTAATATGTTTTGACTTAAATTACACCACCAGCTATGTTAACTAACATTAATTTAAAGCATGTTTTCTTTTGTTTTCTTGTTCTTTCCTCCTATATGCTGAATATTTTTCCTAGAAAATGATGTGGCTATGTTGTGGAGAAAATACTGTTGAATAACTCTTTACATTTCCTCTGGATCTCCCCAAAATACCATGAATCTGTTCTGGCTCCTCTAGTCAGAGTGATGGGCAAGTTTTCTGGCACCCAGCAGAAGAGTGAAAATTAAAGTATAATAAAGCTAAATACAAATCTTGCATAAGACAGCTCCCTAGAGTTTCCTACATTTCTTTTGCATGAATTATTCTCTTGGAGTTTCAAACTATATCAAATCAGCATTGCAACATACAGAAAATCACTGCACTAAGCATAACAGAAATTCAGATGTGAAAACCACTCCTCAACTGAAGTGCAATTGTAAGCATTGCAAAAAAAAAAAAAAAATTTCAAAGGGTTTGTAAGCTTTTCTTAAAAAAAAAAAAGAAAAAAAAAGAAAAAAAAAGACACAAAAAAAAAAAGACTGTATTAATTAGCCCTTAAAGACTGTCAAATGACATCATGGGCACAGGTCTGATAACTGCCAAATAAAAAAAATAACCAAAACCAAAACAACCCACAAAGATAATTTCCAGTAAAAATAACTGTCAATTTTGTTGCACTAAGGTAAAAGCTGTAAAACCATGTTCTAAATTTGGGTAAGAATGTTCCCATATTACTTGTATTCCTTGAAGTGAAGAGCTTTCATTTTAGCTGCAAAAATTCAGTCTGACTCCCACCCACCTCCACCCTGAGTAAAATAGAGATACCTAGCATTTAAAACTTGCTTTGCGGTATATGCCCATGTGGAAAGAGGGGATGGGGATCTTCTTTTACCTAAAAGCCAAACCTAGCTGCTGGTTAAGAAGGCCATGGCTGGATGACAGTGCCTGTCTGCCTGCTTGCTGCTGCTTCTGGCCATGCCCAGCTGTGTAAGGAGGTTGTGAATCTGCTGGAGCTGTGCAAACAGGCCGTGGCTGTGGGTGGGTGTCAAGAGCTGCCGTGGCAGGATGACTACAGGGGTGAAAACTGGAGGAAGCTGCTGAAACACTGGAGGCGTTGCTCCAGGGTCTGACTGTCTCTGCCTGACAGTCTGGCCGTAGTGTGAGAAGATATGTAATGTTGGTACCCTGTGTAATTACCTATTATGCTGTGTAATTGCCTATTATTTATAAAATGCCATAGGCATGGAGTATTATTAAAACTTTTCTATGATAGCATAGTCCTGTTCTTGCCAGTGTTTCTAGTGTAGAAAGCACTTCCTTTATGTACTAACACGTCTGCCTGGACATTAAACTGGTTCTGACATAACTTTTTGGTCACCATTTCAATCTCTTAAAACTGACAACTCAGAAACAAAACACATAAACTGAATGCTGAAAACATGAAAACCAAATATTGATTATTCTAACATTAAATTTTGGAAGAAATATATTTTTACTTAACTTAGCTTATAATATTCCCAAACCTCTCCTCCATATAGCTCTGATAGGGAAGATGCAAAGAAAATACCCATGATTAACCATGGGAATCAATATTCAGTACATACGGGATAATATGTAAATGTTCTTAATTTAATGTTCAAATCACGTAGTACCATAATGTAGGAGATTCTAAATGTAAGTGTTATATTACAAATTGCAAAACAAACTTTAAAGTAAACCCAGACAAATAAGGAAAAATGTTATTTTTGTAAACACACCCAAAGACCACCAGGTGTCTCTGTAATAAAAGGAAAGTAAAAATGTAATGTTTGAAAAAAAACCTCAATCTCTAACCCACAAAAAAACCCCTAAGGATCAGTTCAAGCTGTTCTAAAAACTAAAGTTATATGGAAAGGTGAAATGTTAATACAGGATCAGCCAAATTCTGCTGCCAGTATCAACAGTATTAATGACATCAGAATTATGTTTTTAATTCAAATTCTACTTCATGTTGCACTTTGCAAAAACTGCAAGCATTCTCATGCAAAGCATGTAAAAATACTTCCCAGACTGTACCAGAACATGTGCAATTATCTGTTCTTCTAATTAGACACGAAATTATTTCACTACAAGTTTATCACTACTTTGAATTTAACTATGATTAATGATAACCGTATTCCTGGTTTAGCTCATTTTATGAAATAGACTTAGTCTGTATCTATAGGAAGGTACTGACAGTGGAAAGTGCTACAAACCCACTATCATAGATGCAGTCACTATGGGAAGATACTACACATCAGTACAGCTTATTCCTGTAATGGAAGAGAAGTAAACAGCACTAATGTAAACTATTAATAGCAGCATAACTCTGCATATTGTCTATTACAAAATTCAATACTGAATGATACAGTTCCTGATATTCTTGTTTGTAATAGTTCTTGTATTACACACACAGACAAACACATATTTTTCCACACATTCTCAGATTTAACCTAACAGCAAGGAAAACAAGAATAGCTGGAAAACATTTTGTATAAAATCTTAGTGTAAATGTTCAGAAATAGCATTTAGTAAACTTCATTTTGATGTTTACATGTTTCATGTTCTACAACAGCAAATATATTTAGTAAATAATATGCAATGAAGTCAAAATATGCAATAAAACTTATATAAAACAAGTAGTAAAATATACCCCAAAATAGTAGCACCATTGAGAGGTACTACTGGTGGCAAAATTAGAAGGCATGGTTTGCCTTCTTCATTAGATAGAAGCTGTTTTCTCTTCAGCACCTCAGCTTCTTGGCTTTTTGTCACCTGTTAACTTCTTTCCTCCCTATCGTAAGCTCTCGGTGTAGGCTGCATTATCATCCCACCACCAAATCTAGCTCCCAAACTTCATCCATCTCAGAATACTCTTCCATCTTCTTCTATGCCTCTTTTTCTTGATCAAGCTCTCATTTTGCCATATTTCCTCTTTTTTTTAACCCCTGCCTTCTTTCTTCTTATCTTTCTTTGCACTCTTCCATCCCCTCTCTACACTTTGAGTCTGATCCTTCCCTATGACCTTTCATGCCTGGCTGGGCAATGCTGGGAAGTCTCCTTCGGCATGGTGTCACAGATAGGCTGCTCACTGTATAATAATAAATGAGCACAAAGAACTTTAACATTCTAAGTATTTTATTATGCCTATGTGTATTGAAACCACCCTTGGCATTCTGTTTACAATGCTAATAAATCTTAGACGGGAAATTACTTGAAAGAGATTATTTCTGTTAAGGGAAAATTCCACACATTCCAGTAAAAATAAGTCCTCATCGTGTAATACAGACAGAGGTTCAGATAAATCCTTCTCCCTGCCCTTCAGACAAGGCAAGAAGAGTGGACAACCCGCACAGAGACTGAAAACCTTGCAACAGCAAAAAATCTCTGAAAAGCAGCCTTCAGCAGGCCACGAGGCAAAGCTTGTATCTTGCCTTTGTTGAACCTCCCCCTCTAACATTCAAAAAAACAACTATCTGGGACAGCAAAACCATTAAATCTTTCTACACAATATGGATTGGAAGGAGCCTTTCAAACCTTGTATGTGAACTTTTCTGTTCAATTTCCAGTGTTTCATTGATTGCTGATCTCCCCATAAATCCCACTTTTTGCTGCAGTACCTCCCAGGATTTCAATAATGTTATCTGTGCTTTTTGCTTCTTATCCTTCTCTGGCTTTTTTTTTCTTTCTTCCTGCTCAGTTCATTTACCAGAGTCATCCCTTTTCTTCTCTAATTATCTTTCTTACACTAAACTCCAGTGAGTTCAGTAATCTATTAATAATAATCTATTAATCCTGTATTTTTTTCAAATTAAATGTTCATAGTGGAAATAATACAAAACCAAAAAACCCCTTGAGGTTTCTCTAGTCTTCATCTATCATTATCCTATTTATTTCTCTTGCATGACACATGCTTTTCCCACGATACTTTGTTACTCAGCTTCAGGGCAAGAACTACCTTTTATATGCATATCACATTTTAGGCAGTAAAGCTGCACTATAAATTGTATAAATAAATATAGCATGGTGTTGTGTACGTGGGTGTACATAAGTTTAGATAAGAAGAAGTAAATATACAGTGACTCTTTCAAATTGAAAATAATATAGGGTCAAAAATAGTGTAGAGGCTTGCAGAAGACGACTTTGCAAAATGCAAAAGTTAGAAAAAATCATATTCCATTATTTGCAGAGAGAATAAACTTCAAAGCTGACAAAAAGGACTTAAAGGATGTGCAAATAGCTTTATTCAAATCTATACAAAACTACATAAAATGTTCCCTTCACTTTAAAAGTTATTTAAAGCCAACTGTGAACTGCCTGTGTAAGATAACAGGATTATACTAATTTAACAGTTACTTGGCTATTCCCATTTTCTCCTGTATGGATTTTCCACTAAAGGATTGATGGGGTAAATTGTTTTCATTGTCTCAGTCTAGACAGCAGCTAGATTAGGATCAAAGCAGATGCCAGCTCTCATTTGGTCAGGCGTACAGATACCACTTAGCTAACTGCGGTGTACAGAAAGTGAAATGCTGTGGAACAGAAATTCTCTGTATTCAGTGAATAATTCTCATAGTTTATCCAGACAGATGTTAGCAACTTACTAATTCCCCTACTGATGGGGGACAGGGGAGGAGTTAAAAAAAAGTGAAATAGTCTTACCAGGTGTGTAATGCTGCATAATGTTTCAGTGAAATGTGGGTAAGAAAAAGATATGCCCACCACAGGCCAGAGTCAGATACTTTTGAATTCTAATGTGAACTATGACATACACTCCCAGGTCTTGATCTATTTCTCAGCCAATAAACCTGTAATACGGTCGCTGGCTTTTTCAAAGGGCTGGACAACTCGGGATAATTTTGTAAATCCAACATGCTCTACCCACAAAGCATTAAAGTGAAGGGGAGGTCCTCACCAGGCCAGGTATGGCCTAGCGAGGAAGATAATGAATAGGCACTTCAGTTCTATTGCTGACATGCAGAGGGAACCTCCTGTTTCTGGTTGTGCCCTTTGCCTCTTGTTCTGTCACTGAGCACCACTGGAAAGAGCCTGGCTCCATCTTCTCCGCACCCTCCCTGCAGACACTTATACACGTTAATAAGATCCCCCTTAGCCATCCCTTCTCCAGGCTGAATAGTCCCAGACCTGTTTTAACCGAACTTTTTCAGAAAAGGTTTCTCAGCTGGATTACTTCCCCTTCCAGGACCTGCAGATCTGTACCGAAAGACACGCTAGTTGAACACAGGACTGTAACAGGTTCGAAAGAATGAGGAAAGCTGAAGAGAATGATACGGTCATTAAGCAGCAGGGAGCAGGCCTGTGCTTTTCAGAAACGTGCTGATGGAGAGCTGCTGACATAGCAGTACAGGATGAGCTCTACCCACGGAAGACACCTGGCCACATGACAGCCTGTACGCGTGTTTCTTCTGAAACTCACTCTCCGAGGAATCGGAGCATTTATTTTACTGAATGAGCGAGTCTGGAGGGCCCCAACTCTGGAAACCACTGGGGAAATGACAACGTCCACCCACGCCGCGTCCCGCCAGGCTGTCAGTGTGTCATGGTTGCTTCCCTCCCCCCCCTCCCCCCCAAGAGAG
>NW_009260128.1:4921591-5006020 GCF_000687185.1 Egretta garzetta
TGGCAGTGAGCCTGCCAGCTGGCGTGGGTGAGCACCCCTAGTTTGCTTTGGAGATCACTCACGGTACGCTTTTCCTTACCTCGCAGTGGTTGCACATCTGGTAGCATCAGGTGCGGGTTTTGTGGAGGATCTAGATGAGTCGTAAGTACTGGCATGTCTTGCCTTATATATTAAATATTATTTGTCTTTTAGCGGGCCGGGGGGGGAGGGGGGGCGGCGTGTACACGGACTGCAAAAAAAAATGCAGAGTGTAGTTTTCAAGAAAGCTCCGCTGGAAAAGTTTGTCTTTTTCTTAGTGGGAATGGCGGAAAGATTGTGGCCTGTATTAAGTAGCTGCAATTAATGAAGCTAAGGAACACTTCAATTTTTCATTTTTTTTTTAAAGCTGTCGTGAGTGCTGTTGCGAAAAATGTTCTCAGGCTTCCTTGATCTTTCTTTCTTTTTGGTAGAGGAAGTATATTGGTGGGTTGATGCCAGCCCCAAATAAAAGCTGATTGCGTTTAACCAAATTCTTCATTAGAGTTTGCTGTGTAGCTGCCACAAGGAGTTGGGAGAATGAGTGTAAGTGCATTCATGCATGGCCAGAAATGGAAGAGAGAAGGAGGCCTGTAGAACTACTTCATGCCTGCTTGAAGTGCCAGTCATATTTCAGTGTAAAAATGTGCTTTTACAACAGATTTAGCCCTGAGACTGTGGAGGTGTTGAAATGGGTAGTCCTGCCCTTGACTTGGTTGTGTAGTGTACTGACTTGCTTTAGCAGTTTGATGGGAACTTGCTGTTCCCAATAAAAACTTTCCAAAACTTCCAAAACTTTCCAAAAATGTTTTTTGGGTTTTTTTGGGTTTTTTTTTGTCACATCAGCAGGTTGATCTAAAGTACTACAAAGCAGCATGATTATTAGAATTGAAATAGAAGATGCGGAAAATACTAGCTAGCAGGGGAGGAGAAGGTGGCATTAGGTGGCTGCTTTATGATAAATTTAAGCCACTCAAAGGTGATGTTTTCACGCGAGTTCAAACCATAATAAATCACATCATAGAACTAAATTGTCAGAATACCATTCATTTTTTTACCATATTGCTTGTTCAGCTAGAGCAGATAATCGTAGGATCAAATGAGGTGCATTGGAATTATGGGGGAGGGAATGGGAATGTATGGAAGGAGTACTGTATGGAAGGAGTACTGAAGAGAGATACATCAGCACCTCTGATCAGTGTTTAAGGTGTTGTGAAAAAGCAGTTGAAGCACATGAATTGCTTGGACTTGATTTCCAAAAGGTTTTTTCAAAACATGGCCTCATTTTCAAGAACTGAAGATAAAGAGGGTAGGTGAATAAAATAGCATGTATCTGCACTCCCTCATCATGTTTCCACAGGTGTAAATTTAAATGTAATTGCTGTTTTGGAGTGAAAAAGCATAATTCTGTAGTCACACAAATTTTTTTAAATAGCTGATAAAAGACAATCCTATTTTAGAACACTTGGATTTTTCAACTGCAAAACTATAGAGAGGCCTGTATTTGCAATTGGAAATAAGAATAAAATGGTGACTTGTTCAGGACAGGCTTGGGTTTTTTTTTTTTTCTCCTTTGTGTTTTGTTTTTTTTTTCTTTTTATCTAATTGGCAAATGGTGAAAAAGGTTAGGAAAACAATTTTAAAAAAAGATTGGGAGCGGTAACTGGTGAAAGTTTCAAGTTTTCTATGTTATAGATACCTAAACATTATGGAGTTTTTGCTGTTGCTGAAAACCTTGGGTTTTATTTGAATTTTGATAGTTGCAAGCAATGGCTACTAGCACAAGGTGCAGATCCCTTTTCCCAAGCTTACAGGGTTTAGGAAAACAAGTAGAATGGAAGAACTAACAGATGTGCAAGTTACCCATCATCACCCAAATGGGCTGTGGAAAGGGTGCAAAATAAGAGCTATGGTTCCTATCAGCTTATGCTGATTGAACTGATGGCAGCTTCAGGTCAGTACTCCTCTTGCGGTACCTGCTGACTTGTTCCAGTGTGGTAACAAAGCAGATAAGTAACCTGACTAAAAAATGAAAAATTTTTCTGTCTGTGAGGATGCATTGGAGGCTCACCCAGAATCAGAAGCATCAGAAACGGTGCAAGGGGGGGTAAGAAGGGAGACAGGGAGGAACAGAAACAGCAGCTGGATTGGTTTAAGGCCCTTGGAATTGTGGCTTTGGTCTTCAGTTTTGCTTCATGCTGGTTTCTTTTAACTGTTAATGATTAAGTGGGGTGCATGGATTAATTGGAGGTTGAGACAACATTTGATCACGTACTTCCGAATGTTGGGAAGTTGTATGTATTTGAGACAAATAGTTTTTATTCACGGATATGCAATGCCTATGCCATCTTTCCACGACTATGATTGTGCCTGTGTCAGCTGACAGAGAGAGGATTGCAAAGGAGAGTTAAAAAGAGACACTGAAATTATATGCTCGGAAATGTATTTGCAGGGCCTAGAAACAGCACCTTCAGAAGATGCTTAAAAACCCATTTGTACAGATATTTCTGTTTTTCTTCAACAGTATGTTGAGCTTTCTTAATATTTTCTGGTAATTTAATTGGTGACATTACCAAAACTAGGATGAGTTTAGATAGTTGGCTTTTGTCACACTGCAGATTTTAGTTTCTGTGGAAGTTGATTAAATAAGTGCTTGTAAATGAGTGGTACAACTTGACATTTGTTATTGTAAAAACAACAGTATTTTTTAGAATATCTTACACCAAAGTTATTAAATTCCATTGGAATGTTCTGCCTCCAGATGTTTCCTTTCTTTTCCTTTTTTCCTTGCTGTCTACTGGTTTTATAAGATTTCAGTCTACCTTTCTCAGAGCTTTAGTGCTCTTTGCAGTCTCCCATAACAGTCATACTGTGACGGGGGGTGAACATTTCATTGTAAATTCTTCTTTTACAAACCAAAGGTGATACACTACATTGAAGCATGGCCCAGGGTCTGATGATTCAGTAGCTGCTTTCTGCCTCTTGCATCATAACCAATTATTTGACATTGTAATTAGAAGTTAGCTGGAGCTTCATTAGAGTTTTCAAGAGATGCTAGACTCTTAACTAGTTTGTTCATTAGCTCTGCAGCACTTAGGGTGGTGAAGTAAATTTTTAGCAAGGTGGTTGAGTAAGCAATTTTGTGACTTAAAAATGCTGCTTTCCTGTAGCAGTTTTATGTTAGTTGCTGCAAATACCTTTTCTGCTGTTACAAGCATTGCAACATTGATATGCCATCAATAAAACAAAAGAAGGCTTGAATTTACCAGTGAAATGCTGCATTTCTAAGTTTCAGACACTCAGCACTCTAATTAGATGATATTAATGATTTCCTAATTATTTCTTTCTTAAATAAAATATAATAAATGTTCTCTGAGTCTGTTTACTGCCTATGAGCCATTTATAGGCAGGCTGCATATTGGGAATTAATGAGTTTGGCTATAACTTCTATTAATTTGATCTTAACTTAGAGTGTAGATCACATACTGTGTAATCACATATATAGTCATCTCCTTTCACAATAAAAGTGTTACAGTAAGAACGTTGAACATTACTTCTGGTTCTAGTCACTTTTACAACACCCATCTTTTACAAAAATGAACCTTACATTAAAATTCTGGCTTATTTAACTCTCAGTGTAGAAATAGTTAAATAATGCAATAATTTCTATAATTTTACAGTGATGACAGTTCAGTGAAATGTGTGAGCAACATTTCAGGAGATACCAAGGAACTTTGATGTATCATGCTCAATTTTCAGTTTAGATGTTTTAGCATTTAGTGACAGATGTACAGTTGTTTAAGCTAGTCAGTTAATTAAGATGTCATTTGTCCAGCATTAAGAGTATTCAGTAGTACCTGTGTATCTCTGGGTTTTTTTATCGATTACTTGGACATTATTATTCCAGTAAGTTGGTTTCTTGTGTGCACCTTTGATAAAAACATATACTGACACACCTATAGTAGAATGTTGAAAGAGGTTGAACTAAAATTGCCTTGCATGTTAACATTAAAGATAATTTAGTTAGTCTACATTCAGTAAAGCTAAGATTAACAGTGTAAAACAATGCTTTAAGAGTCTTTATTAGTTGATATATAAAAATGCAACTTTTCTAAACAGTCAACAACAATATTTAATGAACTAGAACAGCTGCAAAATACTTCTTCCCCTTAGATTACATATCGTAATCAAATATCTTTTGTGTGTTTTGATGTGTTTTCTGATTTCTTACTGTTTTTCTGGGTTTTGTTTGGTTTTTTTGTTTGTTGTGGTGTTTGGTTTTTTTGTTGTGTTTTTTTTTTTTTGTCTTGGCAAATAATTGTAGAAACCTAACTGGTAGTATTGTGTGTGTAGTATCTTGTGCAGAGGCAATCTTAATACTGAAAAATAACTATTTGCTCCTCCCCACCACCCCCAAAGAAAGAAACAAAATAGAATTCTTGTATCTATAATTTTATACCAATTTAATTGTAGACTTTGCCTGTTTGACACACACGCTTCACATATATTTTCAGATATATCATATATTGATTTCATTTTTTTCCCCTCCTAGGTTTAAAGAAAACCGTAAAGATGATATTTGGCTTGTAGATGTGAGTATATGAGAAAAATGGGAAGACCTGCTAGTGGAAATTAAAACATATAATGTACAGTGCTACTACTCTGTAGTAAGGCTGCTTCGTCATTTGCAAAATTGTTTGTACATGGTGCAGAAAAATTGCATGACAGGAATTCTTCAGACAGGATGGATAAGCAATCTGTCTGTATTGTTCAGGATGAACCAGGAATTAGACTGAGTACTGGATGCAGACAGGCTTCTTCCAAAATTTTACAGTCCTTAAAAGAGGAAAGCAGATTACCTAACACTTAAAATCAGGAGGTGATAACCTCTGTTCAGAATTTTTACAGTTCCATTCTCTAGTTATACCAGCTAATTTGTGTTCTAGACATTTAGTACTACATCAAATGTATTTTACTTTTCTAACGTATTTGGAAAGATTCAGTGCTCCTTATTTCAGAGGCAAGGAATTATTAAGAAGATTAAGCTTCTTTGAGAATGAGATAAAATTCTTTTTAGCTCATGCAAATAGGAACTGTAATTCCCAAATTGTATAACTCAGATTTGTAATTTTTTGAGTGGGGAAAACTGTATATGCTGATTCAGAATTGATCAATAAGGTATAGGAAAACAGAATCCAATTTTGTCAAGTTGTGACCTGATCTTGTTATATCAAAACATTAATATCTTCCCTGTTAATTTCACTGAGGTGTTGCAGCAAGACATAGGCAGAAAGGTGAAATGAAGTCTCTCAGCTCTGCTTGGCCCTGAGAAAACAGGATCGATTTTACAGTGTGCTTATGTGAAAGTAGTCACTGTAGAACTGAAATCCAGAGGGCGGCTTAGGGAAGTATACATATGTATATATTGCCCTTCCTTTCAAAGGGAGTTAATGTTATTTGCCAAAAGTGCAATGATATTCCCCTATTGGCAAATAAATTCATATTCCTGGATAGATTGATTACATGATCTTTTAACTTTCAAAAAAAAGAGGAAAATATTCCAAAAGAGAGGGTTTTTTTAAAAAAAGTTACCACGCAGTCTATTTTTAAATAAGAAATCATATAATAGTATAGTGATAGAATGTATTCTTTTTGACCTTGTGCTTTCATATTAAAAGTAGCACCAAATCATAAAAGCTCTGTTTGTCACTCCAGTTTTGTAGTTGCAGTTTGATTAAGACTTAAAGAACACCATGACTGGAAAATAAGCCTTGCTGATGTATTTGAGGGTTAAAAATAGGATCAGCTTCTCTTAATTATTTCTGTTAATTAACTTGTCTTTTTTTCTAAAATCAAATGTGTGGTGTTCTCAGTTTTACGCACCTTGGTGTGGACACTGCAAGAAACTGGAGCCTGTGTGGAATGAAGTGGGTATAGAAATGAAAAGCATGGGCTCTCCAGTAAAAGTTGGGAAGATGGATGCAACTTCCTTTTCTAGTAAGTATGGTTTGGTTAGGGGTAATTTTATGACAGCCTCTGTTTTGAAACTACTCTTAATTTTTTCATTAAGTCATTCTTCTATTCTGTGTCATAGCAAATGTATGCAAACAGTCACTGGAGAACAATTTCCTGATCTTTTTCTTTCTAAAGGTGACAACATGCTGTAGTATGCGGTTTTTATCACACTTGTTTCTGCTTGTGTAGGAAATTCTTCCTGACAGATGGAAGGTAAAAGCTTTTCAAAGATCCGCTTTTGACATGCTTCTTACAGTACTGTTATAAAAGCATCTTTATATGGTGTGTCTCCTGACAGAATCCAATTTTAGCTTCCTTGTATTACTGTTGGACAAGTGCTTGTGTTCTTGCTGTTACACTTTTCAGGTTATCAGTTCTTAAGATGTTACACCAAAAGCCTACTGAAATCACTGAAGTCATTACACCAGTGATGAGCCAATTTCTCCCCGTGTTTTTCTGTAAATGTCTTCTTGAAGAACCAATTTCAGATATTTTAACACTGTCTTTTTTGATCATGCCTTTCATATATACTGACCTTTTCAGAGAAAATCCAGAACTTCAGGTATTCAGAGAAGTGGTTTGTGTAGGCACGAGAGGATTGTTGCATGCTTAACAGTATTTTCTCAGTTTTAGCATGCTTGTTGATTGTCATTTCACTCAAATCTATGTTGAACCAGGATGATATTTAAGAGGGAAGCCCAAGTGAGATCTTTACATAATAAAACTCTGTTAATACATGTAGTGTTTTTACTTAATACCCATTAAACCTGAATATTCCAGATTGCTAAATTTGCATTAGAAATTATGCAGAATACTTATTTTCAGTGATACTACAGTTTTTCTGTGCTTACATATAGCAGAGTTTGGTCTTTTGAGATCAAGATGATCATCTCAAGCACCAATTTACTGCATATAGCTTTTTCTGTAAAACCACATAAATTTGACCTCATGTTTCATCTTAAAGGTAGTTATTTGCTAAAGAAAAATAAGTCTGGAGAATTAAAGGTTTTAAGATCGTGCAACCAGGTAACTTCAAAATTGGGAATAGATTTGGTGGATCTATGACATTCCAGTCATTTATATAAAATTCTAAATCATATAAATTGCATAAACTCTTACCCTGAAGTATTTGCCATCTGTCATCCTGATACTAAATTTTTGTATTTGATACCTAGAATTCTCACTTTGTTCTAAAATTCAGTTTTGCATATTTAAAAATTACAAAAAACTGCAAGGGTTCTTTTATGCCCTGGAAATGTTTTTCTTCTCAGATCTGTTACCAGTTTTATGAAGAATAGACTCCGATAAATCTTTTGAAATAGTTTTGTGCTTTTATTTTGAAAGTGGAAATTTTACAACATCTGGACATGAAAAGCCCAGCCAACTCTGCTTAATGTCTTCCCAATCTAAAGATTCTCTGAAAACAAAGTTATTCAATTTTGAGGATATCAGACGGAAATGTAGCTGGGCACATGTGTAACTAGGAAGGAACATGAATGGTTGGCTCTGCATAGTTTGTGCTCCTAATAAGAACGTGGAGTAGAGTGAAAAATCTGAACTTTGGGTAGCTTGCCATCAGAGAGTTGAGATCACAGCTGAACATACAAAGCACCCAATAAGTGTTGCCTTTGGTAGCTGTGTGGAATGAGGATATAGCAGTTACATCAACAGAACAGTCACCCAGTGTGGTATCAGTTGAATTTTCCTGGGGGTTAGCCTCAGAAGTCCACTGAATGTGATCGAAGTAAAAATATGTCACACCTGGGCAAACGCTAGCATAATTGCTGGTGTTTGCCTACACTGCATTTGTCATATCAACAAGTGGAGGTGATGATGTAAATACGTAATTCAATTCCATGATGTTGAGAGGATTTTAGTAATCTCCATGGCTGGAATATTTAAAAAACATATAAAAAATGTCTGGTTTGTAGTTCTCCTGACTCTGCTCAAGAGCTGTACAAAGAGAAGTTTATTGCCTGTCGACAGCTCTTGTGGTTGAATGTTCTAATACAGCTTTTAATGCATTCAAGTTTTATGTGGTACAGCTATGAGAGAAAAGGATCAGAATTTAATTGATCCTAGCACGCATATTTCTTGGATCAGTCTCCGCTGCCCAAGATGCTGGCAGGTGAACTGTTAGTGTTATTTATTGTTCTGTGCAACGGTTTTGATCCAGGCAAAATACCTTAGGGTCATAATTTCTAAACTGCTACTCAGAGCCCTGCATATAAGTCCTCCCACATCTGCTGCTCTCACGTGTGTTCGTAGCTTCAGAATATTTATGTTAAAAGTATTGAATCTCAGTGCATTTTGAGTGCAGGGGTTGTTTTTCAGTAGGAATTGCACAAGCATTGTCAGAATTTGTTTCACATTTAGCCTTTTTTGAAGACTGCTTAGTTTAGCTTTTGGAAAACACTGAATTGTCTGGAAAGTGTAGTTTAAGGTGGCATTTGCTATGTTCACAACTGGAAGGGCGGTTGCAAATTGTACTCCTCTAATTGATGGGAGCAAGGTTCAAGGTTTTAAACAAACGTGAGGAAGGGGAAAAAGTTCTGCAAATGTCTTACTTTTTGCCACTTTAGTAAGTAGCAGCTAAGTAACTCATTGCTTGGAAAGCGCCTGTTTTTGGTGAAGTTGATGACTGTATAGACATTTACTTCTGCAGAATGTTTTAAAAACTGAGTTTTTTGTAACTACTACAGTATAATACTGCGCTTTTGTTGTTACCCATTACTGTAGCACAGGAGCAGTTAATTGTCTTTTATATTTCTTTTAAGCATTAGTATTTACAGCTCTGCATCTATGATGCTTAATTCTTGCCTGTGATATTTTCAGCCAGTTGTATGTGCATGTTAAATGTGTAGTACCTTTTGGTGAAAACTGAAGTGTATCTGTTTAGAGGAGTCTCATGCCATTTGACTTGTGATGTATGAATTGAGAGCCTATGCTGGGACCCTGCGGTATCTCTGAAAGAGGTCCAAAATTTAATGGTGTAGCTTCATAATAGCAGTTTCGTGAAAGCGAGTAAAATAATTCATACTGAACTAAGTGGTAGGTTTTTCATTTATTTATGTGGCTTGAATAGTAAACTGTGTTTTAAAGATTAAGGTAGGAGAGCATGAAAGTCTTGGTTCACTTTGGCAATAACACATTTCTTTCAGGTATTGCATCTGAATTTGGAGTGCGAGGCTATCCGACAATTAAGCTGTAAGTTGATGCTTCTCATTGAATTTCTAACAGTTACCTGTACTACCACTGATTTCATGACAGTAAAAAAAAATAGTCCTCTCAGCTTAAAAGTCCCAAACAAACCACAAAAAAGCCCCAAAACCAAACAAAAATACTCCTCCATCTCATTTTGACATTATCTTTGATTTCTACTGGACTGTTTTGCTTTGAAATTCAGTAATACCAAGGATCTGATTTAGAAACAGAATTCTTAAAGGCAGGTTAGCAAATTTGGAGTTCATTTAACTGCTGTTTTCTATGCAACTTTGTAAAAGTGTGTGTATATAAATATATATTTCAAATATATATATATTCAATTATTATTATCAAAAGGAATGTAATGCAGCAATTAATTTGACACCTTTAGAGTGATTCGGGATGTAAGTGCATACCTGAGTATTCCTGTTAACTTTTTGTGGGTTGCTGATTGTGTTTTCTTATATTTAATTACCTCACTCTCCAGTGTACTTAAATCTTATGTAAATGACAGTAATGGGTGAAGTCTGAAAGCAGTTGTTTGACAAGGAAGTATATGTAGATTTTTTTTCTTCATGTAATTAAAAAAAAAAAAAAATGAAAGACAAAACTTACAGGAAAATACCAGTACATAATGATATTATATGTACTTACTTATAACACACGTAGTGTATAGTCCAGTACAAGGTCATGTTAAATACAGACTTAATAATTTTGAGTACTTTTTACTATGAACATACTGGGTTTGTTGGCAGGTTATTGTTTAAGCAAATACTGTTCATAATGTGTAATAAAATCTTGTAAAACCTTGTCAAGCTAGTTTTCTCAAAAGGGCAGCAGAGATGTTTAGCTTATTAATCTTGAAGAATGAAAAACTTCATTGGCATATAGAGGCATAGCAAATTTGGGTTATGTTTACTTTTTTCCTATGAGTTTCCTAAACCTATATGGATTCAAAGAAAGCCTGTTAGAATTAGTAAAACTTACTTGAATATTCTTACAATGTAAGTGTTCTACATCCCCTGTCAGCAGAGTACAGTACACTGACCAATGCTTCATGGAAGCTTAATTTAATAGATAAATTCAGAAGGTTTTGCAGGACATTTAATACTTTTAAATTATAAAAAAAAATTAAAGAAGTTTATATGTTTGCCTTATACCCCTTAGGGATTACTCCTTTTAAAAATGCTGAATGTTTGGGGTTTGGTTTGGGTGGGTTTTTTGTGTGGTGATAAGCAAATGTTCCAAATGATCTGTGTTTACAAAATAAATGACTGCTGTGCACTAGAAAAAAAAAAATCTTCAAAATGTTAATTATTTTTAGAAGCCAGTAAATCAGATAGTGTGTAAATAAGGTTTTATTCCGTGATTGTGTTGTATTGCATTATTGAGTTTTATATTTTGCTGACCACTTCTTTTATCTGACTATTTGAAGAATTACCTTGCTTATTGCTTGCTAAAAGGTGACTGTAATAAACATGTGAAGATTTCTACATTTCAGATATAGTTTTGTTGATTTCAATTCTGTTCTTTTTTTGTCTTTCCTATTAGCTTGAAAGGAGACTTGGCATACAACTATAGAGGACCTAGAACCAAAGATGATATAATTGAATTTGCTAATAGAGTGGCAGGGTAAGTACACGTTTCTGTGAGACTGGTTCTGATGACTTAAAACTTCTCTAGGATTTTGAGGTGGGCCAAAAATGAAATCTAGTTAAAAAAGAACAAGACATTGACATGACAATAAAAACTATATGTACTGTATATGTGGTTGCATGTGAGACTGGTGGTGAGTGGCATGGAGGAGGTGAGTAGAGACTGGCTAGTCACAATCCCTTCTTTACAGTGCAAGCACTAAGGGCTTTTCCAAAGTAATGGAAACTATGAACAAATGAAACTCACGGAAGCCAGAAACAAGAATTCTGACCTGAATGTTGGTTGATAGATAGACATCACTACTAAGGCAGAATGCGTTTAATACTCAAAAGTTATCTTAGAAATACCAGTTTAATATATACTTATGCATCTGAAAAGTTGCAGCAATTGGCAACATATGGAGATTGCTATTACAGAATTGTTCATAACAATTTCTGTTGGCTTTTTCTTCCTTCGCTACAGGGGCCTGTGGCCTCAAAATGTTATAGGCAGTAATCTTCGGTGGGGGGAAGAATCACATGTCTTTCCTTCATTCTTAAATATAATTAAGAAGCATTCGTGTAGGTACATGATACTAATTATTGTTCAGAATTCTGTAGTTTAGGAATACCAGTGATGTCTAATAATTTACCAGAGTTTTGTAATATTATTTATTTCTAAGACCACATTTTCTAACTGCTGTGCTTACATTCTGAATTTTATCTCTCAAATGATTGAGAACTTACTGTGGCTGGGAAGATCTTATTGTGGCCTTTCACTATATAAAAAGGGCTTATAAGAAAGATGGAGAGAGACTTTTTATGAGGACCTGTACTGACAGAATAAGGGGCAATGGTTTTAAACTGAAAGAGGGTAGATTCAGATTGGGCATAAGGAAGACATTTTTTGCTATAAGGGTGGTAAGACACTGGAACAGGTTGCACAGAGAAGCTGTGGATGCCCCATCCCTGGAAGTGATCAAGGCCAGGTTGGACAGGTCTTTCAGCAACCTGATCTGGTGAAAGATGTCCCTGCCCACAGCAGGGGGGTTGGACTAGGCAGTCTTTAAGGTCCTTTCCAACCCAACCCAATCTGTGATTCTGTGACCAGTAAATGGCATGCATGTTTACACCATAGTGGTGTTTTGTACTAAGATATTAATTTCTAATTTAAGTGTTCTATTTGAGGATGTAACAAGTTTATTTTGGGGGGATTTGTAGTTTTTTTTCCTTTTGCTTGAAACCAAAATAATAAATTGAAAAATTAAATGAACTTGTATTGGGGAATTTTTTTTTTTATTTTTTTTTTAAAAAAAAAGCACAAAAAACTGTACGGAATTTATTTTTTTTTTTTTTTTTAAAAAAAAAGCACAAAAAACTGTATGTCATGTTCCTGGGGATTTTTATTTGTTTGGGTTTTGTAACTTGCAGAAACTGAGATTTGTTTCTTTGTCTTTTTTTTTTTTCCCTCCTCCCAGACCTCTTATCAGGCCACTTCCTAGCCAGCAAATGTTTGAGCATGTGCAAAAGAGACATCACGTACTTTTTGTGTATGTTGGTGGTGAATCTCCTTTAAAGGTTTGAAGCTTGATTAAATGAAGTTACTACTTTTGATTATTCACAGATGTAGTTTTAAAACATCTTCTGGAAGACTGAAGTGCATGCTTGTAATAAATTCTCATCTTTATGTTTATTGAAGTGTTTTTACAATCTTGTGTCATAACAATAATTTCTAATTACTCTTTGAAGATAAGTTGTGTCACAAAACTTTCATTTGAGGCATACTAAAACTTCAGAAATTAAAAAACATCGTTTGTATTTTTGCAGGAAAAATACATTGAAGTTGCTTCAGAACTAATTGTTTATACGTACTTTTTTTCTGCCTCAGAAGATGTGCTGCCTGAGGTAAGCTGTTTCAGTTCCTGCTATTTCCACAGAAATGGTATAGTTCTCTTGATATATGTAATTTTGCTGTTTGATGGCACAGAGATGGCTTTTTAGAATATATTTGGCTTTGATAAACTAATTACACTGAAACATTTTTCAGTCTATATGGGGAAAGAATACAAACCAAGTTTCAGTCTGTCATTGATTTTTATTGGCCATATTATTTGTTCAGTCTTATTAATAAAATTAAGCAGAAGGTATGCAGAACTCTCTGTGGACCATACAACCTACTCAAGAAGGTAGATACTTTGATTTTTAGCCAATGCAAAGCTCTTGTTGCTCCTGACAGCCCTTTCACCAACCACTCTTATGACTAGTTTAGGGGTCTGTGGCATGGAGTACCACTGGTACCTTAATAATCAGAGAAGTGAAAAGGTAAGTTATTTTTGCCTTGTGCAGTACAGCTGATCAAAAGATTAGTCTGCCCAGGGATCAATTGATCCAATCTAGTGGCTGCAGAATTCTCATGTGGCCCTTTGGAGGATTCTGTAACAAGGAAATTATTTACGGTTAGTCACAACAGTGGAAAAAATTGCTGCTACTGTTGTTAGTCTAACTGTTGTTGCTTATGTGTTGAAGCAAAATCCAGAGGCTTTTTTATATATTGTTATCTCCAAGTAGGATCTAAGTCTGCTCTGTGCCTCATAACACATGACTTTGAAATTAGTTTGGGATTAGCAGGGTGAGAACTAGCATAATTTATTGTTCTTAAGCACCTGCATTTTCCAACATCATAAGCAGAACTGGCCTCATTATAAATAACGTATTGTTAGATTTCCAAAAGCCTTATATCAAAAGCTACCTCAATTTTAATATTGCTATTTGCACTTCAGCTCCAGCTGAGCAAGGAAAGTACTGTAGTGTAAAGGGCTGAAACTCTTTGAGATTCTGTGATCACAGTGATGTAAGCAGTGAGCTGTTTTTCCCACCAAATGTAATTTCCCACAAATATTATTTAAACTGAAATAGCAATGGTATGCAGTATTCTGTGGAGATAAGCAAAAATACTATGAAATCAATGGTTGCTAGTTGTAATGAGGCTTTGCATGGCATTATTCACTGTTAGGCTTTGTTTTGTCACCGTAGGTAATCTCCTTCCAAGCTTCAGGCATCTTTTGCAAGCCATAAGCTGTGCATAGACTGATTTGCTGTTTAAAGATGCTAAAGTATGTTTTGGGCAAATAAGAGAATAAAGCGTCATCTAGAATTACCTTCTTCTTGCTCATTCATCTGAGCTGTTACATTATAAACCTACTGCTTTTACATTTATTTCCAAGTAAGATAATGCAGAATGATTACAGAAGGCATGTCATTTGGAAAAGCGCTCGTGATACTGTTCTTGTGTTTCCCAAACATATCAGTAAATTAGACAATTCAGCCAACGTCATCATCAAAGCTAAGCTCATGATACAGTCCCTTCTTAACCACAAATGCTGTTAGAATTTTATCTTGGAACCGTAGCAAGCAGTAAGGAGTAGATGCAGTATTTCTTCTGAGGCAGTTTACTGAAAGCATGAGCTGAATAAGATTACTTTGAGTTCCAAGGGAAAGGTTTCTACGCCTTCTGTTTTTTTTGTGGTATGTTGCTGGCCATCCTAAATACCATGTTTAGGATGGTAATGCAGGGATTCATTGTTCTGTTGCATAGATTAGGGCTATTTGTAGCCCTGCCTGCTGAAGCTGTGTCTTTATATTCCCATCAGCCTGAACCACAGTAAATAGCCCAAATTTAGTGGGACATGTTATCAGTGTTACTGTTGCAATATTGACTGTCCGTTTAGTAAAAGTAATGGTATGACAGGTATGCTGACAACAGCAGAAATTGGGAACAGAGAGCATGATTGATAAAACCCTCAAGTTATGATCTCCTATCTAAAGTTCATGTCCAACCAATAAAATACTCTTCAGGCTACTGCAGATACTAGTAAAAAACCTGCTTCATTTACACTTTGTGAGACCTACCTCTCAAAAATAACTTTATGTCATGTTACATTTTAATATGTGGAAGTGGGTAAATTTATTTTAGTAAATGTGGAAAGAAAAATTTAAATGTACTTTGAGATTTTTCCCCATTTTAAGATTTCGTTTGTTTGTTTAAAAATCTTTAAATATTCCATGGATTAATTGAAAACCACCTCTTTCAGTATGTGACATTGCCTGAATTGCCTGCTGTTGTGGTCTTCAAAGATGGAACTTACTTTGTTTATGATGGTAAGTAAAAGTAGACATGACCTTAAGACAAGATATATGAAGTATATATGGAGAAACTGTATACCCGTAGGTATGGATATCTATATATGAAGTGCTATATTACACTCAGACTATACAGTGAAGCCCATGCTTTATAGTCTGTTAGATGCACGTACACACATGTACTTACATTGCGTACCATGGCTTGGCTTATAGGTACACCACTTACAAAAAATCTACTCTTGGTTTAGCTTGTTTTAAATGCAGGTTTTTACTTTAAGTTGAAAACACATCACTCAGAAGATTACTCTGCTGTTTTAATTTCTGAGGATCGGTAGTACCACAGCAAAAATACTCCAGATGGGCCATCAAGGATATTCTTTGTAATTTTATAGAATGGCTGTCCTTGGCTTCCTCTTCAGTCTGTTGCCTTACCAGTCATCCTCCAGAGAAAAATTCACTCTACAGCCTCCTTGATTTGCATTTGGTTTTGGTGGTTTTTTTGTTTGTTTGTTTTTTAAACGGGCTTGGAGAAGGAAAGCTTGTCAAAAAGAAACAATTCTGAATTGCTTTTTGCTCTGTGGCCCGCTTGTTTTTTCCACAGCTTTCAGAACAAACACAAAACTCATAGTAATCCAGGCTTCTAATTTGCTTTGTAAAAATTTTACTTTTTACAATGTACTAGAAACATTATTGTAAATCAAACAAGTTATGAAGATGCAGTATAAGAGACTGGATAAAGTTATATGTGCAACTGTTATGACTGGGCAGGAATTTGAAGAGCTCACTATAAGAAAAAGGTTTAGCAAAATCCATGTCAATGCTCTGGCCTTGTCTGGTGTTTTGTTTTTTTTCTTCCCCATAGCAGGGGAATGGGATGCAAGATCTATAGCAAGCTTTATGCTTGGAATTGTTTGCTACAATCTTAGGACAATTAATTGTTAACCTGAAGTTAATTGATTATACAGTAGGATTTAACACAAATTTATTTATTTTTAATGTGCATTTTTTGTGTGTGTGTGCATATATGCATGATATATGTTTATATGCATTTTTCTTGGGATTAAAATCTAATTATAATGGTGTTGGTGGTATGTGTTAAATTTGTTTCTGTACAGGTTAAAACATATAGTGCCTGAAACTGTAGCCTTCACTATAACTGATTCTGAATCATATGTAAATATTTGTTCATTTACATTCACAATGCTGTTAATGCATCTACTTTTTCTTGATTTCTTTCTCTTTCATTTAAGCACTCTCATGAATACTGCTTTCTGTATTTTTGTATCTCTTTACTTTGTTTGAAACTTGACCCCCCAATTTAAAAACAGGGATGGAAACTGTTCCTTTCTGCATTGGGCCACAGTTCTCTTCTAGAATAGTATTGTTTACCCTTGATTTGGGAAAAAATAATCTGCAAATCAGCTTTTCATGTTTTGCTATAGTACACTTACTTTTTGTTCAATGACTGAAAATAGCTTTGTAAGTTTTAAAACTGAAGAGAAATGTCCAGAAATATGAATCCTTGTCTAACAACAGTAAAAGGAAAAAATGGAAAAAAACAAGGATTTGCCTCTACAGTACTGAAATAAATAAATCTGCCTACCTTACCAAAAAGAAAAAAAATTATTTTTTAATGTATTCTTTTTTTTTCCCCTTCTCTTCTCTTTTTTTTTTTTTTTTTTTTTTTTTTTTTTTCTTTAGAGTATGAAGATGGTGATTTGTCATCCTGGATAAATAGAGAAAGATTTCAAGGTTATCTTAATGTAGATGGCTTTACGCTGTATGAACTTGGAGATACAGGTGAGATGCTGCTACCACTAAACTCTTTGGCATCTCTTGTACTTAACACTAAGAAAAATTTGACTAGAGGCTTCATCCAAAGCCTACACTAGTCCTTTCCTCACAACATAAAAATTAGTGTGTCTAAACCTGTAGCATTCACAAAAAATTAGTAGGACTTTTAATTTAAGAGCAGCTTAGGTTTTGCATAAATTGCATATTAACTCTTGAAATACCTACAGGGAATTTTATGACTGAATTTAGAAGTATCAAATATGGATGGGTTTAGATATGTCTTACATCTAATGGATTCAGATATCTTTGAAGTAGATATGGTAAGGAAGGGAGGAGAGCATGTAGCAAAGTGGACCTGTCCTGGAGTGCTTTAGCTCTTCTCTAGTGAAATTTTTTGCAAGCCGAATGAAAATTTTGAAGCCAAGTGTCTTCTGGAATCGGCAAATGACTTGTACTGTTCTTAAGGTATACGTACTCTGAAGTAGCAGAAGTAGTGCTGTAAGCGTTGATTTTTCCAGGCCAGGATACCTTATAATTACATTGCATTCCAAAAGAAAGAAGTTTATATTCAATGCAACATTCAGTTCTTTCAGGTTTTAGAGGTTATGAAACATCTAGGTTCTTATATGTTTGTGAAACCGATGTGGTTACACCTATATTTGAAAAGATTATTTACATGTTATTTAAGTGCTGTTACAAATTGTTTAAATGTAGCAATTTTTTCCTGTTACATTTTTTTCTAACGATTCTTCAAATTACCAAAAAAAAAAAAACCAAACAAACTACTGTACTAATACAGTGGAGAAGCCATCATTTATTTTTAAGAGCTTTATGTATAAATACACAGTACCTGGAATATATCTACTCTTCTATCTTCTAGATCTTCTCCGATCTAAAAAGTATTTGTCTCCTACTGTATTCACTAGGTAGTGTCTTAGGGCATGAAAACAAATGGGGGAAGGTGAGAATTGAGGTATAGAAGAAGCCGTACAGGTGGAAGCTATTGCTATTTCACAAGAAAGCCTGGGAATGAATCACTGTTCTTGCCCTCAATACTCTGCAGTATTACTTGAACAAGAGTGAGTTTCTTTTTCTGAGGGGAATGCTTCCTGTGGCATGGTGATAGGTAGGCGCTGAGCAATTGATTGGCTTGGCGGGGAGGGTTTTGAGTGAATCATGGTGTCCAGAGAGACTTAACAGACAGTTTTTGAGCTCTCTGGAGGCTTCAGTTAATCCAGCTGATGACTACACTGTTAACAGACCGGCTTTCCTAACAGGATGTGCTTGATCTGGGGAACCTTTAGCCAGCTTTCTAAACATATTTTGATCTGGTTCACCTTAGAGTCTTTGGGTTTTTTTCTTTTAATCAGAAAAACTTCAGAAAGTGAATCCTGAAAAGATCAGTATATTCTGGTGTTTGGTCTTTAAGCTCCTCTGACAGCGGTCTGTAAACTAAGTTGTTTTTCTGATGTAATGAATTCTGGGCTCTGCCACTAAACTTTCCGTGGTTTTTCCATAAAGATAATAATACACATGTTCAATACTGTGAAAAATAGTAATTACTGAATCCATACAATAGTGATTCAATCACTTAGAATCAGCTTGTAATTGCCATTATGTAATAAATGTTTCCATAGCCTCATATTTAAGTATATGCAAATATGCAGCTTGAGTAGGGAATTAATTTTTATCTGTGTTTTTTCCCCTTTTAATGTCTTTGTATAGATAGGCTTTTCCTACAGTGCTAGTGGTGTGGCATTAAGCTACATATTTATTTTCAGTAGCTTTAAGAAAACCAGTTTGGTCAGCTAGAAGAGGCTATTTGGCATCAAGGTTGGTTTATACTTAAAACTAATTCCTGACCCTGGAGAGTATCTGATCTTCTGAATTGGAGTATTTTCCATCTGAGAATGCATGTTTCTTTTAAAATGGTTTCAAGTATTTTATTCCTTATTTTAGGAAAACTTGTGGCTATTGCAGTCATTGATGATAAAAACTCTTCAGTGGAACATACCAGGTACAGAATTGGGTATTGGTGACCCTATGGGAGAAATGTGCTGGTATGACATAGAGAACTTTGAAAATTTCTTAAATATTAAGAAATACTAGGTTGAATGAGTGGTTTTAACTTGTGGATGTTCTCAAATTTATTACTTCAGCCTACTGAATTTACTTAATTTATGGTCTGTTGAAGCACATGTGAGTTCAATGAGATGATGGGAGTTCCTATATCACTCTTCTGCCATTTGTTGATGAGATCACAGGAGCAAACAGTGATCACATAGCTTTTTAAAGCTGTTATCTCACCTTTTAACATAGATGAGAGTACTTGAATTCAGATGACTTTGAGATGAACTGAGTAAGTTTAAACAAATAACTATTTCAGCTCAGCTCAACTGCATTAAAAATTAATTTAGTGATGCTTATATATTAGTAGTCTGTGGAACTTACTTTAAGAAGGGACATGTTCAGTTGGGTTGGTGTTTGCTGAAGAGACTAAGAGGAACAAGACCCTCCCCTGCCCCTTTCTGATTTCATACATAAGTAGCCTAAGAAAATATTGTTCAAGTACTGTGTGTGCTATTTTCCCAGACCTCTTTGGATTTTCTTCAGAGTCACAGTGTTGCATCTTCAGAAGACAATAGATGGAGTGAAGCAGCCTGACTGTGTGTGTTTTTCTTGTGTTGAGACTATGTGGTAGATAGCCTTTCAGCCCTTAGAAACCAAGCAAGATGAACAAGGTGGTTTTTGTTAATGGAATAGGGAATCCTTATTGCTGATGAGGTACTATTTGCTGCTTACTGGGGAGCTCTCAATGTTTATTGTTTGTATTTTGACAGAGTATATCCTGGATCATCAATGTCACTTTTTTGTTTCCCCTCCAGGCTAAAATCTATTATTCAGGAAGTTGCTAGAGATTATCGTGATCACTTTCACAGGTAGGCACACGTGGTACTATGTTATATTAAATGAACTTCTGCAGTAACCTTTCTAAGATAGCAGTAATCTTTTTCTACATGAAATATGTTATAGTGCCTGCTTTTATATTCATATATTGATATTTAATAAAACTATTCCATTAACTGAATGTGTTTGGGGATGCTAGCTGTCTTGTAGATTGTCAGATTTTGAATTATATTGCTGAATGTGTGCTCTCATCTTCAGTTATAGGAAAAATACTTAAGGAAGAACTCTTGCTGAAACCCACTATTCTGTTTTCTTCTTCACCGTTCTGTTTTTCACTGCTTTGCTTACAGGGATTTCCAGTTTGGCCATATGGATGGAAATGATTACATTAATAGTTTACTAATGGAGTAAGTAAATTCTTATTTGAGTATGCTTTCTTCTCTTGCATTTGTTGCTAAGTCTATTTAATTGAAAACAATCTTACGAAGAATTCACGCATTTCATGGGTTAAGAAAAAAATCGCTGTCCTCAGAAATCAGCATGTAACATAGTATTAGTTGTTTGTTAAATTAAGCTACATAATTTAATGTTAGAAGTTTGGCTTACTGATAATGCTGATTGACAAAGCTTATCGTTTAGGTCTGCTTTGTTAAATTAATTATTCTATTCAACTGTGGGGTTTTTTCCTTCATTAAATTTACAGGGCACTAGACAAATTAGAAGTTATGTCAATTTGTAACAAGAAATGTAAATAATGGTTATGCATTATTTATGGTTTTTATTTCTGGAGAGTCACATTTAATTCTTGATGCATTTTTAAGACCTGCATGGAAATACACTTTTGCAGAGAAGCATCATAAAATGCATGGAAGATGCTGTCTGCACTTGATATGTACATGGTGCATTTTGAAATATATAAGCATTTTAACAAGATGCTTGACATTTGCCCTTATTACGATCCTTGTCTAAAAATGCATAATTGAGAGAGTTAAGTTGTTTGGCTTTTACAGTTGACTACTTGTTCTCCTGTGGCCTTTTGAGTGAAAGAAGGGAAAAACAGGGGTCAATATGCCAGCTCTGTAAGTTTTCCAAACCCCTTTCTTGGGGATCAGAGTATGAACAAAGCATGTGTTTGTGCCCCTAAAGGTTCTAGGAGCTTCATGGGGACTCAGGAGGCACAAGGTCTGTATTTCTGTGGAATGTCTGTAGATTAACAGCTGAAGACAATTAATTTAAAAACAGCTCTCAATTGAAGTTAAGTCATGTGATTGATCTAGTGCTTTATAGTTGCCAAAAGTGAGACTTTTCTCACTTCATTAATTGCTTCTCCTGTGCAGGCTCTTATGTCTGACTGTCTGCTGAACTGTTTCAGCCTGTTTAGCTGGCAGGAAAGTGTATGCTTTATTGGCTAGGAGAGTAGGGGGTTTAGTTTACTGATCCAACAAAACCCTTAAATGTCTTCCCGTGTATTCTGCTGAGTAACAGAACTGATGTCAAAGAAGCAGGGAAGGGAGATGGTGTCCCTGGGAGGAAGAAAATGAAGGGGAAGAAGACAGAATTGCCACTTACAGCAGAAGTGATCTAGTGGCAAGATCTGTTCAGCTGGATTGTTTACCTTAATCTGCAAAATGCCTGATTTTATGATTTGTAGTACATGGGAAGCTGCTGTTAAAGTACTTACAGGCTTTTAATTATTTTCTAAACAGAGTGTATACATACCCAGAATAAGTGGAAAGCAGCAAAACATATTCAGTGTTAGTTAGTAGCTGCTCCTCGTGTGGCTACTTGAATGATTAAACTGTATTGCAAGTACTTCAGTTTTCCACTAGATGGCAGCAAGTGGAAATAGAAAAAGCCTCTGAGTGGTTAAAACTGTAGCAGAATACTTTTTTACTGTGCTAGATGCACAAAGGAACAAATTCTCTTTCTTCACAGAGGACAAAATATTGTATGATTCATGGGGTAGAAGTAGATGTCCCCGATAGAAATACACTTATGAACTTGGCTGTAACTCCATTAGTAGACATAATTTGTCTGTCTCTTCAGCTGTGGATGAACATGCTTTTGTTTGATTGAAGATAGTATAGTTAAAACTATGCAAAAAAGAGGAAAACAGAATACTATCTATTTTACCCAAAGCAAAGATGCATCTTAGCTTACACAACTGGAATGTCAATTGTAGAAAATTGGCAAAGAGTACAGGAGATCTTTTGCCTTATTTAATGTATTTTAAATCTTTCTTTTTGAACAGTATACTTGCATAGTATTACATTTTTCTAAACCTGATCTAATTTTGAATTTAGGGCCACTTTGAACAGTAGATTATACTGATTTATCTCCAGAGATAATGTCTAACCTCTTTTTCCTCTCTTTCTCTTTTTTTTTTTTTTTTTTTTTCCCCCTGTCTTTCTTTCTGATTCTGTGATACTAAACAACGCTTATGCATGTGAAGGTCAACTGCTGAGTAATAATTGTTTAAAAATTCTATAGTTCATCTGCCATATCTAAAAGGGATGTAGAAAAACTGGTTGGTGTGGCTTATTCTTTTGACTTGCCAGGTAGAGGTTGATTGGTACAGCTGTTTAGTTGGACTGTGGCTGTATGCGATTTAATTTTTGGATTATACTTTTGCCTTTGTGCACTAAAACACTTAATGTGTTGTGCTAATAGTACATTTCGTGTACAAGGCTATGATCTGTGATCTCTTACTAATTGGCAAGTCATGAGGTACCTAATTTGCAGTGACTATGGGTATGTAAAATGCAATAAGCTTCAACAGCATCACTGACACAGATGCAAAGAAAAAAATATTAATGAGAAATATGCTCGTACCATTCAGGTGATTCTCTTCCCCTTTCCCTCTGGACTTTAAGGAACTGCTAGTAAGGAACACACGCAAAATGAAGATTAATGGATACCCTTTTAAATGGTGTAGGAATTATTTGAATTGCAGTGTTTTACACAGTAATTATTTAATTGTATAATCTGTTTTATGTTTCCAGTGACTTGACAATCCCTACTATTGTTGTATTGAATACCTCCAATCAGCAGTATTTTCTGCCAGATAGGCATATTGAGAACACAGAAGATATGGTTCAATTTATTAACAATATCTTGGATGGTACAGCTGAAGTAAGTCTTTGTTGTGACTTGGAATACGTTGGTTGGTGTTTATTTCCTTAGATGCTGAAGTAGGAAAAAAATTTGGTTACTGACTTATGCCATGTGCTTTATCTTCCTGTCTGTCTTCCTGTCTTGCGTGCTGTCAGTGAATACATGTTTGTGAATTCTTGAAGTGTGCCATTGCTCACTGTTCTGACTGCAGAACCTCTTGTGGAAAGCAAGGGGGTTTTTTTGTTTATGGCATAATGTTAGCTGACTCGTCTTGATGTTCCTTTTACTGGTATCACTGGTAAATGAAGAGCTTTTTATTCATCTCCTGGTTTGCTTTAAATGCATTTGTTTAAGATTTCCTTCATAGTGCATAATTCAACTCTACCCTTTCTTTTGGGTACTAAATTAATAAATCCAATAGCTTGATGAATTATAGGTTTAGATTCGAAAACAAGTGGTATGCTTGCTTTGCATATTACAAACAGACACAAGCTTATCCCTCTCTGCTCTAAAATGAAAAATGAGCTATATTTTATTAAAACAAAATTAATAAATCCATCTGGAATTGATGGCTTGGACAGTTTTTTAATGTTGGCAAAACAAACTCAGGTTTCCTTATTCCCTCAGTGTACTATAAGTTGAATGGAAGGCTGTGTTGTGTGGATGAGGAAAGAGATCATGGATCAGAGCTTTCATTTTTTCTTACAGGGCAGGAAGGCTTTGCCATGAAGGGGGGAATGCTAACAAAGCATTTGGCTGTGTCCTGGGAGAAGTCTATGTTATTTTAAGCCCCAATTCACTGTATATTGAATGCTTACTGTGTTAGCTAAACCCCACGTTATGCCAGCAGTTTTAGGTCATCGAGTGTTAATGACAAGTGATGCTGTAGATCGCTTAAGGGGTACTTTGGTTTTATTTAATTTGACAACTTGATGTAGCAGCATAATGTAGGTGGATTTGCTTGCTGTTCACCACTTTACTGACCATGCTTCCAGCTGCAAGGTGAGAGATACTCCTGTAACTTATTGGGTGGTTCTTTGTTCTTCAGTTCTTACTTTTTTAATGCTTTGTTAATTGCTTTGAAGTAAGTTATCAGCATCTGTTTGACTCTATTTAAATATATCTTTCTGGTTGAAACAATAAATGAAATTGGTTTCTGTCTGTTTTTTATCTTTGAGAAAATTCGTTTGTGATACCTTGTGGGTTTTGTCATAGTGTCACTTAGGTCCTTCTACCTTCTGTTTGCAGTATTTTGGCTAGAATGATTGAAGGTCTGTCTAAATTCACATCTCTCTATGTATGTGAAAGTGCTAATACAAGACAGGCAATACAGGATGTGACTTCATTTAAGCTAATTGGTGTCCATAGACACAAAATGTCACTACTTTGGCTATGTTCAGGCCCAAGAAATTGTACAGCTGTTGAGGAATGACTATCTTCAAAGAATGCTGGTAAACAAGTAATAGGATGCAGATTTTCTGAACGACAGTGAAATTTCTGACAAATATAACATTTCCACCCTCCCTTCCATAGGAAGTGTTGGATTATTCACCTTAACTTTCTTGTTATTTTCTGTAAGGCCCTATAGGTAGCCTTCTGTGAGTCTGTTTCATCTTTGTGGACTTTTTTGTAATTTGAGAGGATTTGGTCAGGGTCAGGTGCTGATCTTGTGACTTCCAAAATGTAGGTTTTCTTCCAACTTCTTTCTCTAGCGACTCAAGACAGGTGGAAACTGGTCCTGTTCAACAAATAAATTGCCTTTGGATTCATGTAGTTATTTTGAAGACTGCTAAATTAGGTGGCAATGTAGGTATAATCTGTCATTGCTTGACACAAATTTTCTTTATTACACCTTCATATCTTCTTGTTACTTAGTTCTCAGATTTTTGTAACTGCTTCTGTCATATTCTTTGAACAGATACCCATCAGCTGCAGGAAAGTTCAGAAAAATCTCTACAATTCTGTAATTGTTACATCAGGACAGTTGATAGTTTCTGTTAGAGTTCCTCTATGGTAAGAGTAGAGTGCCAGTCCACTGTTAAATTTTACACTGATTGTTTAAAACAATTGTGAGAGAATTTTTCATCTAACTATTGAAATGTTTATCCATGCTTGAGAAGTTGGAGTGTTTGGGCATCATGATATGCAAGAATAATTGCTTTTCATTTCCTTCTAAAGGGACTTAAGATTGCAAGGTCTGAAGAATGAACTTTTGGAATCATAACTGAAAAGTGTCAGCAGTTTTGACTTGGTTCCATTTGAAATTTCAGGCACAGGGTGGTGATGGACTTCTGCAACGAATCAAGAGAATAATCTATGATGCCAAGTCTACTGTAGTCGTAAGTTTTTTATTTTTCATTAAATTAGATGGGGCCCTTGTCAATCAAGATGCAGATATTTTCAGAGGGTTTAGAAATATCTTTATATAAGTTTGTTGATTTACTGTGTATATATTATAGGTGTGTATATATACATCAGGTTTAAGCCAAATGAACTTCTTGACTAAAGCTTTTAATAATATTTCCCATTGTGCTAAATATTCAGCATACATTAGCTTCTTTTTTTTTTTTCACCTTTTCCTGTATTAGTCCAACATGTATTTTAAGGGATAGAACAGGGAGAATTCCTTTTCCTTGACCCTTTTGACACCCTTTCACTGAAAATGATAGTACTTTCACGTTCTGAGTTTCAGTCTAATTAGTTAGAGCATAAGGGGATTAAATACTACAGTTGGTGTAGTTTTAAAGCAAACATTTTTATCATCTTTCTTATAGGTTAATTCTGCCTAACAGAATTTTATTGGGAAGATGTACACAAATCCATTTTTTCACTTGTCCTACACAAGCAAAAAAACCTGTGCTGTGAATTTAAAACTCACATGTTTCTGTATGAGTGGCTTCCAAACTTCTGTGAACGCGCAACATTTAGCCATCAGCTTCTGAAACCAAAAGTCCTTTCTCCTGTGGCGTTAAACTACTCTCCAATAGGAAGCTGTCTAATAACAGAATGTTTCTGCAGTTCCCTTACTATTCAAGCTAATTTTTGAGAATGAGACACAAATAAGAGATGAAACTGCTTGCTTCAGAGTGTTATTTTAACACTGTTAAAACAATTGTTTCTCAAGCTTCAAACAATGAGTAGATTATACAGCTGGCATGTTAACATTAACTATCCCAATGCAACATTTTAATATTTGAATTTCTAAGCCTTTTTTTATGAACTTACAGTAAGAACTGTTAAAATGAGGATGACGACTTCTTTCTGGAGGGGAAAAAAACCCATACCAAACCAAAACAAAAAAAAAAAACCAAACCAAAACCAAGCCAAAAAAAAAACCGAGAAAAAAGACCCCAAAACCTGACTCTGTCATTTTGGATGTTTCTAAATAAATACACAGAGTAATAAGAGAAGTAATGTGGTAATTCTTTATATTCACTGAAAGTGTTTTTTACTTCAAATTTGTCTTTCAACAGTCTGTGTTCAAGAGTTCACCACTGCTGGGATGCTTTCTCTTTGGATTGCCCCTGGGCGTCATCAGCATTATGTGTTACGGAATCTGCACAGCTGATACAGATGGAGGGGTAGATGAACATGAGGCAGCTAAAAAAGAAAACAGTGATCGGGAGCTCACGGATGAAGGCAGTGAAGAAGAACAAGAGGAAGAAAAGAATGGAAAATATACAGAACTTTCAGATGGAGAGCTTAAACAGAAGGACATAATGGAAAAGAAGAAAGACTAACTTGTAGCAAAAGAATTCTCTAGAATTTCCAGATAGACTTATTTATTGAAGGTAGTCATTTATTGATGATCTTCATGAAAGAGGACCTTTTTGTCTGCATTACGGTAATTTTGACTTGCATGTATTCAAATTTTCTCAGAAATTGACAGAAAAAAAATTATGGGTGTTCTCTTAATTGTCTCTAATAGATCAACAGAGAGCAATTTCAACTGAAGAAATTTGCAGGTACAATTCTACATTGTTTTTTTGAAGAGTTTTGAATTATTCATTTCCAGAATAGTGAGATAAAGATAATGTTCCTTGACTTTAGCGTATGTGATGAATATTACTAATGTAGCCCAGCTAAATGCTCATTCATATAAAATTAAGGGTGAAAACTAAGAAAAATTAAGAGATTTGTAAAGTCTTTCAGAGCCTGATAGTTAAAGAGTGAGTTTTCCAAGAAGTCATGTGTTCTACCTGTTGCACATTATTTTGGGGAAAAAAAAACAAACAAACAAACTTTTTTTTCTCAAGTTAAATGTTAGGAATTGGAGGACTATTCACCATCTAACAGTATAATTATTGGCAGTCAAGAATGTTTACTTGATATAGGATGTGTGAGTTATATGCTAAATTAAGTCTTTGTTAGTGCTTTAGCAGCTAAAAATATTGGTAAATTACATTACAAACTTCTTAAAACATGATTGCCTGTTAAATTGTTTTGTATGAGTGCTTACACAAACTTAAAGTGCAAATGATCTTTAAGTTTTCTGAACCCACAGTATAACTTGATAAAGGAAGATGTAAATATAAACACCCTCTGGCTATTTTCCATAATTCTGTAATGACAGGCTTTTGAATGATGTAAATTTGTTTTACAGTGTTTCATTCAGATTGATATATGTCTTTGAGGTAGTTGGTGTTGATACTTTTGTTTGAGACTGTTACCTACTCTGAAGGAGGGAGTTAATGGAGCATAATACAAAGATTCATAGGGATTGGTCAGTATAATGCATTTTTGTTACCTGTTTAATCATAAAAGTCACTTTTAATACAACCCTGTGACTGTGAAAATGACTAATTTATGTCCAGGGTTAAAATCTCCGAGGATAAGCTATAAAGCAGCCTTTGGCATTGATGTCATGGGGAGTACCACAGAAAGAAAACTTACATTGCTCTTCCTCTTCGTATTCATGCTGGGTTTTTTCTATTTTTTTCCTAAGGCTATATTACTGTATAATACAGTTTATAATGTCCTCATAAGGCAGCTTGATCACATAAGAAATTACTATGCTATGGCACTAAAAGAATTTTAAACAAAAAACATGGTAAGCTTAAATAGACAAGTTCTGTGTTTGAGTAAACCTGATGATGATACAAATCATAACCAGGGAGAATGTATTGCATCCTTTTTCCTTGTAGGAAAGAAGCTCGTTTCTTCTGTTTAAGTAGCTTGGTAACAGCTGGCTTCATGTTGCAGTGCAGAGTACAGTAAGTAGATCCCTGACTTCAAAGATTTTTTTGTTATCAAGCAATATAAACAGTATCTAAGGAGATAAGTCATTTTTTTCAGAAAAATTCCATGTCTGATTTTGAGTCTCAACTTTTTTCCTTTTGCGATGAGAGAAAAAAAAGTTCATAGACTACTGAGTAGCAGGTGTCTGTTATGGGGTTTTTTTCCTCTTTTGTTTTCTCCTTTTTTTCATTTTTTGTCATTATATTTGGTTGTACTTAGTGACTTGAGTTTTCTTGCTTTTTTTATTTTTTTTGCAGAATCTTTGAGGTGTAGTTTTAGCGTATATTTGAGGAGTGAGATGCTTAAAAATGTGTTTAGAAAGTGTTTTAATATGGTGTAGAGCTCTTGAGTTGCTTAAAAAAAAATCACTTAATGACAAGCCTGTAAATTTTTTTGGACTTTAGCACAACTTTGTGCTGTTAGTCAAAATGTAGGACTATTAAGGCAGTAACATGTTCTTGATTTGTCTCTTTTCTTAAGATTTCAAGTACAGATCAATTACATATTTAATTTTGGCTCAAGCTGGAAGCCTGCAGCTTTTGACTTAATAAAAAACCTAAGTGGTCATTCAAACACTGCTGTTCCTTCTATGATATGTAACTTTAAAAAAAAATCTAAATTCTACTGCACTGCTAAGAACTGTTTCAGCTATGAGTCTTCATTTTTGTGGTTATTTTTGTTTGTGTTAATAATTGGTAGTAGCCAGATAACTAGCTGAGAAATCTTTTGAGATATGGACCTGCGTATGATACTGTTCAAGAAACAGATCATGCTGGGATACATTAAAACTGTAATGCTTAACTGCTAAGAGTTAGGAGGAAGGCGTATGTCAGTCACTTCTGATCTGTAATGCCAATCAGATGTGTACTGAACTGTTGAAAATTAAACTTGAAATGTACTGCCATTTTCACCAAATCCTTCTCCCAGTTATATGCAACAAGACACAGGGAGGAAAGCATACAAGTCATATACTGGGTGTCAGAAGTGATGTGAAGTTAAGGGTTTTGCTGTGGTCATGCAAGTAATCTAGAATGCTGTTTGAGGAGGGATCTGGCGTTTTATTTTTTTCTTCAGTCTTGAAAGGTTTCTTAAAGCAATTTCACTGTAATAACTTTGAATTCACGAAATAATGCTGCTTTTTTTTTTTAAGTCAAGTGTAAGCCTTTTGTTTTTCTTTAATAAAAATATTTAAAAGAGCTTGTTTCCCTTGCTTAATTTACACTGATAAGCTTAGATATTGCATATTGTGTAGGAGGCTATGTCTCCTGGGATGCTCGTTGTAAGCATACTTTAGGCCCTCAAGTAATGCAGTACAGAAATGCAGCTGGTAGCTTTTAGAAAGAAAAATGAGTTCATCTTGTGTGATACCTTCTTGTAAATATTTTGAAAATACTCTTTAGATGTAGGAGTTAGTATTTACTCGTCTTTTACTTAAGAGCATCCTAGCAGTATAAAATTAATGCATTTCTGAAAAAGAAATTTTAAAATACCAGTTCATTCCATTCTTAGAAGAGTTTCAGTAGCAAGGGGAACCTGAAGCAGGCTGTGCTAGTACACATCTCCTTCTGGAAGAACTTGAGTAGCCTTGACACTTGGACGTGCGCAGCCTCTCCCTGCTTCGTTATTTACCTAGCCTGTTTTAACAGATACTGTCCACACTGTGGCGCTCGCTGCTTAAAGGATGGATTGATTACACTCTGGTAGATCGGATGTGCTGAGGATGTCACAGAAGGGCTTAATTCTCATCACGTGTTTGAGTAAAAGGTTTACCTTGCTCTGTTTTGGCCAGGAACTAATTTACCCTGTTCCTCTTTTGTCAGCATGTTTGAAGAAGTGGTTGTACTTGGAGGAGCGGGAGGGTGGAGAGTTGTTCTGTTGACAGCCAGAAAGCTCAAGTCTGTGGAAAGGGTGCAAAACCAGAATGTCCTTCCCCTAAGCTATTAAAAATCTCATGAGACAGCAGATGTTTCAGGTTGTATTATACTGTGACAGAGCAGTACTGGCTCTCAAATCTTCTCAGGGTGCAAAGCAGCTTTCTGCTGTTCCGTTCTCATCCCTGAATACATTGCTAACAGATTGAATCATATGAAGCTGTTACCTGTTATATTGCTGTAACCAGCAAAGACAATTTTGACAATACGGTGTGGAATGCTTTGTTGAACTCTTAACCTGCAAGATTTTCATAGTCTGCCTAGGCAGTGTATGCATTCCCGAAACAATACTCTTTCTCTGATTTCTGAAATTTTAATCATTATAAAGGATTACTGCTACTATCCTGTATATCGATTTACTGACATAAAGCACCATTTAGCAGCTGATGGGAACTCTCCGGTTGTTAGCAAACTTCCTTCTGCTTATACACCAAGGAGTATAGAAATGCATGCAGTTGTTTAGCAAGGATAAATAGACTACAAGTATTTTACATAAAGCATTTTTGAATGAAGTATTGTGGCTTTTAGCAAAAAAACAAAGATCCAGAAGGCTCTTTGAAGAGGAGCAAGGAAGCATTTAAGACAAGTACTGTACTAATAGGAGGTATAGTATTGCTTTGTAGCTCAGTTTCCCCGTAAGTTTGGATTGGAGGAGAGAGAAAACATTACTGAATGACTGTATAACTTGACAGCTTATTTGTACTGAAAATGGTTTTGCTTTCCTAGTGTGTGCTTCTGTCACTTTTATTACATTGCTTCTAGTACTCAGCAGCCCGTGTTGCAAGGTTGGCGTAGTCTTCAGCTGGGCTAATGACTGTCCTGACCAAAATGGCAGGTAGTTTTAGGCTGTCGTGAGGTAAGAAATTGAAACTTTGGTAAGCACTAAGGCTGACACATGAAGGGGATGAAAGTGCACAGACAGGAGGAATGAGAATGGGAGAAAAGAATGGAGCAGGGCCATGTATTCTTATATCTGTGTCTTATGTTCTGATGTAGATGACCTACATTTATCATATGTGCGTAGCTAGTGTGAGTTTGTCCTTCCAAAAGAAATCTTGTATCTCCATTTTCTTTTCAGAGAGCCTTTGGCTGGATAAGTTTGCCTGGCACAGAGCGAGTAGCATTACTGCCTAATCAAGATTACTTATGGATGTTTTTGCTGTTTCTTAGCAGAAACATACACTGCAAGTCACCCAGAACAACATACTTTTAACTTTCATCGTTTGTTTGAAACAAAACCCAAAACCCAACTGTCTTTCATCTTAGGTTGCTACACCGCTACTTTAAGGAATAATAACTTAGAGCATATTTAAATTGTTGCAAAGGTGGCAACTTGTAGTCTTAATGCTTTCAGGAATTAGAGATCTAATCAATAACGTAGGATTTGTATTTTCATCTTGAAGAAGTGGGTTTAAAAAAAATGATATTGCAACATTTGCTGCAATTTCATTCTTTTTATCTGAATAGTAAATGTTGACTCCTATTCGAAAACAGACTACTGTTTGTAGACTGTAAAAACTTTAAGTGACTCAATATTAAAAGACAACAAAAAGACTTCGGGACTTCAGTACATATGTTTCTAACCCCCTCCCAAAGTATTTTTTTCTCTTTTATCATTGAGTCATTTTGACTTAGAACTGACTGCAACTTTTTAGTTAATCTTTTAGGTTTTTTTCTTAGTATACTTCTTTAAACAAATTTGTCTGAATATCCTGATAGTACACTGTACATGAAAAATTGAAATGCAGACTGGTGTTTTGGATGGCCACTGGATAATTTTGTTTATTTCCTCTTTGCTTTTGTAAAATATGTCTTTTTTGATCTTACCTTTGCACATTGAGCCAGTTCAGTTGCTGCTACTTAGCACTTCTTACAAGATCACACAACTCACTAAATGTACACTGTTGTCCTCAGGTCTATGTTAAAATTTATTAAATAACATTTTCTAAAAGCAGACTCTACAAAAACAAAGGGAAAAAAAAAAGATACCACTCGGAAGCTATCAAAGTATCAGTGTTTTTGTAAGACATTTTTGGAGATTCTTTTTGTCAACAAACATTTAAATCTTCAAGGATTAGAATATCTTTCCTGTCCCTAAAAAGAGCATTTGTTAGAACAGGAGGAATTATGGAAAAAAAGTTGTCCTATGCTAGGCTGCATCTCAGGCAGGGGAAGGTGTGTAGATGGTCTGTATAGAAATATAAAGTTTCTAGGAACAGTATTGCCCTTTGAAGTAAGAGATCTCCTTTTATGTAAAGTGCTAAGGCTTCCTTCTTTTCAGTCACTACGAAAATGAAATTTGAGGGTATTTCCTGCAGGAGATGGGAGAAATACTTGTTGGCCCAGACAAGTCCTTGGCAATGCATTAGTTGCTCCTGAGCTGAAGAAAGAGATTAATTGCCTTCAGCAGATTTATCATTTAATAGCTGTGTCCGAGTCTCAGTGGAGAAAATAATTATAAATTATGCTGTGCCTTCATGCAAAATTATGCTTTATGCAAATAAAAAACACTTGAGAATTGAACTAAACCTTAAGATGGCAATATTATGGTGCATAACTTCTACCTTTTCTTCCCCATTTTTTAAAAATAGATACTTTTTAAAAAAACATGCAGAAGGAATGCATATTTTTATTCTTCATGGCTCATTTATGAAATCCCCAAATGCTTCAATCGCATTCCAGATGCCACGGCTTGCAAGAGATGGTGCAGTATATGTGGTGTTAACTTTTTAAGATTTATCTGATGCTACTGTGAAGTAAGAAGTATCAAAAGGCTTTCAAAGGGGGTTGAAGGAGAAGGGGAAGTATTTTCTAAAAGGTAAACAGAAGTATTGTTTCGTGTTGAGTGCCTCTGACAGACAGATGTACCAGAATATGATTTGGAATAGATCTTTAAGTGGCTGGGAGCTTGTATCACATTGTCATAATTTGAAATAGAAGGATTTCTAGCAGAATGAGAGTAAGCAATACTTGGTTTTTAGAACAAGATTTAAATGCAGGTATGAATCGTGACCTCGACATCATATATTTCCATTTTTACATTTTGCATCATGTGTTATAATTTAAGTGGTCTGCCTTCAAAAGGAAAGCTGCCAGTGCGTTCATGGGAATCTATGTTGGGTTTTAGTTTCCAGAGAGCACCTGGAATTCAAGCATAATGCAGAAGCACGGGGTTCTTCCTGTGGGCTGTAACAATGCATCAGCTTCAGTTGTCAGAAATCTAAATGCTAAGATACACTAGAAATAAGACCTCAAGTTGCTCGCTTAGCTTTGCAAAGGCTTAAGCCACATATGGAAAATCAATCAAACACAGGCATTGTGTGTTAGCTAATGGAGAACGATTATCTATGGCTTAATCCCAGGAAAGAAGATGCAAGCCTTCTTTTAGTTTTGTAAATAATGGTTATGAAGTGGGAGGAATTTTCCATACTGACGTCCTTAACTCTTGCATCCAAAAGGTGTGATCTTGCCTAGAAATGTGCAGCAAGGCTCATACGGGAATGAAGTTTGCAGTGAGGGCTAAAGGCATGATGATCTTAAAGTAAGGCTATTCCTCACGTTAAGGTTCAGTGGAGGCTGGGAGTTACAAAGGAAGTGCATAATAAAACAATGAAGCTTGTAAGGTTCCCATTCAAATAATATGCTGCTCTGCCACACCAGTCTTCTTAAAAGTGTGTTGATAAGCCCAGGGTCATATCAGGATATGATGCACCATGTTGGTAAGAAAAAGTGAAAAGTTGCCATTGCACTGCCAGTTCTTGTCATTTCTTCCCTTTAGAATTAAAAAGATGCCTCTGTGCAGACCCTTGCTGTGAACTGGCACGGCTGAGCTCCAACATCAGTTTCTTTTCCCATGTCATTTCCTAGAAGCAGGAGCTTGACTGCACGGAGCAGTGGCTCTGGTGAGTAGTGGCTGTGGTAACCTATGTCGTACACGCATGGGTTAGCCCCAGTGGTTTTCAGAAAGAGTTGGAAGTTGGCCACAATGAACATGAGCCTGAAAAGTGGCAGGAGCAGAGACTTCAGGAGCCTCAGCTTTGACATGCAGGACAGGTGCTGCTGTGGATAGTTTTAATGATCCATCTGAAGACACAGGGGAAAGGACTCTTTCTAAACACTTTTAAAAGTCATTATTGCATCATTGCGATGATGTATCATAAGGTGAGGAAGAATACGTGAGGTATGGAGGTGAGCAGACACAAAAGCCTGTGGGGTATTTCCTCTGCTCAGGCCCATGCATGCTTGTTTGAAGCTAGGACAAGGCCACTCCATTTCGGGGACAGTGAGTTCATGATCATTGATGTAGCTTGGTCTGTGCCTCCTTGGGCAGTGAACTTGCCCTGTCATGTTTAAATTAGAGTGTAGACATGGCATGGAGCATTAGGTTCAGTTTCTGGCCGTCTTCCTTTGACGTGGAGTGCAGTTTTAGGCAAGGTACTTAGGCCATAGTCTCATTATGCTGCAACTTTAATGACAGTGCTGGCCTAAGGAGTTTCTATCCTCATGGCTTTTGTATGCTGCCCTTCAAATTATGGCCATGCAAGCTGTTGGAGAAGCAGTGCTGCAAGTGAATAAATGAACTGATCCAGGTGAATGGACAGAACAGCATGCCAGGGTATGAGAGAGCAACAAGGGTTTGAAGGCAGCAGCAGAATGGGAAACCTTTAAAGGATATTTCATGACAAGCTGGCTATGCTGACTTAGGTATTTATTTCATCCTCTGCTTCCTCCAGAAAACTAAGTGATTTGGCTGAGTCCTTACAGTGAAGAAACTGTGGGTGGCTATCCCGTGATCCCTCTCTCAGTAGTGCAGTAGTAGTGTTTGTAATATATCTTAATCTTTCCTTGCCGGGAGACAGCTAAAATGGAAGAAGAAAAAGCTTAGGCCTTGTCATGTTAGGGCAAAATGCATCTTGCACAGTATATAACTAGGTAAAAGTAGGGAGGATGCACTTCTCGGAGTGTAACTGTGGGCAATCACTGTCATAGTGATAGGATGACTCACTAGCTTATACATTTGTAGATAAATTCTGCTTTACAGTTCCGCATGTACTTTTAAAAGCACAGAATGCTTGAAGTCTGAGTCCAGACTCAGCAATCCTTTTCATTTGTGCATGAATACCTATGCAAATAACTAAGAGAAACAGGAGCTGCATTATAGAAAGAGACAGGGTTTTCAGGCTTGCATTTTAGGAGAGAACTGTGGTTCATGTGACGAGAAAGATAACTACATAAATTTTAGACTAATCTGTCAGGCATGTAGCAATTGCTTTTTTTTTTTTTTTGGTAGATTCTCATACGGAAAGTTCTAAGAGCTTTATGAGGTGGATAGATTTAAGAACTGTTGCAAGAGAAGGTCACATGAAAATCTCAAATGTCTGCAGTGCTTTATTTTGGAAGCACGTTTCCCAAGTTAGATTAGAATGTTGTGGTTGTAACCTTGAAGAAACAGAGGATACAGTACCAAATGCTATATATATTGCGTTCCTAGTAACTTGACAGAAAAGCAACAGACACCTTTAACCAGCGGTGGCCAGAGATGTATGCTGATGACTAGCGACAGCCTTGACCACTCCTCCTGGCTGAAAAGACTGCTTTCTTCATCCAGTTGGACACTTGCCTATTACATCTATTAACTTACTCTGGTTTGTTTTCCTTCTTTTCCCCTTTCTTCTCATCTTTTTTGTCTCTTTTCCTTTCGTATTGTACCCTCTCTTTTACCATCTGTTTCCCCTGCCCTTTTCCAAGCTTTTTTTGATTCTTCTTTCTTTCCCTCCTTGTATATTAGCAGTCAGAAATATACAGAAAATACCAGATAACAGTGAAGGAATCTGTAGTTAAAAATCTTCATTCAGGTTACTGCGTGACTTCTCAGGCTGTTTCATAATGATGTTGTTTCCTTAGTGGCCCAATGTGCTCAATATTCTGTTATCTTACATAGGTTTGTTCATTAATTTTGACTTGCTGAGTTGAAATGAATAGGATATTTTATTATTAAAATAAGGGGAAAGCTTGACACAGGTAACTTACAGACTTGAGATTTAACAGATTTATACATAAAATGTCTGAGCCTTCCTCTTGGGAGTTGTCACCTTTCACACCTATGTTTAGAAAACAGGATAGTTTTAGATTTGCCTCCCTTGAATTTTTAGTACAGTTAATGAAGAATTTAAGACTTCTTTTCAATGAAGACCATACAGATAAGCATTTGCTGATTAATTTTGTCTTGACTTCAGATGATAAACATGGTCTTGCAAATTACTTCTTTCCCTCTAGCCAATTATTAATTTCTGTGATTAAAATACTGTAGATGCAAACTTTGCTGCTGCTCCTGTTATTCATGTATCTTTGGATCAGCAACTGATCTCTAGTTAATTAAAATTCAGATGCAGAGCATGTATTTTTCAGATTGACAAAACAGTGATTTTTTTCAAAGGGCTTTTCTTTCATCCCTGTATCCTGTTTTTATAGTTTTGAGTGAAATCTAGAGAAAGCAGATAACGTGATCTAGAAGTGAGTCATTTTTCAATGCAATGGCACAACGTCTGTGGAAAACACAATGGTTACTGTCGGAGAGCAGTTGATATGTTTGTTCTCTTGGCAAAACTATTTTAACTGAGCATAACTAATGCTCTTTGATTTTCCAGAATGCCATAATGACGTTCTGATTCTCATCTAGCCAAGGTGTATTCAGGGAGACATCTTTCTCCTTCCCCTTCTTTATAGACGTAAATATCAACATAGAAACAAACTACTGGGTCCTGTGCAACTGGTAAGCTGTGTGGGTAGTTCTCATAATGAAAATACCTCATTTCGCTTTTTTCAGATGTCACTGGTGCTTCTGTAATATTCACAAGAATAATACCCAATTAGTCCAAATACCTTATGCTTGAGCAGAACTGTGAGATCCCTATGGATTCTTCAAAGCTTTCTACCGCTGTAGTTTATTACCTTTTGGCAAGGTAATTTTTTTTTTGTGAATTGCTTCTTTGCAATGGCATTCTATTAGCAAACTTCTAGCTGTGCAAGTTCTAAATTTCTGTGCAGCCTACAGATACGGAACAGGGAAAATGATGACTCAGCAAACTCTCTCTTGGACGATGCAACCCCCAAACATCACAAATAAAGCTTAGGCATTAAGACTGCTAGTTAGTGTCTGTTGCAATGAGCTGAAATGTTTGATTTTTCATATGGTACTGTTTAGGCTATACAACAGCTCAGGTCTCCCAGAAAAAATTGTACTAGTGTGGTCCTGCAGCACCATAGCTGAGGTCTGGTAAACTGTGGTCCACTGAAATATTTGAACCATGGTCTCTGGAGATGAAAGACTAAGGTAATACTTAACTTTAACAGAAATCAATCTACAGATTTTTCGAAGCAAAACGGCCTCTCCCTGTCAACTCTCTGAAACACAGCTGTAAGAATCAGAATTTGAGGATAATTTACTTCTGACTCAATGCTTTTGCATTCCGTTGACTATCAGGTTGTTCAGCATCTTTATTCTGTTCTAGAATAACTTGCTGCATTATGATAAATAATCTAAATTTATAATTTTATAGACTCCATGTATCTACACAGTCACTATGAAATGTCTTTAAAAGTGGACAGTGCAAGTATAGAAACAATAGAACTGTCTCTAAAGCTGAGAACGCTAATGACAGACAAAATATAGAACTTCAAAATACATTTATCATTAATCAAATAAAATAAAATTTCATACCTAGACCACATAGGTGCTACTAGATCACACAGGTGACAATGATAATATGCTTATTTAAACTAGTATCTATGTCTTGTCAGTTTCATATATTTATATGAGGGCGATATTAAAGGATTGTTTCATTACCTGTTCTTTAAATCTTCTGAGATTCAGGAAAAAAAAATCACACTGATGAATAAAAAGAAAAAAAAGATTAAAACTGTCAATCACTTGTATAATTCAATTTTTTTAACAGCATGTGACTCAATTACTGGGGAGGCTAATAGAGAAAATGTGGATTGTCTTCCCTGAAAAATAGATTTATAGTACCGTGGGTGGTCTGTTCCACAGAAAATTAAAAGAACATCTCTGTAGTTAACACTATGCATTTTTCAACAAAAATTAAGACAGTTCTGGACAGTGCTTGTGAAAACAGACCATGAAATTTAATTGAGATTTCAAGTCTTAATCTTCCAGCAGTGTCTTTCTGTTAATATGGTAATATTAGTAAATGCCAAGTCTCTGAATCTAGCTCTGTGTGTTAATGTGGGATCTTAATAATTAACAGCCTAATCCAGTCCTCCTAGTGCAAGGCCACTGGAAGTCTCTGAAATATTACATATTTAGAAATAATTCAGTAGAAAAAAGCATAGTGTTTTTCAAAAGAATTTTCAAAAAATAATGTTTTCAAGTCTCTTCCTTTAATGTTTGCTCTCTGCAAACATTCTAACTTGTTCCCCTCATGATCCCCACAACTCGGAAAGCGCTTTGTGACTCGCTAGTTACAACTGACTAATAAAACCCAGAAATGGATTTTAATGCTTTATATTTGAAAATAATTGGTCAACACAGTTTAAAATTCTAATGTATACATGTGAGAGAAAGATGATTTTCAATTAAAAGCCCCTACTAATCAAAAGAGAGACTACACTGCTACAACAAATCATGGGTTTAATTCAGCTCTGAAAGTTTCATGCATTTTGTGTTAAACTTAGAGGTTTAAGTTAAAGTTGTAATATTAGTTGTAGAGATAAGTTATCTTCTTCAAAACATTTGTTCAATTTTTATGAAAATGCTGTGATTATCATCTTGAGCTGCCTTTTGAATAATCCAAAATAATACCTTACTGCAGACAGGTGCATGCACCTAAATTAGTGAATTTGCTTGCCAATTACTCTGCTGTAGTGTTCCAAGTGGGCTTACAGAATGTTGGGGATGATGCCATTTCCAAACAATGCAAAAAGAAACCCCAAACCAGCACTATTTTTTTTCTGGTGTATTCAACTATTGTAACTCAATGCTTTTTTTTTTTTTTTTTTTTTTTTAACTGTTATGGCCCATCCATGAATATGTTATTTTTCTCCATGCTGGGATAATCTTCAGTTGTCTGTCTTTAGGATAGAGGCAGCAAAACAAAGTGGGTTATATTTAGATGACTATTAGTTTCATTATCTTTCTCCTCATACTATTCTACTCAACTGTAGTTTGTGAATGTATGCATTTCTAGTATGAAGATACTCTGTCCTCTTCTAGAAACATTTCTAATGTGATGCACTATGAAATTGTCACATAACTGAATTTCTGGGACTCTTACACCATACTTTCTACTAAAATGCAACTTTTAGAGCTAACAGGTTTTTTTAATACATATACTGCAAGACAATGGAGTGTGAGCTATTTTTTACCAATTTTTCCAACAGTACTTTTAAACTTCTTTTCTGAGAACTCAGTAGAGCAGGATGTAAGATCTTTAAGCCAACTTTCTTCACCAAAAAAGAAAATGCTGATGTTAAGGAAGCCAACAGTCTCAGCTGCATAGGTGCTTGAATGCTGTTCATACAACATGTTTTATGTCTGTATCATGTTTATAATACATAAATGTTAGATACTTTGGCAGTCTGACTATGCGCTGTATATGGTTTTCCTGTAGGAACTGCTGGGAAGACAACAATTTTTACAGTAGGTCTTTCCCCCCCGCCCCTATTTTCTACTTTTAATGCTTATTTTCCATGCCAATTTCACTAACAGGAAAAAGAAAAGAAAAAAAAAAAAACAGGGGTTTGATAATGCACTTGCTGAGTTATGATTACTCTTTGCCCATTTCTTTTGAAATTAATAGTAAATTAACTAATTAATGGTGAACAAAAAAGTCACCGAAAGATTCAACAATGTGCCATATATACCTTACTTGGCCATATTTTTGCACTTCTGATTCTAATGAATACTTTTTATTGTATCATGGCATTTTAAAAAAAGGCATTTTACTCCACTTGTGTTTAGACTACCTTTTAAACCCAGTGTATTATAGTGATTCTTAATAAAAAATGAGAAGTTTTACTTAGAATCTAACTTAGAGTACAGTTAGCAGTAAATTTTTTGATAATCATTAAGTTCATGTGGGTGTTTTCTGTTTAATGGAAGAGCTTAATTTTTTTAAAAAATGACTTTGTTTAAATTTCTCTTTTCTGAAGTGTGGGAAGGGAAAGTCACAGTCAGGTTAATAATATGTCTGGTAAGGAATAATATTGTTTTTCTTTTATGTTCTCTCATTTTTACTTACTCTTATTACTCTAAGAATTTATGAATATGTTTTTTAAAATGAACTTGAAAGTGTGACTGCTGAGTATTTCAGAAAGTTAAGTGTTTAACATGCAAGATATAGCCAAACTTCTGTAAGTTGTATATTGTACTGGTTAATTGTCATAACAGATATTTTCAAAGGTCAGTACAGTAGCAGAATACAGATTTAAATACAGAATTTTCATGGTATAAACAAGGACTGATATATAAGCAAGTATCAAATTTGTATCAATAAACGCTGAAGCACAGGAAAGCATTATCTAATTTTCAGCAGATTATAAATGACTCCAAAACAAATGAGTATGGTTCATAACTTCATCATGGTTTCCACCAAATCATAAATACAAATTGAAAGTATATGGGGAAAATAATGGAAAGAATATATTTTGGTCAGTGATATAGGTAGAATTTAAAGGATGTGTTGGATTTACTTAATTTAAAGATCTAGTAAATCTCTGTGTTTCAGCATGGAAAGTCTATTGCAACTTTTTTACACAAAAGGAAAAAAAGGCGACAGGGGAGTTAGGCATACATTCGGTATTAGAAAAGACTGATAAAGTGTATATCTATCCTGATATAACTTATAATATGTAATTTATTATACATATTTGTCCATAAAAATGATTAAAGAAAAATACTGTCATAGTGACAGACCAGTTCTGAGATCCAGATCAGCCCTGATGTTTTCCTAGATTGGAAGCTCTTTGATGTCATAATGAAGGCAGTGGAATTTCAGTACAAATGTGTAACCTGTTCTGCAAGAGTGATTTGTGGACCATAGTAAATGACAAATGCTAGATAGACATGCTCTTTGAGGTGCTGCCAGGCCTGTTCTTTCTGTGCATGAGGCTTTTATAAAGTGTTCGCTATTACTTATGCGCAACGAAATGGGAATATCCCTATAATTACAGTTTTGTATGTCAAACATCAAACATTTAAAAAAATATATATCTCTGGTTATTGTATTGGGATTAAACCATGAGCTGTGTGTTATTAGCTTGCTTATAGTGCTTAATGCAGGTTGTAACTAAGGTGTTTGTAAATCTTGCATAACACCCTAGCACATTGTTGTTCTAATCTGGTGTCCTATCTTTTATAATATTTTACTTGGGTTTTGTTTAAATTATATTGCTGTGGAGCATTATCAGTTTTAAAACTTTTTATATCCTGAGCATGAATAGCAGCCATCACACTTTTGGAATTTCTTCAAAGTGGGCAATAACATGCTTCAGGAATATGTACGAACCTGCTTCTTCATGGTGAGGGTGATGAAATATAATGTGTTGCTTTGTGTCTTAACATGCCTGTGGTTTGTATGCAGTATATTGGTTAACAAATGCAAAAACCTGAAATGTATTATTGCTTGGAGGAAGAAAAACAAATACTTGGAAGTGGAGTATTTTTTAATAGATTTTATGACATTTACTTGTTCTAAAAAAGAAAAAAAAAGTTCATAGTATTTGGAAAAGAAGGGAGGATTTTTTAATTAAACAATCGTGTCTCAGTCCTAGTTCGCTGTCGTCTTCGCAATTTTTATCAAGCTTTTTCTCAGTGTTGACATGTCGTATGTTCTAAAAAAATATTTTTCTGAACAAGTTCAAAATTAGCAGTAGATGAAAAAAAAATTTGAATGCCCTCACTCATTGAGGGGTAAATTTGCTGTACTTGAGATTAAAAAAAAAAAAAAAAGTCCTTATTTAATTAAAACTATGATTTTTCACCTAAATGGTGGAGAGGTGAAAACTTTTGCCATAAGGGCTTTAGGATTAGATCACATACAATTTGGGAGATAAGAATTAAAGTCACACCTAAGCTGTTTGGTTTGAAGTAGCTTCTCCTATAGCTCTAGAAGCTGGTTCTCTTAAGGCCCAAGAAAATTTTATTGTTATTAGTGCATTGGCCATGTAACAGATTGGTGTGCGTCACTCGAAAAACTGCAAAGAAGGTGCCAGTTACCCTTGTAGTGTTAATTGAAAAATAATAAAAATAATACCAAGACTTGGTAGTAATTACTTTGTTTAAATGTTTATTTGACATTGAGACATTAAACAAAAAAGACTTCCAATTCTTGTTCATTAGGTACTTGTTACCCATGTACATAACAGGAATGATTCCTGTTTCCAGTGCAATGGAGAAGTCATACAGCCAAGGAGGTCTTTTTCGTTCCTCTTGGCAATCAGTTCACACCAGTACGTGAGTATTAAAAATTGGTCTGATTAGAAAAAGGAAAGCTGATGATGATTCTAAGGTTTCAGACAGAGAGGTATGTACATGCCTGTGCTCTTAGGTGTTGATTTAAATTATTATTATAATCATAGATACGTGGCTACTTTTTGTATGAGATGGTATTTGACTCTCTTTGCCCCACATAATAAGGGTAGTCTAATATAAAGGTGTTTTCCCAGATCAATAAAGGGAGAGAAATGTGGGACGTTTGTCTTTAATTATTACCAATGATAAATAACAAGATAAATTACCTGTACGTGTTTTCTTCTCCAAAGAAGCATGAAGAATTTTAACTTTTGCATCATCATGCTTTCTCTTCCAAAGGAAGATGACAGAGTCTGGAGCTGGTGCACAAGGCTGATGACAATCACTATCCACACCCTTTGCCATTTTCCTTTTAATGATTTACTATTTGGATGATCGTTAGCTGGAAAGAAAAAAATGTTTCCATAAGCATACAAGACATCCAGGCTCATATCCCTAATTACTATTCTTTGGAAAGATGACAGCACATTTCACTGTAATTATTGCTCAGCTGGATGTGTGCTTATGAAAAAAGAACTCATTGCAGATTATTGTATAGGAAGTTAGGATGGCACTCTTTAATATGTGATGTTCGAAACCAGAAAAGAATAGACTTGATATTCTTATTGATTTCTAAGCATAGCAAAATTATTTGCAGTAGATCTTGTGAATATTCAGTTTCTTTGCACAAAAACTGAGAAACTTGATGTTAAAAAAAGTTTTAAAACATAATCGAAAGCAGGATTAGACAAAGGCATTACTGAAGACATCTGGATTAGTTTAAAAGGCAACCAACCAAGGTTATAGCTACTGTAACTTCAGCATGCAAAGAATCCATGTCTGTATGTAGTAAACTAGCCCAAAGCATTTTAGTATGTCCTTAAAATATAGTCCTATTTAAAAGCTGACTAGAAAAACTGGAAGGTGCTGCTTGAACTATGTGATACCTGGGTGTGTAGATGTCTCCCTGCTTATTTTCATGATGCAATTAAGTTGTCATTCCACTTTTTTTTTTCTACTGCGTTAATTAAGTATTTTTCACCATTCTGATAGTGAAGTGCCAAGAAGAAAGGTGTGAGCTGGATTTTTTTCTATCAGCTGAAATTTGGAAGGTTTGTGCACTTAGGAATGCATTAAAACAACTATAAGAGTAACTGAAAGCAGAATCTTACCCTGGATTTTCTATTGAAAATAATTTAATATATGAAAAATTCAGCATCATGAATTTTTGCTCAGATGTATTAGGTGAAGAAGTTGCCTATGTATAATAGCTTAGCCAGTCATATCTGAATTACTGGTCATCTTGATATAAAAGGATGCATTCTCAGACCTATCCTATGTTTTTCTGTAACGTGTGAAGGAATTTCATTAAGAGTTGTGAAAACAAGTTGTCCATGCCAATTTTCAGGACAAAACAAAGCACGGCTGGATGAAACTAGCACCTTACACTTCTCTTAACTTAGTTCATTAACTTAAAATTCAGTCCAGTGAGCACAATGATATTATATACTGCATCCTGCTAAAAAAACCCCATCCAAACAACCAAGCCAGCTATCTTCTTTTGAAATCATTAATATCTTTTGATAGTATAAATTGATGCTGAATCAAGAATAACTACACAATGTTTTGCCACAATGTTTTGTTGAAACATTTAGACTGTGTGTACTACAGTTTTTGTATGTCTAATGCTTACTGAATAAAAGCTGTATATTGAATCTAACTTAAGCTAAGGTGGTTCTTTTTGTCATGACATCTTTTCATTTTGAAGATGGTAGCACCTATATAGCTTTTATAGAATATCATAATGGGTATTTTGCTTAATAAAGCTTAACAAATTTAAACTGAAGTGTGTATCAGAAGCTATTGTAGAAAAGATAAAATGCTATAAAATGGTCTTGTAAAAATTCTGATCGTGGCCACTATATGTTAAGGTGCTAAATGACACATCAAGGATCATCTTGGCAAAAGGCGGAGATCTCAAAGCAATCCAAGAATGGCTGCTGAATTAAAGCCTACTGACTCAGGAACTTCTAGTAAAGGGAGGCAAGGGCCTTCAAAGAAAGGTGTTGGCATTTATACCTGTGTTTGTACAGTTGTGTTTGTAAAAGAGTTGGAAGTGTTTGCTGCATCATTCTAAGATTATGTTTGTACACCATGCTTGTACAGGAGAGACATCAGCTGTCTTCATACTAGTCCTGGCTTATGTTTTGACCTCCTTTCATACTTTGCCAATAATGGTTGTGTTGAGCTGCCTGTCCCTTATGACACAGTAATGAGCTAGAGGTAAAAATCTGTCGGAGAAGCAGAGTTTGAGTTGGATGAGCAATCAGAAGTGGAATGGAGACTATTACACATCTAAAACCATGAAGATCCTTCCAACATAAGGGAACAGTAGCTATATCTTTGACTTGCACTACTGCCTGCCTCCTTCCAAACCAATGCTTCCAGCTCCCTATCCCGCTTTGACATTTTTCATTCAATGTCTTGTGCTGTATTTATACTGCTGAAAACAGAGCTCCATGCTTCACTAAAATCAATTGCTAATCCCCTACTATTGGGAAGGCTCTGAAAGCTGAGGCAAATACCATCAGAGCAATGTCATTGCCTGGCATTCCACAAATGCATTCATTTGTCTGCCCAAACCTGCTGTCTAATCATTCTTGAATAAGCAGAAATCACCAGCTGTCAGGCCTGATAATCTAACAAAAAAAAAAAAGTTAAAAGTTTGCAAATGAGTTGAAATGTATTTGTTTCCTTCCCCAAAAATATATGACATTGGAGCTTACAAGTGAGTTACTATGCTATTTCTCATTGAAGAAAACGTTTCTGTATATAAATTTTAAAAAGAATAAAAATTGGGGTTTGCATTTCTGATACATGGAGTCTTCCTTACGCTTCATGCACAATGCTATCTTCTTTATATACCATGTTGTGTATATGTGTAAGACACCCACTACAGAGATCTGTAATGGCCAAGAATTTTAAGTCTGTCCCTGTTAATTTTAATTCATGAGTCTTCTACTCCTAACTGCTTAAAATAAAAACAGAACATAACTACATTTTTTTAACTTCAAAATAAGCAATGCATGTGAAATTTTAGAAAATTTGAAAAAGTTACATTCATTTTTCAGAACCAAAATATTTCCCCATCTCTTTTTTTAACACTAGATAGTTCCCAGGTAAAAACAAGAGCTCTTTATATTGTAAATATCAGTACTTGAGACTCTTACTTTTTTTGCTGGGATGGAGATCTATATTTTAGACCTGTGGCTCGAGATGTTGAGCTCTAATCTTACATACAGAAATTTTAAATGAATGTCCGCAAAAAAGCATTAGAGGAGAAAATGGATTTTTTTTTTTAAAACAACAAGCAGGCTTAATTAATAGTTGAAGCTTTAAATTAAGGAACAGAATAGGAGCCAACTTGCATTCTTCCAGGGAGCCTCAAACCTCCTGTGATCCAACCCAGTAAATGTCCCTCCTTGTTTTATTCTTTCAACTCGCACTGCTCAGACTGAATCTTTTCCAATTAGCATTGCCTGTCCAGGCAGAAGATCCATGGTATCTACTCCGTTGCTTGGGCAGTTAGACTGGTGGGTTATAATCACAGGCCTGGTGATTTACAAGTTTCTCTCTGTGGGAAAGTTACTGCTCAGTGAGCTGAGGTTTGAATTTACAGTACTGCTAACTTATTCCACTTCTGTTTTTAAACACAGTTGTGAACAAGTTCATCTGGAAGTGAACTTACAGTACTCAGAGTAGGTTACCTGGCAAATTACTCATCTATACATTCTAGCTTTAGTTTGTGAAAAGGGGTTGGTTTGGGGGTTTTTTTGGTAGACAGATAAAATTTTTCTTTTTATTGAAACTTATTTATTGCAATTTATGCAATGTATACGGTTTTATTCTGTTAAGTTAACCCGGTCACTGTTGCTGCTGTTATTAAAGTACATGAAAAAAGAGCCAATTAAAAGAAAAAATACTATGGAAGTGCTATAGAGCAAAGGTAAAGTACAGAAGTAAGGCCTATAGTATGACTCAGGTTAGAATTTTACCTGGGTTCTGCTCTAAATATGATGACAGTACATCTTAAGCACAAACAATGTTGTTGCTTGCTCTTATGAGCTACGTATCCTATAATTGTTTGACCATTGTGCATATACTGCAACATTATAGGTGTGTGTCTTTCTCATCAGCACTGTGGATTTGGGGAAAAACATGCTATTAAATGGAGAAAAAAAAGTGACTTACACAGTTAATGGAAACCCAGTAAAAGGCTGAGAGACAAGAGAGCAAGTAGCTCCATCAGAATGCAAAGCGAGTCCTATGGACCACTTGGATGGGAGCTGCCTTGAAGGAAGTTTTGGTTTCTTTGTATGAAGACTGGTGGTTTTGTTGTGTCAGGAACCACCTATAATTATTTAATGCTACTAATTTCCTCCAGCTTCTAGAAAGACAAAGCTGCCATGTACTTCTTAAAACACATAGGCTTCTCGTTTAAGATTTCATTTGAAACATTTCTTTGTCCTAATTCATCTGCAAATAGGGTGTTGTAATGCTTGCTTACACTCCACAGAGTAGCTGCCAGTGCTTTCAGGTTCTTTAATAAAAGGCACCCTCATTGCAAATTGATTTATGAATTTTAAGAAACTTCTGTGTGTGTTCTGTGACAGAGTTCATGCTAGTTTGCCAGCCTATTGCCCTTGTTATATGAAGCTTCTAAGTGTCAAATGTGGGTTCCTAACATGTGCTATTTCAGAGTTAACCTATGGCATCCCATTTTTTTCTTCTCTATCCCCTTTCTTTGTCCTGAGCCCTTGGTAGCAGATAGCGATGCCAGTTAATAACTTCAAATATCCCAGCTTGACAGGTAACTTTTTATTCCATCACTCATTGCTATTTCTACAAAATTGCGCATTCGTTAATAAGATGAATTCCAGGTCCAGTGATCAAAGGAATACAATTATACGACCAAGTCCAAAAAGTGAACTTTAGGGCTGCTTATTGACACATGCTTAAGATGAGTAGCTAAAATGTTTTTAAGCACTGTAGTTACCCCAGCTTTCCATGAGATGACACTTTCACCAAAAGACTCTAATCTCAATTCACATATTTTCTGATTCTTTCCTTTATTCCCTGTTGAGCTGTCATTTTGTGTTCCTTTTTCTTGAAAGGATTCCTTGGATGCTTGATTACTGTGAGTACTCTATTGTTGCTGAATATATTAGAGATAAGAGATTAGAGATGCTGTGGAACTGCATCAGTGCCGTGCACAGGTCTTCCTTCTGTGATTGTGATGCCCTCTTCTTCAATCCTTGCCCTTTCCTAGTGGCATGATGGGGAACTGAAAGCTAGGAAGATTTCAGAGCCTTAGCAGGCGCACCACTTGACTTTGTCAATGCTCATAATATGTCAGTCTATTGTAATGCAAGTAATATTTAAAAAAAATTGTAAGTACCAATTACTTCAGAAATTAAAAAATTCTCTCTAAACTATTGTTGCATAGATGCTTGGGCGGTAAGGGCTGAAGTCAAGGTCTTTAAAGAAACTTAATAACCTAAATGGCTTAAATCCTAGAACTGCCTCGTAAATGTGCTATCCTGCAGAATTTTCAGGCCTGCATCAGGCATATCAACTTCTTTGTACTTTTCGGGGAATGTTGGATGTGTCAGTAAGATACTGTAGTAATGTGGACAGGAGTAAACGATGAATGAAAGGTTAGGGAAAAAGGTGGAGGCAGGGGGGAAAATCATCCCCAGCTGGGACCAACAGACTATCAACCTTAGCTTGGCGTACCTCACCGTCAAGCAGGGAGGGGAACTGTTTCTACCTAGAAGGAGACTCCTTGGCTAGAGGGCGGTAACCTGCCTTGGAGGTCAGTAATCAGGACACATCAGTTGTTTAGACAGGCCGTAAGCTGAGAGGCAAAACCTTTCTTTGAACCATTTCTCTATTTCCTGTTTCTGCTCAGTCTCCCACACCTCTGTCATTAGGGTGGTGGCCCTGTTGCATGGACTACCTGAGTCTAACTCATATGATGCAGGGCTTGGAAGGCAAGAGGTGTAAGAATAGACTGAGTGCACCTAGAGAGGTGCTATGATTTTCTACCTTGTTAAAGATTCTTACTTTAGGGACTTGGGCTTGAGTGAGAGGACCAACCAGTCTGATAGCTGTGAGTTGGCAACAGCAATTGGATGGCTTTCCAAACACTGATAGGCAGGAACTTGGGTATCTGGGAGGCTTTCTTTGCTTTGAGGCTGGGTATCTATATACGGATCCTGCAGAGACAGATAGGCACCAAAGCAGCTTCAAGGATCTAAGCGAACATACTTACTGAAGTCAGTGACTCATATCCATACAGAAAGTGTTCCGCTCCTGATTCAGGCCTTTATTATTTTAAACTCTTAATTAAGTCTCTTTGAACCCACAGGTGCAGCCACTTACTGATGTTTATTTGGTGTTTTTTTTTTTTTTTTTTTATTTGTCACAGGCTTTCATTTACCAAAATATTTTAGGCAGATGATTGAACCAGAGGTATTTGAGGGGATTTTATTCTATTCTTGGTAACTGTGACCAACTTTGGTACTTTTCTGTTCTGTTCTCTGGACACAAGTAGGGGCATACATTAATAGGCAGGTCTCCGATGGGTGACTAGACCACTACCATTCCCATTTTACAGGTTGATTTAAAGTTGATTATGTGTTTATGGCTGCTAAACTATTTCTTACAGAATAGTACTGTGTTTAGCTTTTCATTTTTCAATGACTTGAAGTTTAATAGTCAAATAACAAATATTAAGAAAAAGTTTTCAGTTATATGAGAAATGAATGAAATATTTAGGGTTCACATATTTTTTCATGTCTACATATGGAGTAGCCAAATATTTACAAATTTCAAATATGAACACATTGAATATTATGTTCACTTTCATATGCATCATACAACTATTTTAATCACTCTCTTCCAAGCCCACTGTTGATGTGCTGATTTTTTTCTTTGCTTTAATTTCTGTGAAGTTATTTCACAATACCTGAGCTGTTAAGTTATGCTTACTAAGTTATTTCACTGTTAGCTAAGCTGTTTCATTTCATGATTTCTTAAAGCATTGTCTAGAATCCAGGCAGTTATGCAAATCACTGAACTTCAGTCATTGTGTTCTTTCTATATCCATGAATGGTTTTTTTTGCTTTTGAGTTTGTTTTTTATTTTTTTTAATTTTAGGGTTGGTTTTTTTTTTTAATCTGAAGTAGAATAACTTGGAGGGATTCAAAGGATATCATCTGGACTAATCCTTGGCATAGAGGCATAAGAAGGATAGGAGGCAACTGTGGCAAATGTTCATTCTGGTTTTGGCAGAGGAAATTTGAATCTCTGTCATATTTGCAGGCCAATGTCCTCATCACTGAGTGTGCAGAGAGAATGCTATTGAAGTTCTTTTGTTTTATTTTATTAAATATGCCTGAAACATAAAGGAAATAATGCTTTTTTGTGTGTCAAAATATTTAAATGTTTTCTGTTCACAGAAATTATTGGAAAAATCTCAAATAGTTTTTGTAATTTTGGAGGAAGGGGGGTGAAGTAAGATAGGAAGCTGCAAAACTGATTGTGTGGTAGAACATAAATACACACAAAGTATAAATATATTCTGTAACTTTTAGATTAAATTTTACTGTCAACTTCAAAAATATTTAATACACGTCGTCTGTTTATTTTACAATGTAGCTGGGAAAATTTGTAACTGTTCATTTTACTCTGACCTCCGCTTGGAGGGAGTGCTATGCAGGCTTTCTGAGAGCTGGGATTTCTGACTATATTATAATAAAAATGTCCACTGGTGATCACATTCACAGAGTCCAAATTCAGCTTAAGTTGTTTTCCTATAGGTGATTGAAGATGTCTAGCCAGAAGGGAACTGTAGGTGCTGGGATTTATGGGAACTTTCAATGGCTAAAAATAATGTCTTACGCTGAAATGTGTTTAGATTCATCCTGGTCTTAAAACATTTTTGAGACATGGCAAGTTGTGGGACGTTTCGAGTACTATGCTATAGGTAAGCTACCAAGGTCTCTCCCTCCCTGCAGCTGCAGGAGTCTCCCTAATAATGCTGGAAGTTAAAATGAATCATTTATGAGCATCAGAAGACACATGGGTGGGGCCTCTTTGTAAACTGGTATTTTGTTGATGCAATATGTGTGACAGCCTTTTAGTTCTGAATATAAATGTTACTGAGAGGAAATTAGGTTTGTTCTCAGAAGAGATCAGCCAGACCTTGCAGTGCATCTTGCTGAGGAGCAGGTACCTTTACCAGTACTGTGCTTCAAATACTGGTACATGTAGAAGAGAAATGGAAGGTGAGTGCCTTGAAACTTTACTATCACTTGACTCAGTACTGAAAGCGTAAATAATTAAAGGGTCAGGTGTAAGGACAAAAAAAACCATTGTGCATATTCCTGTGTGGAATCAAGCCTAGGGATTATTTCTATGGTTTAGATTTTATTTGTGGAATTAGTGAGAAAGAAAAAAAACCAACAACTTTTGAAAAGGACTTTCCTTTTATAAAGGAAAAAGGGAGCTACAGAGAAGAATTGCTGAAACAACAGTCAATTCTGAGAATAAGATCATGGAGAAGAATATGTTTTAGTTTCAGCATAAACTACAAAGTACTAGTTTTCAGTATTCTCATGCTAGAAGCAATTATATGACAATGGATACCTGAAGTAATCTCCCTGGAATGAAAGCAAAATGTGAATTTATAGAGAAAACCCAGTGACTGGTATTGAAGGTCGGGTTTCTACCAGAGAGAGAAAACCAGTAAGAGATGTGAAATTGATTAGCCTTTAGTATTTTCTGTGAGCTGCCTTTGCTTAAGAAGGCAATTGTTACCTCCTTTGTCATCCAGTTGTGATAATTAACTCTGATAAGCAAACTGTGGGCTGACTTTAGAGAACTTCCCTGGGAAACATGTAATATCTCAACTCCCTGATGTTCCGGTTCAGCTGGATTAATGAGTGGATGAAGTATAGTTGGCTTATAAACACCTCCAGAGGATGGGCGAGGATCTACCAGGTTCTTTCAGTGTTCTTGACCGCAGGAATTTGTCATGTGTGCTATACGCACTTCTAATCCTTTCTGTTCAACCAGAACACATTGTGTTATGCTTGACAGCTCTCATTAAGATATGAGATTTTCAGTTCAATTCTGTTACTCTTTCTTGTCAGCAGATATGATACATTCATGAGCAATAATGGTGTAATGCACTGCCATTTTTTTTTATTGTTGTAGATGATGCGCACGTTTTTAACATGGGTAACACCCCGGTCTTCATTTATCTGCTGATCTTTTCTGAAGAGCTGAATGATCAATTCATTATCAAATTTAAATGGTTAAATGATAAATTATTTTGAGTCAAGGAAACAAATCAGAAAAGCTGGGGTTTTTTCTTTTTTTTTTTTTTTTCTTCCCTATCCACCTTCCCTTCACAATTAATTTCAGTTATGATTTAGTTCAGGATGTGATCCTGGGAAACTCTACTGGTTTGTGTTAAAAGTGTCCCAGTCCCATGGGCCTAGCTATGAGTCTCCTTTTATGTGGATACACCCTTGGATCTGGGCAGGAAAAATTAGTTTCCCCTAAATACCAACTCTGTAGTAGTTGCATTGTTTGGTTGTTCTGCAGGCTTAGCAGGACCAAACTTAAATAATATGCAAGACTTTGTAGTTCAGTAAGCCCAATTTCCAAAACTGCTGAGAATCTCTGGCTCCCATTGTCTTCAATTAGAGTGAAGCACTTTTGAAAATAAAAAGTTCTATGCAAATAAATAAAAATGAGTGTTGCCACCCATCCTTCTGGCACCAGGATCATAATTACCCCTATGAAATGACTGATATCCAGGCAGGATGCCTAAGGGGGAATCAGCTAAGATTTTTGTCAAGCTAATCATAGCACTTGGGATAGATTGTCAGCATTTTTTTTTTTTTTAATGTAACAATTTGTGAATATTTCCTTCTCCATTAAGTTCCTCAAAGATGTCTGCAAATCTTTTATGAATTTGGGAAATGCAGACTGGGATATTTGCAGTATTTAAGATAGTTAATAGTATTTACAATTTGGGGGAGATATTTATTTGTATCTATTTTTTTCGTAACTCATTTGGAGTGCCACTTAAGCTTTCAAACATGCACATTATCAAATCTTTTATTTATTCAATTTACTTTATTATTTTATTACTTGTATAAAAAACAACTCTCAACTGATAGCATGTGCAAAACGATTGCTGTCTAGCTGTGGTTGAAAAGTAGTAGAGGTAGAAAAGTCTGTAGAGAGCATGTTGTAATGTGGAGAGAATATTACAACACAAAATCAATTTTTCAAGTAGAGATACTAATATCGTCTCTCGGCACCAGCTATTTATAATGCAAGAAGGCACTATATAAAAGATGTGAAACTTGTAGCACAGCTTTACAAATCAAAGCATTATACAAGTTTCCACTTGCAAGCTAGGGAAGTGGTGAATTTGTAAGGAAACTTTTATGGATGTATGTTTCAATCTCAGTGTTGCTGAATTTTCAACAAACTTTTAAATTAATTTTTCAAAAGTTATTTCTGTCTTTCATCATTATCTCCTCTTTCATGTGATCTTGACCTCAGCCAATGATGGGAACTCAATTATTTGTTTTTTCCTTTGTGTTCCTTTCTCCATCCTGCAGTCATTGAGCTGGGAGAAGTTGACCTGAACTGTCCTTCCAACTGCCAAATTCATAACACCCATTTCTTTGGAACTGACAGACAGATAATAAGGAGAGGGCAAGCCTTCAGCTTTTATGCTCGCTTCCAAAATCGTGAATGGGATGACTCCGTGGACCAGGCCATTTTCACCGTGGAGACAGGTAGTCACTCCCAAACTCTGTGTTGTCTTTCCCAGTCCTTTGCTGGTATCCACTCATTCATCTTCCGTGTGAAAAGACCACCTTCCCCTAACTCAGGCAGATCTGCTAACATGTAAATTTTTCTCACTCTGCTACAGAAGTGACAAGTGAAAAAGAAATCCACCCTTGGGAGCTTTGCATTGCAAATGGTGGCTAAGCAAATTACTTGCCTTTTACATGTGCTTTGTTTAGTCTGATTAAAGTTGTATTTATTTTCCTGAAAAGGCCTCAGACCCTGCGAATCAAATGAGACAAAATGTACTTTCCCAATGGGCAGATGTCTAGATCAAACCTGCTGGAGTTCTTCCTACAAAGTTCATCAGCCAAAATGCATCAATATCAGCGTGTTTCCTCCTTCCAACGCCTGCATTGGCCGTTATATTCTCAATATGCAAATCACATCTTGTGGTCACACATATCAGCGATGTCTTGGAGATTTTTATGTCCTTTTTAACCCTTGGTGTGCAGGTAAGGACTCTAGTGATGATCATGTAGTTTCTAGAAAAATGCTAGTGATGAGTAAAGATGAACATATTACTTACTTAGCTGGTAGGCAAGGGATGAAGTCACAGAAATAATGAGAAACAAGGAGGGGGTTTGTTTTGTTTCTTTTTATTTTTTTCCTTCAGGTTTAAAACTGTCTCAAGCCAGTGTTATGTTTTGGTTTCTTAATGGTATTAGGGAAGTAGTGTAATTTTTTACCCCCCACTTTTACAATGTCTTGACAGGACTAGAAGCAATGGGCATAAACTGAAATACAGGTTTCCTCTGAACATCAGAAAACACTTTTTTACAGTGAGGGTGATCGAGCACTGGCACAGGTTGCCCAGAGAAGTTGTGGAGTCTCCATCCTTGGAGATATTCAGAAGCTGTCTGGATGTGGTCTTGGGCAATTGGCTGCAGGTGTCCTTGCTTGAGCAGGGGGGTTGTACCAGATGACCTCCAGAGGTCCCTTCCAACCTCAACCACTCTGTGAGTCTATGAATTCTGTGGTATCACAATGAAATAATATAGCACAAATACAAAATAGATTCTGTAGATGTGGTTCTGGTAGCAAGCAGTTCTGGAGTCTTTAGGACCTTGCCAAAATCATTACAAGTCAAATATACACGTTGTCTGTGCTTTTGATTTGATCAAAATCAGATACCCAACTCTTAAGTGCACAGTGTTTGACTCCTAGAACAGCTTAGCATGAAGATAAATTGCAAGCTCTGTAATTCAGGTGTACTACAGCAAGGAGTGACTTAATAAAGATATTATCCAGCTGTAAGTAGAAATGAGTTGTCTGTGAATGAAGAGTCCACACCCTTGAACATGTTTAAAAGTATAAACCAAAAATAGATGGGAAAAGAAAGAGGGATCCAATGAAGTATACAGAAGTGCTAGGAACGTACATATTGCCTGACTCTCTCTATGCTCTGCAACTTTTCCAGATGACCCTGTATATGTGGACAATCAGGCCCATAGAGAAGAATATGTTCTGAATGAACATGGGATACTGTATGAAGGAGTTCACAAGCATATTACCTCTCGACCATGGCACTTTGGACAGGTACTTTGACTTGCTCAAAAGTAGATGTCATCCATATATGGATAAATGAAGTGTTATCCATATTTTTTTAGAAATGCATGCTATGTTATGAAGTAAAAAATGTTTTTAGGACCAGTCCAGACTATGCATGCACAAAATAAAATGCTTGAAAATCTCACTGTAGTCCAAATACCTAAATAAGGAAATTTTCTCTATTAAATTAAGAAAACTGCAGAGTGTTCTTGGAAAAAGGGAAACAGGATATTGTGCTTCTGAAGGAAAATTATTTCATTGGTCAAACATAAGCAAAAATGACATGTTTTTCCCTTCGTTTTTTCTTCAGGCAGATAGAAAAAAGCATGCAGACCATTAGGAGCTGTGCTTGATTAAAATAAAATAAAATAAAAAAGGGGGGGACACAAGGGAGGAAAGTGGGCAGCTCATATACATGAAAAAGACTGGATTATTGACAAGAAAGGAACTTTAACAGTGTCAGAATATGATGATTCCTGTGTTATGTTCTCTTTCCTCAGTTTGAAGATGGGATTCTGGATATCTGCTTGAAGATCCTAGACATGGGTGCAAGTTACCATCACGGCTCTGATCGCGACCATTGTTGGCGCAATGATCCTGTGCATGTCAGCATGGTGGTAAATCATATGGTAAGACCTCTAATGGTGTGTGACCTCTGAATAGATCGGGTCACGCTTTGTGATATTATAGAAGGACAAATTGCACTGTAATCTAACACAGTATGAGTATCAGAGAAAATAATTTCTATGCTCCAATTCACACTTGTAACACTAATCTCTGATGATTTAGTGATATGCTTAGGATGTGAAGACATAGTCAGCTATTTGAAAAGATTGTTTTTCTTTTCTCTTTCTAGATAAGCAGCCATACCACTAACAGTATCATGAAGATTCCAGAAAACAATGATTACCTGAAAGGAACAAAACCATTTTCCTGGAATGGAAGTGTCCCTATTCTTCAGCAGTGGTACAATGGCAGATGCAGACCAGTCAGATATGGGTACTGTGGGTCTCTTGCTTCAGTAATGTGCACAGGTATGATATTTCAGTCTGCCTTTACAGAGTTATCAAAAAAGGAAGAGAGAAAACCAGGATCAAAAACCTCTGACCCTAAAAACCACTGGAAGAATACTACTAATAAACATTTTACTAGAAAAGAAATGGAATATTTTTCTCTTGTTATGATATGGCGTGGCTCCTAACATAGTGTTTTTTATCAACTTATTGCTTTCCTATATAGCGTGAAGAGCAAGTGACCTATGTACCATGCAGCTGTCAATACTGCAGCTTTTATTAAAACACAGAGCAAGTGCCAAAGTGGAGCCAAAATTTATCTTTTCAGTGAGGACTGAAGGATGAGAACACTAAGTTATGAACAGGAAGAAGACCTCTAACAATGACTCCTCCAAAACTTAAAAACAACAAGCTACTATCCTCTTTTACTGCAAAGGATGATATAATAGTGAACTAAACTCTACAGACAAAAAAAATAGAGTTCCAACTTTTTACCATGCTTTCAACCATACCTGCTTCTACATTAAAAAAAATTAAGTTGTTATTCCATAGATGAATCTATATGTACTATGTTCTGTTTACAAAAAAAAATATGGTGTTTTATTAATGCAGAATCAGATTCATTATGTCTGAACTTACAACAGATCTCTTTTCCTTTTTTTTTTTTTTTTAAGCTGGAAGAGTAACAAGCCATTCCTTTCTTCTAGGCTCTTTTCAGACTACTTTTTGACCACTAAAAGGTTTTGAAGACAGAATCACTGCATCCCAAATATTGCCTCCTATACATTGTGTTTATATAATTGCAGAGTAAAATATAGGAGAATTATTTCTAAAATAAGCGAAGTATTTTTTTTTTACTAATTACCATTTGTAATGACTTATGATTTTTTTTTTTTTTTACTTACAGTGATGAGGTGTTTGGGAATTCCAAGCCGTGTTGTCACAAACTTCTGTTTTCCGTGCTCAATTGAAAATCCCCTTGGTATCAATGAGATTTTTGACTGTACTGGAAAAAACGTGTGTGGTAAAGACAAGCTATGGTAAATAAGAAATAAAGCTCTTTCGGTTTTGTCAAAAATTAAATGATAGAGAGACTAGTCTAAATCTAGCAGATAGTGTAACACTTTCTTTGGTGTGGCAAGGTTGTTCACTTTTCTAATAATGCATTTCAAAAACATGAAATTACTGAAGAGGCAACCTGCTCGATCTACATTTTCAAAAGAGAAACAAAAAACCTCTTGTGAGAATTGATGCTACCTTCTCAGTTGAAAGAATAAGGCTATCAATCTTAGTAGCTGTAAAAATATTAAATAGAACATGAAATGCAAAGGAAAATTTATCACAAAGTAGGATTGTTATCTTTAGTCATAATAACTTAGTTGATAATTATGTTGTCTTCCTGAAGTTCCTTCTAATAGATTGCTTCATTCTTGTAAACCTTTCAATTCCTGTTCATATAACTATGATATTATCACTCATCATAGCAGAATTTCATGTTTTCACCCTTGGCCTGTATGTTCATGATTTCACTTCACTAGAATTTTCTTTGTATCCAAGTCTCATCTGTGAGAGCTTTTAATGAATTTTCTGCCTTTTCACGTGCCAAAAAGGTGAGGGCAAGCTGAAATACTAAAGGAATGAGGATCTTACTTTAGCACAAAACACTGAAGGGTTTATTCTTTGTTAAGCCATTAAAAAGAAGACTAAGACAGCATGTGATTTTCCTCTAAAGAAGCAGGAGGAAAATGTTAGGAAAATAAACCAGTTAAACGAAAGAACTGTGTAGGCATGTTATCAACTAAAAAAAAAAAAAAGGAGGGGGACTATAAGAAGAATGTTTTGCAATCAGGTCTGCAGGGGCCTGGAACAAGTTTCCAGTCTGAGTGATATAACTCCTATCCCCAGGCATCATTAACAGTGTTAAGACATAGAGAGTCTTTGGTTGATTAAAAGGTTATTTCTGACATGGTTTTCCTCCATCGCAAGGCATTGAACTTGATGATCCAAGAGATGTCTTTAATTCTATATTCCTGCAACCTATAGGCGATATCACTGCTGGAATGAATCTTGGATGGCTCGCAGAGACCTGAATCAATGCTGTGGTGATTGGCAGTGTCTGGATCCGACTCCTTTGGAAACAGGCAGAGGTAACTGTTTGCTACAACTGTAATTGTTTTCCTCAGCTAAATTTGTTGAGTTTCTTTACTAATCAGGTTACAACCTATTATAATATTTTTGTTATCTGGCTTAGGTTCAGCTTGCAGTGGCCCTACATGGGTTCGAAGCATCAGAGAAGGGGAACTGGACTTGGACTATGATGGTCATCATATGTTTTCTCGAGTAAATTCAAGCTATGTTGGCTGGCTTTCCCAAAATGACACCTTAAAAACAAAATTTTTCTGTGATGCTTGGCCATGTGGACAACGTCTAATCACCAAGAGCATTGGCAGTGAGCAATTCGAAGATATCACTGGGGCTTACAAGTATGAACTAGGTAAGATGAAAAGCCATTAAATGGGTTAGAAGAAATTTAAAATGCTAATCATATAATCTGTCCTGTGTTAAAATGATTAGAACAATCTGAAGTTGTCTTTTTTTGAGAAAGGAAGATCTTTTCTATTCAAAGATCTTGATTGTTAAACTTCTAAACATATTTAGATGATTCAAACAAAACACACAGTGATTACATTATTTAGGACAGGACAGGATAGGATAAGATAGGGTAGGATATTTCAGCTGGAAGGGACCTACAATGATCATCTAGTCCAACTGCCTGACCACTTCAGGACTGCTGAAAGTTAGCTCATATTATTAAGGGCACTGTCCAAAGGCCTCTTTTTAAGGTGTGGGACAGGCATGGGACATCAACCACCTCTCTAGAAAGCCTGTTCCAGTGTTTGACTGCCATCTCAGTGAAGAAATGCTTCCTAATGTCCAGTTTAAACCTCCCCTGATGCAGCTTTGAGCAACTCCCACACATTCTTTTGATGGATTGCTGGGAGAAGAGATCAGCACCTCCCTCTCTACTTCCCCTCCTCAGGAAGCTGTAGCGAGCAATAAGGTTGCTCCTCAGCCTCCTTTTCTCCAAACTAGACAAACCCAAAGTCCTCACAGGAGATGCCTTCCAGTCCTTTTAACACTGCTATTTGTATGTACATGTTTTGGTCTCACCAGTACAGTGGTTTAAAATATTAGCAGACTTTAGATAATCTAAACTCCCTGAAATTCTTCTAAACCCAGAATTAACTTCTTATTTGTTACTTCTTGTACCAGGCCTCTCAGAAATGTCCTTAGTTACTAAATTCATGTACTGTTAGGATATTCTGCTGTTCTTACTTTGAGCTACTAATTACTGATTTTCATCTTCTAGTAGTAGGGAGGAGTTCAACTGGCAAAATTGCCTAAAGGGATGAAGAGTGGATCACAGCGGATTGTAAAATTGGAAGCTCTGGGTTTTTTGTTTTTTTGATTTCTTTTTTTAAAGGGAACAAAAAATAAAACAAAACAATTGGTAGTTTCTTTGTTTACATGGTGTGTTTTGCCTTTTGAGGGACATGGTAGCATTTCATATTTACCCTAACCCTTATAAAGAGTTGTATTTTGAGTTTTTCACTAACTATACATTTTGAGATTTACATGACCATTTTGAACTAATAAAAGTAAAATAAGTTTTTAAAATGTTTTTCTGAGATTTTTATTTTCTTCTACGCATTCAGATTACTGTATATTGTGTTTCATTGTCTAGTGGATTTGCTCTACACCAAGCCACGACAATAGGTTTCAGGAAGGGGGAGGAAGAAATTTAATTATTTTTATTATTTGGATAGATATCACTTCTTGTGCCTCCAGCAGATTTATTATCATGTATCTTCTTCAACAGGATCTGTGAAAAACAAAGAAGCCTTTTACCGGGCTTACAGAAGAATTCACCCAGGGTACTGCAATGCTTCCAACTGTCATATTGAGAGAGAGTTATCGTCTCTGAAAAACCCATTTTTGAGTGACTCTGGTATTAACATGAGGTTAAAGATGGCTAACTGCCCAATGTACGGTGAAGATGTCCAGCTGCACTGGCTGCTTGAAAATTTGCGCAGTGAAAACAAAACCCTTAAGTTTAATTTGTGCGCACAAATAATAACCTACAGTGGTTGTCCAATGGATCAATTTTGGAAAGACAGTGTGAATGTCACATTGGGTCCAAGGGAAGGTAAGAATGTGAATTTGTCTAATACCCTTTTGTCTGCTGTTCTTTTCAGGAGGTAGGTTTGTTTTCTTGGATTAGTGGAGAATTCCTCATAGTGGTGGGAAGTGAAATGAATATAATGTTAAATATTGACAGCTGAATTCACTCTAGGGTGATCACTCAAAAATCAATACTGTGTCAATAATACATGTATAGTGACAGGTAAATCATAGTCTTTCTTTAATTTCTCAAGGCTTAGAGATTCTTATGATCATTTAAAAACTTGTTTCTGCTAAAGTTCAATTCTGGATTCTATATTCAAGACAAAGAATGCAGCTGTGTTTCAGGAAAGCAATTTATTTCCTTTGGCCAGAAGATATCCAATGTGAAACACTTGTTTTGAGCACTGAAGTAATTATTTCTAGATATACCATATGCTGGGAAGTGCAAAGGTATATCAGAACATAAACACTTGTTTTCATGGTTAATACATTTTTCTGGAAGAAAAATGATCCCTTTAATTAAAATACATCATTATAAGATGAAATTTCATACCTAATATTAAAACCATGGTTTTCCAAGCTTTAATTTGTCTAATTTGAATGATTGCTTTAAGAATTACACTGTAATTAAAGTTTCTGAATTTTGAATAATAATAAACCAACCTCCTTGTAAATGCACTGATACAGTTATGTTAATTGAAAACTGAAGCTGGTTGTTAAAGGTAGCAATGTACCATGCTAAGCCAGGAAATGTCATGTCTGTTTTCAAAGATGCTGTGATAACTTAGTATTTAATTAAGCCATTGTAAGTGCTAGTTAAACCTTAAGAGAAGGAAAAGTGGAAATATTACCAAAAAATCAGAAAAAAATAACTAAAATAATTTTTTTTTACAGTGAAAAAAATTCCACTGTGTATATCGTATAGTCAATATGGACCTTATCTCTGTGATCACAACATTATGAAAGTAGTTGCTGTCTCAGACCCAGAGTGTGGAGAAGTTCTGATGGTCAGCAGAGATATTGTGATCAACAGGCCACCTGTTATTGTAAAGGTAAAGAACTTTAATTACGGAATTTGTGATTTAAGGAACAGAATTATGGCCTCTTATTGGCCACTTCCTGGGTACAATGCCGATACACTTGAAATTCTTTCTTTTTTTCTTTTATTGTATTTTTTATTTTAGCAAGATCAGTGTGATTTTAAATGTATAACAGTTAACTCTAGAGTGATGTATAGACATCATAGAAGTAAATCAGAAAGAAACATGTATGAATACTCCTTTTTTTTTTTACATTTGTTTATTTCATTGTTAATTTTGTAAGGGTTACAAAACATAAAATGTGTTTGTTAATTGTCTGACTAGTTACTGAGCCAGCCCAGGCTGAAGGTACCATGTACTGCAGAGATCTCATTCTGCAATCCCCTCCAGGAAGATATGAAGAACTGCGTAATGACATTAGAAGGCTGTGGTTTATTCAAAGAGCCAATGACCATTGAGTAAGATCATCAGTTATTTAAATGGGGATAATATTGGGGGTTGACTAAGGTGTGCTAGATCAGAGCAGGTTTTGAGGAAAACAGTAGTTCTGATATTTTTGGTGTTTATGACCTGAACAGGACTTTTTGCCCCTTGTTACTTTGATACTCCATTAAAAGGATCACCCCTCTTGAAACTGATGGATCATTTAGAGCTGGCATGATATGCTGCTGCTCCATTTTTCTCAAGATTTAAGTGTGTGTTTCAAATTTCTGTCTGAAAGGGAATGTACTCTTTTCTTTACAAGAAATTCTAGCTGGGTCCCCCATCCCTTATAATCCTATTGAGTTTATAATAGAATCCCTCTAAATATTCATGAACTGGCACCACATACGTGAACAATTAGAGAACGACAGTGAGAAATAGCAATATGCGTTCTAAGCTCATAACACGTTAATCACAGGAAGCTTGAAACTTCCAGGATGCTATAATATCCTAGAAAAACTAGCTGTTCATTAATATGCGCTGCTGTTCTTCATGACAAGGAGAACTGACAGAAGCATTACTAGTTTTGAGGGGAAGCAATTAGGAATTGTTCTCGCCGAATAATAAATTAACTCGATTCCACAAAGCTGCCTGATCCAACTTAGACTCCTGGAAGTGGGAAGCAGTAAATCCATCTTTGAGCCAGAAGGGTGCTACATTTTTTAAGAATTCAAGAGAGTATCATGAATGAGTTTCCAGTTCCAATTACAGAACCGAGTACAGGTGTTTTCCAAATCTTCCTTTGGGACAGAAGTTGTTATCATGCTTTTCACTCCACAGAGTGTGGGTTTTTTGAGGAAGGCAAGAATAACAAAGTTGTCATAACTGTTTGTCTCTGAAAACATGTCGTAGCAAATCAAACCTAACTGTGTGTGCGCTCATCTTGTAGCACTTCAGGTATCTGAGCTACCCAGGGTTCTAACTCTTTTCTTTCTCTCGGTTCAGTTTGGGAACACTGGCATCCAACCAACAGGCACGGACCATTGTGGAGTTCACACCTTACAGGCTTGGCAGCCACCGGCTCCTGGCCAACTTTGGATGCCACAAGTTTGCCTACTGCAAGGGATGTGCCAAGGCTGAAGTGTGTTGCCCTGCAGGCCAGAACGGCACCCTGCCCGTCACCCAGAACGGGTCGCTCCCGGTGTGTGAGAATGGCTCCCTCCCCATGAACAGCTCTGGGCCCATCCCTGTGGCAGACCCTGCGTTCAACTCCATGTGTGAATATATATGTATCCCAGTGTGCAACCCAAACTGCAGTGCAGGGGGCCAGCCTGTGTATGACTTCGTGTACCTCCCTGCAGGCCATCCCTTATGCAACTCCATCTGCAACCAAGGCTTCAATCCAAGTGCCAATCCTGGTTTCGACCTGGGATGCGATCCTGGCTTCCGTGTCATATGTGAGACCGTGCCTCCTGCTATATGCGCCCCGATGCCTCCATCCATGTACGGCTCCATGACTGCCCCAACATCCAACCCTGTGTGCCCCCCTATGCCTCACGTAGTGTTTGAGACGGGTCCTGCTCCTGCACACCAGCCTGGAGCTGGAGGGGGGCCGATGTCCTACTCGGTCTCTGTCCCTGCGAATAATGCGGTGAGTGCCCTGCTGACACACTTCATGGCTGGCTCTGGTCCCACTGTGACAACACAGGCAGTCCCTACCCATATGTCAGCTCCGCCATCCCACCCCATGTGCTCTCCAGTAGCCCATGCCCCTGGCAGTCCCATGCCACCACCAGCCCCGCTTTCAGTGCCCGCTGGCTCCGTCTCACACATTGTTTGCGGCTCTGCACCCTCTCCCACCTCCCAGCCTCTGTGTGGCCCAATGGCCACCCTGCCCTCCCAACCCCTGAGCACCCCAGTAGCCCACGGAGTGTGCTCCCCAAGCCCCTGCCCAGCCACTTCCCCAGTGCCCTGCTCTGCTGCCCGTAGCACCACCCCAGCAGGGCTGCAGATGGGGAGTGCCCCAGCAGCCCACTCGCTGTGCTCTCCTGCCTCCCGCCCTGTAGGACCCCCAGCAGCCCACTCACTGTGCTCTCCTGCCCCCCGCCCGGTGGGTCCCCCTGCGGCCCACTCGCTGTGCTCCCCCACCTCCGTCTCACTGGGGGCTGGAGGAGCCCGCCCTGCTGGCTCACCCGCTGCTCGCCCTGAGGACTCATCGGCAGCCTGCCTCCCTTGCCCCCCGGCCCCGCGCCCCCTGACAGCTGTCACGGCCCGCTCCCTCTGTGCCCCCACCTCTCGCTCAGTCTCCCGTCTCGTGGGCACCCCGGGGTCTCGCTCGGTGTGTGGCCCTCCGTGGGGCCCCTCCTGCGACACCACCACTCGCTCAGGCTCCCACTCCACATGGGGTCCTGCCTCCCGCTCAGCATGGAGCCCCACGGGGCGCCTGGGCTACTCCCCCTTGTCCCGCACTGCCTACAGCACCCTCACGCGCCCTCTGTACAGCTCCCTGTCCCGCTCCTCCTCCAACACCTTGTCCCGCTCTGCCTACACCACCCTACCCCGCTCCACCTCTCCCTCTGCTTATGCCACCCTTCCCCGCTCTGGGTCGCGCCCCTCCAGCAGCACCCTGCCCCACACAGGGTCCCGCACACCCTGGAGCCCCGGAAGGAGCAATCTCACCTACTTCAAACGCAAATACCTGTGATGGAGAGTAACCTGGGGAAAAGCCAAAGCCAGTGAATTAAATCCCGTGTGCAGATGCTTTGGAAGAGGTTAGAAATAGGATGATGGAGAGCAGCGTGCTTAGTCCTGAGCATTTATCCACGCATTTGAGATGTGCCAGAAAGCAGGCTGCTAGCCAACCACTGAGGGATGTATTGATGTAATGCTTGTATGTCTTGAGATACAGTACAGTGGAAGTGACAAATGAAGGTGCTCCCCATGGAGCTGTCGTGACAATAGTTGCACGGTGCAGATAATCAGACTTACTTGCTCGGTCAAGCTGTTTTTATAAATGATGTGCTTTCACTCTCTCTTCTCTTGATTTCTTGCAATGCGTATTTCTTAGATCTCCCTGGGTTACAGCAGTCATAGCAAATCTCTCTCCCTGCATGAAATGTGCTGTCCTTGGGACGCTGCAGAGAGGTGGTGGCAGACCTGCCTTACATCTCGCCTAACAGACATGTGGCCCCTGAGTCCCGATATTGTTGTGGATGCATGCACTCATATTTCCTTAATTATGAGGCAATGAAAACTATGGAGGTCATAGAGTAATTAAATTGTTACAAATCAACTGAAGAGTTTAAAAAAAAAAAGCAATGATAATAAATTTAATATTACTATTCTCAATGTATTACAGTTCCAGTATCCGGAATCCAAAGGTCAGATTAGAAAGGCTGCAAAACTCAATGAGCGATTAATACCAGTTTATTGACTTTCACAACTGAATGTAATTCCAAAGGCTGTGCCTTTTTGATTCAATATAGCTAGGAAACTTCTGTCACCAGACCTGGACTAGAGAAGGAAGTATGACATTATCCTTTCTTTCCAACACCCAGCCCTCCCAACAGAAAGGTTAAGAAGGTGAATGAAAATGTATTACGTCTTCTTCAGATAATTCACACTGTTTCACTGCTAACCTTCTCCCAGTGTTTTAGGAACTGAAAGCATTCATTGTCATAATGGAACTGTCCCCAAATTTTGGATTTTCTCAGAAGAATTTTGGATTTACTGAAAACACTTCCCATCCCTCCATTATTTTCCTCTAGTTCTCCATTATTTTTAGTAGCAAGTGTTAGTGGGGTTTTGTGGTAAGATAATTTTGCTGGTGCTGCAGAATCTTCAGTCATGTAGCCATAGTATTTCAGTAGTATCATTGTAGTTTGCACCCCTATGCTCTGTGATGAGATTGAGTAACCTTTCAGGGTTTTTAAAAGCTGTGGTGTCAGATAGTAACTATGAACATGCCAACACTATCAACTACATAGTAATTCTGAGTATGGTAGAAGAAATACTTGCCTGGATATTGTAGCAGAGTTGTCATAATTCAGTGACTTATTTTTTATGCAGTTTCAATAGTCTCTGTTAGGTATTTGCTGAGAATTTCTTTGCCTGACTGACAATAAAAATAGAAATTTAAAAAACACCTGTAATTCTGTTGGTTTTGTTTCCTTTTTTTTTGTAATACCTCTTCAAAAGTGGGGAATAAATCTCTCCAGATGTACTGGCATGGGAAATCTTCCTTCCACTCTGTTTCTGTTATATTTCCTCTTCCTTTCCCTAAAGTTTGAAACTGAGGTTTCAAAATAAGATCTGAAGTTAGGGGAAATCTATAGATTTCCTACTGTACCTGAAATACTCAGTTTAGTATTAGAGGAAAAAAATCAGCCATCCTCTTTGCTCACCATAAAGCTTTCCACATGCAGATGCTGCATGAGTTTTTCCTTTGCTTTTATGGTCTGCAAAACTTACAGTCCAGAGAAATGGCAAAATGAACAAATCTTTGGGTGGCAGAGGAAGAGATACAAAAGATTCCAACACTACTTAAGAAAAAAAATGTCATTTTTTTTGAGAAATTGTTAATAGTACATGGCATCTACATCATTACTAAACATTTCAGATTTCTTTCCTCAGCAGTGATTTGACTTCTGTGATTTTCCTTATTTCTCAGAATGAGCCTGATTCCATATTTCAGAAACTCCAAAGATTTGGTCCCAACTTATTAATGTTGCTGGAGTTGTTGAGAGTATGTACAAACTTTACTCCCCACTCTTCTTGCCATATATGCTGAAAACACATTGCTTTTGAAAACTGTAGCGAGTTCATTATAATTAGAGGATAACAGAAATCCTTTAAAGTTCAAAAGTATTCTAATGCTAAATAAATTCTCTTGAGTGTGCTGTTGTCACATACATCCTAGTAATAACAAAAGGTAGGTTGTAGTCTCCTAGTAAAGTCCATTTTACAGCCTCATATTCATTTGGTGGAGAACCCTAGCAAAAAAAAACCAAAAAAACCCCTGAAACCAATAACAATAAAAAAACCAGCCGAACATCAGGATTTAAATTATCTCCTTCTTAAATGTTTATGAGTGAAAGGCTCCAACTTGTTTTATAAGATACCTCCTATCATAGGAAGCATGGTTTACATTTCTACAAAATTACTGTTCTGTTTTGTTTTGCTGTGAGTTGGTTGGTTTGTGTTTTGTTTATTTTTTTCCCAAACCTGACATGTTTGGTTGTCTCAAACACACTTTCTTGAAGTAGAACCCACAAGAAATTCAATATTTTATTTTTTTTTGCCTAGTGTATTTAACATATTGAAGATTAACAGTATTCTGTAATGCAGTGTGATACATAAAGAAGTCTGTTTTAGAGAATGGGAGGCCAACTCAATCATGAGAGTTATAGTTATCAGATATTGAATACAGTACTATCATATTTATGTGTTCAGGAATACATCTCTAATTTTAATCTCAGTTCAGACGTATTTTATTTAAGTGAGGGGAATGTATTCACTTGTTTCTAGGCCAGTGAAGGTGAAAAAAGGCAATTTTTCTTGCATTATTATAGTTATCCTTTCTAAGATTTAACATAATAAATGGAAGTACTGGAATTTATTTTTTGTGCAACTAAAATAAGGCTATATTTCTTTTAAAGATGAGGAAGAATCTTGTATGTGATAATTTTCAGTTCTCATCCCTAACAATTCATTAGAACTTTACAAATCTTTTTTTTAGATGAGAAGTTATAAAGATTTAGCTGCAAGTTAACCGTTTCAAACTTTAAATGCTTAAGATTTTTGCTCCTTTGGGCATTTGCTCATAACATACGATATAATGCCTGAGTGAAATGTGATTTGTTTTTATATATTCCATTACCTGAAAGAAAAATATTGAATGAACCAATTTCCTACCAAGTATTATTTATAGAGGTAAATTAAATTCAATATATTGTATCAGACAAGAAAATTTAACTAAGGAAACACTATATTCATTTTACTTAGTGTTAAAACCAAACAAAATCTTTTGAACATGTATAAAAATAAAGAAATTAAATATGCTGACCAGGAAAACATGTGAAAATATGCAAAATGGAAAAGATTACAAGGATTTCTTTTTTGTTATGCAGCAATTTTATGTCCTCTGTTGTACTTTTCCATTATATCTGAATTTTCAAAATTCATTTTTTTTCATACTGCATTTGCAGAACTGTTTTTATAAAGTAAGATCTTTATTTGTAGAAGGAAATCCTATTCAAATATTTTACAGGCATCCCAGCTCTTTTTATTTTTTGATGTCTTAGATAGGAGGAATTTCTTCCACACCTTTGTATATTCTTCCTGAGTGATCTCATTCAAGCTTTTAAATTCTTTGTCTTTGAACTGCAAGCTATGTTTTGCAATGTGCATGTATGCTCATTTCTATTGGGTAATTTTCTGACTCTCTGACTAACACTGGAATAGAAGTTCTGTGCGGGAGACCAATACAGGACTGACAACAGAAAGTGTTCCCAAACAAAGGATCAAATGCAGTGTACATGCACAGCCGAGCCCTTGTTACTATTCCGTATAATTAAGTCTGCTACCACACTCATTTGGATTTTAAATCTACTTGTTTAAGATATACTAACTGGCCACACCTGTCTAACTTTTCAACTAGCCATATTTTTTTTCCTGTTCTTCTTTCCTGAGAAAAGTTGCTGTTGATGGTCCTCAGTAGACTGCATTAGCTACTTGAGCAACCTGTACTTTTTTGTATGTTCACTTCCAGCCAGCATACATCTGAAGTGCATGTGTGTTTTCTCCATAAGGCATGTTTAGTGCAGGCTATCTGTCAGTGCTACAGGGTTTGAATAAAAAAGATTCATTGATACACGTGACTCAGTTGCAAAAATTAATAAAATGAAATAATGTCTAGAAAAGCAGGAGTTATGTGTAAAGAAGGGGAAAACTTTATGATGTAAAGAAATGTTACCACTATACACTATTTTCTTTCAGAAAATCTGTTCTGTGATTCTGGTGTTCTGTGATTCCGGTGTTCTCTGATTCCTCTCTATGAACATCAAACCTCAATTTTTATTAAAGCTATGAGAGTATGTCAAGTTAGTTTTAGATTAATTGGAAATAGAGAAATGTTGATGTTTGAGATAAATATTACCAGGAATCCTTGCTGCTCCAGTGTACTAAAATATACCAGTAAACCTAATCCATCATCTGCAGCAGTTTCTGGGTATAGAGCTCAGACACTGGATGTTAACTCTGACCTAAAAATGCTCTATAAATATTCTGGCTGAGCTAAATGTAGCATCTTCATCTTCTAATTTTTGCTTATCATTTGATTTCATTTTGACCTTTTTGGCCTTCATCCCTTTTCCATGCAGGTGGAACAATTAGAATAGCTAGAGGCTGCTCAACTGCTAATATCATCAAAATTGCTACAACAGCCTTCAATAGACATTTGAGTCTCTAATAGGGAATTCTATCTTTGGAGCACAAACATTATAAGACAGAGAGAATACTGAGGTTTTTCTAATTATCTTGTTTCTTTTCTTTTCTTTAGGTGATCTCAGACAATTATATAATAGCATGAGTCATTAGGGGTCCCAACTGCACATCAGCCGAATACTAACATGTACACTTTTCTGCATCACTGACTGAGGCCATTTGCCAAGGACAACATCAATGCACAAGGAATGATAAATAGGGTTCACTGATATCTGGTCTTTAACAACTTCCCAGTGAAACTTCATATGCTCCTATAAAACTAGGTATAAAGTTTATCCAACAACTATGGATCAAATAGAAATAAGATGTAGAGGAGTTATCTGATACATAAGGCAAAAATTAGGTACTAAATACTCAAAATTAAAATTCTGAAAATTTTGTGGTGGATACTGTTTAATCCTGGTAACATCCAAACCCTGCAGGAGCCTTCTTGTTTCTTTTTAACATCTTGAGGTGCCTAGATTTGTGTCCCAATATGTATAGATTTTTGTCCCAGTCAGAGCTGGATTGATTCTGGTGTGCTCCTCATTACTCTTAAGCTAAATCAAGGTCCAAAAGCCAGGTATTTCCAACCTAAATTCCCTTATTGGTCTAACCCTTGAAGTGGTCAGGATGCATATAACATAAGCATATCCACAAAGTTCAGAAATAGCTATCATCAGTTGTGTTTCATCTATTCTTTAATGTTCATCTATAGTTTAATCCAAAATGCAAGCACAATTTTAAGGTAGACCCAAAATCTAAGACCTACACACACAACTATTCATACTCTACTAAATGAAGGTCACAGAAGAAGGTTGTCCAAATCTGTCATTGTGCGTTGGTTTAACTAGTGAACTTTTTCTCAGTAAGCTATGGCTACCCCAAAATGATGAAGCTATCCCCCTATCCTTTTATGACTATGGCAACCACTCATGTCTGAAAGGGATTTTATGTCAATGAAATATGAAAGGAGTGAGGACTTTCAAGCAAATGGAAGTGTTCATGCAAATATAAATAATAAATATGAGTAAGTGCAAATGCTCTTCTGTCCTGAATACATTAATCTCTCAGTTGTTTTCTTTCAAAGCTTGGCCTGTAGGCTGCTTTTTGGCAAGAGGCTGTATACTAGAAGATTTATTTAGTAAAGATGTAAATTCTTTGAGTTGCTTTTAGTTGTAATATTGAGCTTCTCAATCTTGGCTGATAGAATTCTAAAAAGCTGACGGAGGAAAATTATTGTGAAAAACTTCTGCCAGGTAATGTCTTTAAGGATGAAATAATTTTTATAGTAAAAAATATATATTTCCATTTGCATAAGATGTAAAATTCAGCAGAAAAATGTCAATCATGTATAAAATTTCCTCACAGCAGCACTCTGCGGTCATTCAGTCAGTGCAGCAGAGAGTCTCAATCATGCACAGAAGGTTAACAGGTGCCTTCAGCTCCATGGGTCCTGCTACTGCCGTGGCTGAGGTTTGAACACACACACACAGGGATTCTGGACAGAGGGGTGCCATATCTGGAAAACAGGAAAATTTGGGGGATAATTGCTTGAAATTATTTGGGAATCTGTATTCCAGGTCAAGTGGTAGAAGTATTATATAGTTTACATTCATGTTATTTTTGTTATATGGAAGGGCTAAGTAGCTTTAACTTGTAACTCCTGTTTTTTTTGTTTCGGTAGAACAACTAGTAGTACTACAACTAGTAGTACTAGTACTAAGAACTAGTAAAAAATACTGATGCTGCTAATAAAAATGAGGTAAAACAACCACTGAATATGTGGATGATAATTTTCTATTCATTTCAAAGCTTGTGATTTATTGAACAAGTTTTTGTTAAAAAGTTTAGTTCTACTCTTTGAGTTTAAAAATGAACTATAATAGGGCTAGGGAACTGATGATCCTCCTTTCACAAGTATAGACACGCACATATATTGGTATATGGGAGATAAAATCTCTTGCCTATGAATTTTTAAAAGTTGAAAGATTATAATATCTGTTGTAAGGAATTATTTGACACATCTGCAGTGGAGTGTTGCCTCAACAGTTAATCTCCTCTTAAAATTGTAGAGTATCTTAGATGGCCAAATTATCTGATTTTTTTTATCAGTCAGCAAACATATGAAAATAAAAATGAAAACAATCAAATATTTTTATTATATAATATCAGCAGATAACGGAAAAGCAAGTGTACTTTTTTTTGTTATTATCACTTCATTTTAAAGCACTTCACATGGAAATTTCCAGAAATACAGATTGGATATAGTGCAAATTGTTTGTCATCTTAGGACTCAGGCAGGAATAAGACAAAATTTGGCAACCTATACTTAACACAGCTAGACTTATCTGAATTAATCGAAAGATTGAAGAGGTAAACTTTATCTGGATTGCAAATTTTAAGATGCTTTTGCTAAGCTTTTATGTGAGCACAGTAGTTTAGTTTTGTCAGAAACTATTAAAGTGTAAATTGTAGCTGATAAACCCCTAGTATTATTCTAAAAAAAAAGGAACTCTGCCTTAATAAGAGGTCTGAGCACTGCCTCATTATTTGGCACAATGTTATGTCGGATTAAAAAATAATGACATTAGGCAAATAACTATTTGGATTTGAGTTGCTATTGCAAATCAGGATACCTGCCTTATAAATCACTGTTAAGTGCACTTAAGAAGGATAATGTTTAAGTAAGACAGTAAGCATCATCTTCATCTGTCTCACTGGGATTGAAAAGTGCATTTAAAATACAACTGCTTAACTGTTCGTCTGAGTCCTAGGTGATGATAATGCTACCACACCAGGCAGGTACCTCTGAGCCTCCTGCTTCCCCATTCCTGACCCTGACTACCACCCATGGGCTGACATCCCACTATGGATTCAGCCCATCTATGTCCCCATGTCCCTGCCCAGCCATCCTGGGGCTGTGACCCCTGTTCTGGCACAGCTCTGCCCCCCTTGCTTGGGAGCTGTGGGACCAGCTCCCATGCTGGTGATGTCCCTGCCCTGCTGGCAGTGCTGTCTCACTCAGCTCTTGACTCACCTCCCTCACAGCTCCCTGACAAGCATGCTGACCTCCATACAGAATTTTAATTACTCCCATTTTCTCCTTGAACTGATTTTGCCAAATATTCCTTGAAGAGTCTGCTTTTATTTGAGACCCGTCATCATGTGGAACAACCTGCTGACATGTAAAATTATGTTAGATGGCTTTCCTCCTGAATTAATTCACAGCTTGATGTGGCTCCTACAGGTATCAGTGTCCAAAGTCCCGTTGGATTCAGCAAGGCAGGGAGAAAAACCTGTGGAATTGTAGGGGATGAACTTAGTGTGTATGAACGAGGCATGACATCTAACAACAATGTTTAAGCACTTGAAAAATTGTATTCTAAGTGTAGTATTACCTATATTTCAACAAGGCTTTCACAATACAACTTTTTTTTTTTTCTTTTCATTAGCAATATATCACGTACATAATAAGTATTTATTACAGTCTCACTCTGGGCTGAAATTATCTTTCAAAATAGAAATACAAATGATTTATTGACACAGAAATATACTAATTACTGACAAAATGGGATAACATAGAGTTTTAGCAATGAGATTTTAACATCCCTACCTCCAATAAATTTTCAACTTTTTTGCGTGCCTGTGAAGAATAAATGTGTCACAGTCTTGCTCATACTAAATATTGAGAGAGCAAATGTGCCTCAAACTAAAAATGTGTGTCATAGAACCTTTGAAAGAATGAACTTGAGATAAAATAATAAGCTGATTTTTATACTTGAAGTGATCTATACTTGTATAACATATTCTCTGTTGAAAAATATAGTTATCTGCTTGAAAGGCAAAAGTTCTTAAATAAATCTTTTTCTCTCACCCTCCATAACTTTATTCTATAATAATGATTAGGCTTTTAGATTGTGAATAAGTTACTACTTTTATAATTATTACTATAATAATAATAATAATTATTATTTAGTAGTTATTATTACTAATTACTATGATCTTGTATTTTAGGCCCCCCGATGTATAGCATAGATAATTTACAGAAACCAGCAAGAATAAGGACAGACCCTTCCCAGATAGACAGGCTGCCTCAGTGCAGACGTCTTAGTGATCTAATTCCCCAAATGGAACCAAACACTCAAAACAATAATGTAAGTTCCCACACAATAAACAATGGAAACCGCTTGTCTCAAAATGATCCCATCAAACTCAGCATACCAACTGACTCCGGAACTATCTAGTAGGAAATATTGAGTAGAAGCAAATTATGGGGGGCTATAGGTGACTCAGACTGAGATACAATGTGATTTTACAGAGTAGATGTTAAGGTGGAAGAGGCATCTGGGCATCTGCTCCTCAGCACCGCCTCTATATTTTACCCAGTAGCCCCTAAAGTATATAAGAAAAGCAAACACAGAAGATGATTTTGGAGTGGGGACGGGAAAACAGGGATTCTCTGTTACCAGGTTAATAACCTAAACATTTGGTTACTGAGACACGCTCATTGCCACTTTATAGCTCAGAAACTTTGAAGCTCTTGCGTTTCTTTCAGCTGAATTTCAAATTGAGAAGTGAAAGGTATGTCGCACAACATAGCCTATAAAGAAAAGCTATATCATTCTGCTGGTTAAGGATATTTCAATCTCCTGTGAGGATGGGCTAACCAATACTCTGTGGAATAAAAGAGCTCATCATCTCCTCCCCCTTAAAGGAAAACAGTAGCTGCTCTTTATGGGAGGATCAACCCCATCAGTGCCAAGTGGGCTAAAGAATGCTTAGCTTGCGGATCTTCACCTGATTTTGGCACAAGGCAGCTGCTGATGCTGCTCAGCTAGCGAGAATGGGATTGCAAACTGCAGGGTTTGGCAAATGTAAAAGAACGAACTGGGCATATATGGAATTTCAGTGCCTCCAAGATAAAGTTCTCAGAACTCCGCATGTAGGTGCCTGCATTTGTCAATATCTCACTTTAAGAGCTTAAACTAATAGTGAAATTCAGCTTTATTTCAGGAAAAAAATAGCCAGTGCTAAGGATAATTCCTATGATGGAAGGTACCTGACTCTATTTCCTTACTTATGTAGGAAACAGAAGCTTGATTGCAAAATCACACAGCTAATTTGTTTTTTCATATATGAAATCTTTACAGATTTCCTGCTGCTTTTTAGATAGATATGCTGGTATTGCATTATGCCATTTTATATGGCAAGCAGCCTATGTGATACATTTTTTTTTAATTTATATTGACTGGTTTACTTTAAGCCAGGTTATTTTCTTTTTGTTTGAGTAGCATTGTATTCATTTTAGTTACTAGCTCCTTGGAGTACACAGAATCGACTGAATGATGACTTTATCATTTTATGTTAGTTTAAATCTGCATAAGGTGGCACTACTATCTGAACTTCTTGGCAATTTTTTCTTGCCGAAAACATTTTACTTTGTACTGTCAAAAATAATTTAACACCCCCCCCAAAAAAAACAGACAGCTGAAGAAGGTTCTTTGAAAAAACACCCAGTTGGGAGAGAAGGGTTTAGGTGTCTTTTTTTGTTGTTGGGTGTTGGGTTTTTTTTTTCTTCCCTAGGTTAATTATCTCACATTATTTCCCTGAGGTAGTTCATTGAACGGCTGTATGTGCCTGCATTTATGGGTGGAGAAATAAGCACGCAGGAATGAGGGGGTGGTGGGATGATGCTTTGATGCTTGAGCTGGCTTATGTCATATTAAACTAGTTATGAAACTGCAGTGTAAAGCTACTCCATTTAAACGTGATAGTCAGGGTTTGTTTCTATAATTTATAGAATTCTATAAATTCTATAATTTGCACAACAGCAGTGAGAAAAACCAGGAACAGTAGAGGAATGCAGTTGGATAAACATAGTTGCCACTAAAATGATCCCACTGTTATTTATTTCTCAATGGATTTTGGTAAGTAGACACATATACATGAGAAGATACATGAAATGAAGCTCAGCAGGTAAATAATTGTACTCTTTTGTTTTCTTAGAACATCTGTGACTTTAATAGAACTTCTCATTCAAACCTAAAGCTTTAATTTTTTTCCAGCAGGATACCTATGGAGTTTGCAACTGTCCCTCTTCATGGAAATAATTTCTTTGCTAACACGTGCTCTGTGCTTTGGAGAGTTTGATGAGTGTGTTTACCACCATAACATCTATTTGAACATTCCTCTGAGTCTGACTCATATTCTTGGCCTTTACCTGAATAGTACAGGAGATTTCTTTCCAAAAATAAGAAAGGCAAAACGATACTCTCCCTCAAGGAGTTAAGAGCAAGATTTCATTGCAAATATGAGTATGTAATTATAAACTTATATGCTTGTTTTACAGTGTAGAATATATAAAAACTTCAAAGAATGTTTGTCAAAAATGCTTAGTTTTTCTGTGTGCAGACAAGTAGAATAATCTGAATGCTTCGTCTAATAAAATGTGTGGGGCAAGTGAGAGCAGGAAGTACTTGCAAAAGTTTATTTGAATAAGTGAGTCTGAGTCACTTGGATAACATTTGCAACCATTTTTCTTAAACAAATACAGAAAAAAACCCAACAGTACAAACCATTTTTAATCTCAGAATATTTAAGAAAGGATCTGTTTGTGAATATCCATGCCATCAAGTCTGCCATGAGTCCAGATGTCCATGTGTCCACCTTTGAACCTTTCCAGGGTCCTTCCTCTGCTTATAAAAATGGCAGTCATCCAGTACAGGAAAAATGCTATTTAATTAAGACAAATGAAGAGTACACATAACAGTAAGTTAAAAATTACTCAAAAAGAACTGTTCTACTGAAACATGTTCATGCAATTCTGAATTAAAAAAACCCCAAACTATAAAGCAACTGATGTTTTGACCTATTCCTATTCCAGGTAGACCTGTTATTGGGGTATCAGGAAACAGGAGCTGCCTTCTAAGAAGTACACTAACCTCCCTGGGTACTGAAGAAGCTTCACTGAGTAAAGTCTCTATAGATCACTGTGCCCACTTACTCTCCCCTTGGCTCAAAAAAACATGTCTACATAGCAATGCAAGTGAATCAAAGTAAATTTGTAAAGCAGAACAGTTGATATTGAGGATCCAATATCCCAAGAATCTGTGCTTCAAGAGTGCATGAAAGTGGGTGGTGGAGCTGATCTTCCAGGTCAGCTCAGCCAAAAGAAATGTTGTTCATGTGTTTTAAGATGACTTCGAAATATAAACCAAAGCTCATAATTGAGATTTGAGAGATTAGCTTTAAAAGCACATCTCTGCCCCATAATTCTAGTGTAAATACACTTCAAATACTGTAAACACATGTGTTTGTCACACAGTGATCTTGCACTACTGGGCATTGTATTCACTCCTGCACAATGCATTCCCTAAGGCCTCTGCCCGTAGTCAGCTGGGTACTTCTTTGTCCATACTTGGTTTCACTGTCACCTTTGCATCACATTAAAATCTTAGATAAATGAAATATATCTTTCCCTGAATACTTTCTAGGTTCTTCCTCTGACTGTGATTGCAGAAGCAATTGTTTGTGGCTGCTTGAATAGGGATGATTTTTCCTTATCAATTCTTCACATAGCAGACTGTGTCATGCTGTGTCCTGTTACCGTACTATTGAGAAATGCTACAAACATATTCATTCACCAGCTGGAAACACTTCATGTGCCATGCATTGAACTCACACTCTAGTAAGAGAAGATGATTTCAATCAAGTTAAGGGCCTATCAGTCACAATAATTTCTGAATCACACAAACCTCTATGATTTTTGTCAGGATTAATTCCTTACTCTAACTGCTTTTTAAGAGAAAGAACCTGAAATAACCTAAGTATTTCATATATATATCACTTGCTGCAAACCTGAAAAAAAAAAGACTTATATTTTTGAACAATTTAAACCTATACAATTAGGTCAAGAAACTATTAAGTGTCAAGATCGGATATCTAAGCCACTGGGAACTCCCTGCCAACACATAAAAAAGCCATGCCAAAATTCCCTCCCTGCTCCACCAGCAAAGCACAGCTGAAGTTAACATTACTTTCCCAAGCACGTTTATAAGCATCAGGAAGTACAGGGTGTAACATCACCCTAAATATTTCCATTTTATGGACATGGCACACATTAGGAGTCTTCTATTTTGGAATGTAAATACCATGGAGAAGAGACTGGTAGCTGGGTCGAGTCATCAAACAGGAGATCAGCAAAAGCTGCAGAGAAACTGAGCTTGCTGCATGTCCTGTTTTTAGTGTGATGTACTGCCGAGAGCAGGTGAAGGTAGAAGCATGGTGGAAAGAAAAATGTGGTATTGCCACAAAGCTATTGCCTCATTTTTTGCCTCTCCATGTATATAGGCAAAATTTATGTCCTGTCTGTTCAACATGGTCTCCACATTTATTGTGGTCATCCCTGATTTTCTATATATTTCAGCCTAAGACCAACATAGATTTTAAGGCACATTTACACAAATGTGAGATTATATGAAAATATATTTTGCAGTTAATGGAGTAAAAAGGATTTGATATACCTAAAAGATTAGGTAATTTACTGTAGTTTTTATCTTCCAGTAAAAAATATTTTTTCTCTATGAAATCAGTGGTAGAGTGAAAGGTGTGGATACAACAAATGGTTATTAACCCCAATACACCCAGTGAAACTGAACAGGGATTGGCATAATGGTTATTAAACTACCAAAGAGGGGAGACCATCTCCTTAAGCTAGTTGCAGTCAAGGTGCTTAGCAGAGCATGGAGAGAGGGTGAATGGAGAGCAATGAAACATAAAGCACCAGGGAAGAACGGAGACAGGATGACATGACAGCAGGTATTGGCTGGGAAAGAGAAGGAAAACAACAAAACAAACAATGTGTTTAAAGTATAAAATGAAGAAAAGCAATGTTTCACTGATGGACAATTGGTGTTTTGTTAGGATACCTGGTATTTATCAGGGAGAGAGGGACTGAGGAGTGAGGGGTGAGGGACTGAGTTGGCAGGGAGGCTGCTAACAAGGTCACCTGAGGGACTGGGGACTCAGCTGGGAGCTCTGGAACTGGCAGTGCATGAAAAATGGGGTTTACACACCCCACAGTGCACAAGCCACATGCAATCTGTATGTGTCCATTTTGTGGTGCTATAAATTGGTTTCATTTTAAGCATATATGCTAATATTGGAAAACTATTCCACCTACTAAACATACAGAATGTAATTTTTCAGTTTACCCAATAATGAAGAAGTATAAATCTTATTTTAATGTAAGTTTAGCCAAGCCTGTTAGCTGAGATCAAAAAGACTTACTGAGTTCTGTAACTGACAGGTCCCTCCAAATGTCAGTGTATAAACATACATCTTTTAACTATGAAAACTTACAGCCGTTTGTCCTGTAATTTTGCTCCTTAAAATTTCCTTATTCTCTGAGGAAAGAAGAGATCAAACTTGCTCCTGCAGCTCTTTTCTTCTGTACACTTTATCTTGGCATGCTGACAAATGCTGCTATGTGCACAGAAAGCAAAAGTGTATTGAGCTGGGACAAGGAGTGGGTAAAGCATCAGGACAGATTTTTGCCTACCAGCTGTACCATCTTTATCTGTCTAACTGTTCAACAGGGTGGGAGGACACACTCCTCGACACTAGGCAGGAACTTTTTTTGCTGCATATTGGCTTATATTAACTTAGAAACCTAACTTGGGTTCAGTGATATGACATGATCTTTTCCTCTGTAATGTCCATATACTTTCTATCCTGCAGGGTCAGTAGTGAAGTTTTTTTCATTTTCTTAGCCACAGCTGCCATGTTGTTCTCAGCCAAAAAGTGCAAGATTGGCCAAATGTAGGACAAATGTACAAATGAGTTGTTGCAGATGGGGAAAATAAAAAGTGTTCTGAGAAATACTGAAAGTTTTGGTCTTGTATTCTGAAAACATTTCATTTGGACCAAAAAATAAAATCCTGCAGAAGCTCTTCAGGGAGCCCATTGTCGTTCTCCATTTCTGACAGCAGATCTGCAGTGTTGTTTAGGACAGTTCAGGCTCTGATTTCTATAGCTCATGGAAACTGGCAGCTTCTGCAAGGGATCATTCACCCGCTAGAGACAGCCTGAATTCGGTGCTTGCGTTCTCTTATACACTTTGTAGTATCACCGATGCATCTCTTGTAATGAGGAGGTCAGATGGGTTCTGTTCATGCATCTGTTAAGATTCCTCATCTTGCTGGGGGCACTCACAGCTGCCTTAATCAACTGATTTCTAGCCCTGTACAGCTTTAAACCAGGAAAATACCGTGGAATAAACAAGAACATCTGCTCAGTTGTTTATTCAATGTTTAGTTAAGTTTTTCAAGGAAAGATAGCCCCAGTACTTACTGTATTAGGACTTCTGCACTTTTGATTTGAGTGGGATGTTTTGGTGGAACATTATAGCTACGAATGGAATTGAAATGGCTGGCTTAACATATATGACACACAGTGGTTTTATGATACTGTCATTTGTGGAAGTCTTAATAGAACCTGCAAGTTGGAATTTCTGACTCTGTTGACTATATAACATAATATAGTAAGCAAGAGTTTTTGTTTTGTACTGAATAATACTACTGTTTAAGCTACTGTTGTATTTTATACAGAATTCTGAAGTTGGAATATTTGATCTTTTGCTATTCTGTCTTTTCTGTGTACTTTAGTAATCAGCTTAAGTGGGGTGGAGAAGCTAAGTCACAGCTAAGCCAATAACTGAAAGTCAAAGTTAACTGGATTTTCAAATCTTTTAAGATGCTCAGATTTTTTTTTAAAGAGACACAACATTCATGAATAGTGGCATATTAAAGGCGGAGATGGACATCACCCTAATTATATTTTAAGCTGGTCTAAAAATCTTACATTTTGTCATATAACATTTAGTTTCTGCATTTTTTAAAAAAGATATACATTGTATTGCATATGACTTGTGGGATACTGTTATTTGGGCTACTTGACTTTTTCCCTTAGAATTATACTGAATTATAACATTCAGTATAACAGATGGCCATGTTTGTAGTGTCCCTGCTGGTGCCAGTGTGTCCCCATGAGGTGAAGGAATGAGAACAGAGGTAAACCTTTTCCTCAGTAAGTCTTGGATGCTGCATTTGGAGGCTGGGATTACCACACAGTGTAGCCTGCAAATGAGGAACCACAAATATGGTGTCTTACTTATGCAGTCAACAACACTTGGTCACCCAGGACTGCAGAAAGTAAATTTGTTTTTCTTTTTTCAGTGGCAGCTTTGAACACCAGATTGCTGAAAAACTACGGAAATACCCTTGAGGAATAGTAATAATCCAAATAAACTCTTGTGAATTCATATGCTGTATTTCAAATTTCAGATGAGAGTTTTTAAACAACAGGGAGACATAGCTGTGTGTGTTTTTTATGTGTTTGGGTTTTTTTTTTTTTTCCAGGAAGAAGAGAATAAAATAACTAGTTTACTTTACACCTCTGTGTAATTAACTGCTCTGATTTGACTATTATGCCACTGTGTGTTTCCCAAATGGTTCTGTCAGTAGCAGCTCATTCCAGAAAACACCTTTGTGTCCAAACTGCGACATCCTAAATATGCTCACAATGTCCACCCTAGAGAAGGTGGCAACTGGTACCTGACTATACAGAGACCTATTTGTGTCTCCAAAGATTTCACAGCAACTGGTTCATCCCAACTTGTCTGTGCTATGCATGTCTCATGACTTCCACCTCCCCCCACTTCTTGTAAATACATAAGGTACTACCCAAACTGCTGGGTTTCTGGAGGGAATGACAGGCTCTAATTGCCCTGATTGGTCTGTAATGTCCTTTTCTTGCAATCCCCCCCTCTGAAACCTTCTCTCCATGCCGCAGGACTTTGCAGCCTGTGTGCAAACTCTGCTCAGAGATGCTGCAGCTGTAACCTTGGCATATCAGATTGACATGAAAACACCCAATTTGGGAGAAAGAGTTGTGTGAAGCCTCATCTGGTGCCTCTGTGAGTAAGGTCCCTGTTCTGCCAGCCCTGCTGTCACCTTTGGCTCCCTTTTCACCTTCCCTTGCAGAGCTGCCCACCCTTGCTCTTCCCTGGCACTCTACCACTCAGCAAAGTGACCTTTCTTCTCAAGATTCATGTTTTACATGTTGGGGAGCTGGAAACCTACAGTACCTCAAGGAGGGACAAATGGTATTTAGGCCTCAGGAGCATTCCCATGCCCTATTTGTTTTTGTGAAGTCAATGTCCCAGAGAGTTGTCCTGGAGCACAGCCTGCAATACATCAGCCAAACCCTGTCTAGACCGAGATGAGGTTATTGCTGTCATGCACTTGTGCTTCCTCCCACTCATCAAATACTTTCCATGGAGATGGGTCAGCTCTGGCCTTGCTCTGGGAACATGCCTCCTGGAAAGGCAGCATTTATTTCTCTTCATCCAGGTTGGCTGAGTTGCTGACTGCCTACATGGGGATAACCTCTGGCAGCTGCTCAGCTCCACACAGGGACCAGCCACCCTCTCTCTGACAGTGGGTTTCTCCTGTGAGTAAAAGAGCTCCATTTCAGGTCTACATGGACCGGTGTGCTCTTGGAGGGGGCTTCTTACAGTGCCTGGCTGGTGGTCCTTGCCAAGCAGTGGTGCTCTCCTGGCTAATAGAGGTCATTTGTGTCAGTCATTAATTTGTGGCAATAAAAGCTCACAGCTCTGACTGTGTCACTGGTATTCATTGTCAACATGTTCCAGGTGTGAGACCAAAAGGCTTTCATCCCCTTCCTCATCAGGGTCTTCTCAGACAAAATTTGGATAGTAACTTTAGCTTGCACATAAACACACTCTTTGTGAAAACATGATATTATGTGGAAATCTGTCAAACAGCAGTTGCTAGGAGTCCAGCCTTTCACACCAGCATTACAAGTACATTGGGAAGGAAATTACAGCCAACTTTATAATAATATGTTGAGTAATATAGAAATATTATGTTAAATGTAACACCTATCTAATGACATAAAGACTGTAGGGTCTCAGACACATAGAAATATCTGCAGCTAGTCACAACATTCTCAGGACCTATTTCAGTTTCTCTCTTATGTTTTCTTTCTTCTTTAGTACAGTCATTGAACTAATTCCCCAGTGAAATGGAAAAACACTGAAAAACAGCTTTGTGCAGAAAGAACCTTTTTATTTACTGCAGTTGGTGTTCTTGCCGTGTTTTGAAATTACACATTTTCTGTCAGCTATTTACAAGAAAGGTACTAACAGAAGCCTCAGTATAGTGGCAATCATGTTTGTACAGTGATGGCAAAACTTTCAAAGACATTCAACTCTTCAGGACCCAGAGCTCATCTATGTACAGAAAAGCTAAAATTCTGAAGGCAGTCAAAAGTCTATGCTGCAAACATATTGAACAAACATTATGTGCTGGCACTGGCCTTGGCAAATGACCACATTGTATTTGTATATCTGACCACATAATTTAGACTGCACTTTTTGAGCACTTAGGCTCATGCCAATGGCTTCATGAGTCAAAGTGAATTAGCATATATTTGACAACTCTTGTAGTGAATCCAAGTCATATCATTATCACGGCAATAACTCCTCTCTAGCCTGGAGGTCTTACTCACTTGTTTTCCCCACTTGTGTGCCAAATGCTTTCCTGAATTTTACGTTATCTTCTCACATCACTTCCTTTTCAGTGTTGCCCTTGTTATAATGCTTCACTACATTCTTTCAAGTTTTCTGTTTTTAAGAAAGGATAAGAATTGCCTACTCCTTTCACATACATTGAAGAGCTTTTTTTTTATTATTTTTTATTTTACATATCTATTGGAGAACACCTTTTACTCATATGTATAAGTACATGTATAAGTAACTCACCTTTGCAATATATACAGCTGTGATTTTGCTGAAAGTCTGAGAAGTAGATGAGATGTACCACTGAAGGCTTTTTGTAAGCCAGGGCAGATAATTTTACCTTTGTGCAACAATACGATTAGATGTAGGTTCTTTCTGCCTGGCAGAAAGTAGAAAAACACCTTTCTGTACAGTTTTGGAAGATCTCTGGCATGTTTTTTTATTGCTGCCTCCATTGGTTTTATAAGTTTTGTTAAGATTCTTTTTTTTTATATAGAAAACAGAGATGAAATAGAAAAGCCATCTGTAATTCGTTATATTCTCTTTACAGCTTTTCAAAGGTGGAAAGAAAACTTTCCTAGTGCTAGCACAAGTAGGTGGCAGTAGAGACACATACATACAGTGACATAGATGGTAGAGCACATAACAATACTATTTAAGTAGTAAAGTTGCATATTTAGGCATCATGAAATGACTTCTGATGAATCAATGTAGATCAGCAAATGCCACACCACTTTGCAGATGCAAACCACTGTTAGTTTTTGGTTAGTATTAAAGATGCTCACAAACCTCAGTGTTCAGCTATTTAGTTTGGATATTGAGATAGACCTGGAATCATCTGAACTACACATAGACTTGTTATAACACTGGGGTCTGTCTTAGCCATTCCTTCCTTAGAATAGGTAGAACTTGATTGTGAAGCTTTGGATTTGAAATCCAGACCCACTATTTTCCACTTTTCACAGAATCACAGAATGGCAAGGGTTGGAAGGGACCTCCAGAGATCATCTAGTCCAACCTCCCTGCTAAAACAGGTTCTCCTAGAGCATGTTACACAGGACGTCCTCCAGGCGGGCTTTGAATATCTCCAGAGAAGGAGACTCCACAATCCCCCTGGGCAGCCTGTTCCAGTGCTCTGTCACCCTCAGAGTAAAGAAGTTTTTCCTCATATTCAACTGGAACCTCTTATGTTTCAGTTTGTACCCATTGCCCCTTGTCCTGTCGCTGGACACCACTGCAAACAGACTGTTTCCATCCTCGTGACTTCCGCCCTTAAGATATTTGTACCTGCTGCTGAGGTCCCCTCTCAGTCTTCTCTTCTTCAGGCTGAACAAGCCCAACTCTCTCAGCCTTTCCTCGTAGGGGAGATGCTCCAGACCCTTTATCATCCTAGTTGCTCTCCTCTGGACTCTTTCTAGGAGTTCCTCATCTTTCTTGAACTGGGGACCCCAGAACTGGACACAGTACTCCAGGTGGGGTCTCACCAGAGCAGAATAGAGGGGAGGATAACCTCCCTCTACCTGCTGGCCACACTCCTCTTAATACACCCCAGGATACCATTGGCCTTCTTGGCAACAAGGGCACACTGCTGGCTCATGGTCAGCTTGTCATCCACCAGGACTCCCAGGTCCCTCGCGGCAGAGCTGCTTTCCAGCAGGTCATCCCCCAGCCTG
>NW_009260128.1:5009581-5023331 GCF_000687185.1 Egretta garzetta
TGATGATCTTCTTTTCATCTACTTGCTTGGAGGGCACACCCAGAATGAGTTGTTCCATCACCTTTCCAGGGACGGAGGTGAGACTAACCAGCCTGTAGGTCCCTGTGTCCTCCTTCTTGCCCTTTTTGAAGACTGGAGTGACATTGGCTATCTTCCAGTCCTCAGGCACCTCTCCTGTTCTCCACAACCTTTCATAGATGATGGAAAGTGGCTCCGCAATGTCATCAGCCAGTTTCTTCAGCACTCGCGGGTGCATTCCATCGGGGCCCATGGATTTGTGGGTGTCCAGCTTCTTTACACCTCAACTGAGGGAAGGTTGTCCTTTCTCCAAGCTTGCTCACTTACCTCCAAGGACTGGGGAGCCTTGAGAGTGAAGACTGAAGCAAAGAAGGCATTCAGTAGCTCCGCCTTCTCTGTATCTTCTGTCACCAGGGCACCCATTTCGTTCAGCAGCGGTCCCATATTACCCCTAGTCTTACATTTATTGCTGATATACTTGAAGAAGCCCTTCTTGTTATCCTTGATATCCTTTGCCAGACTTCGTTCCAGGTAAACCTTGGCTTTTCTAGTTGCTTCCCTACATGTTCTGGCAGCATTCCTGTATGCCTCCCAAGTGGCCTGACCCTCTTTCCACATTCCGTGGAGCTTACTCTTTTCTTTGAGTTTCACTAGAAGCTCCTTGTTCATCCATGCAGGCCTCTTGCCTCGTTTACTTGATTTCCTACTCACAGGGATGCACCGATTCTGAGCACGGAGGAAGAGCTGCTTAAATAGGCTTTTTGCTCAGGAATTATAATAACAGAAGTATCAGATATGTAATACTTTCACTTTAAAATCTGGACAAAAGCAAACTCATAGGTTTAGAGTTGTTCATCATAGCTATAAATAATCTTATTCTTAAAAATGAAGATAGAAGGGGTTTTTTTTTTATTTTTACAAGTGTGTGAAATCTTAGAAGTTTAAAAACTTTCCCCACTTTAGAACTTGCCTTGTGCTTTTCAGATATAAACTTATTGTGATGTGGAGAGTGAACATATAGCTTCTGATTAAAAAAATCAACAAGATGTCTGAATTCAGAATTCAATGTCTACACATAAGTAAAAGCATACTACATGGAGGATTTCACTGTAATTGCAATACAGTTACAGAAACAACTTTTAAAAAAATATTCTTTTTTTATTTTTAATATTTATTTAAAAGTAATGAAATATTTGTATAGAAAAAAATAACCAGTTACACGAACAGTGGCTGGTTTTCTACAATGAAGTTGTATCAAGAAAACCAGAGAATATGGCAGTAAACAAGATAGCAGGAGAAGCAAATGTAAAACCATCTGCCAGCTGAGTTTGCCAATGAGCCAGATGCTGCCTCTAGTAGACTATGTTCCATTGCTTTGGCATCTGGATGGTCCTTTGTAATGAAGCAAAGCTTTGATAGTTACTGAATTTTGTGAATGTATGTGTGCTTGATTTAACTCTGATGTTTTCTGCAGAAATCAAGCAGAAGCCACCACATACAAAGTAGGTAGGTACAAACGTTCAAAAAAATAAATTATCAACAGGCTACGAAAGTATTTTATATACACTATTTGTAATTCAATTGAGAAGGAGTTTTATGTAATTTTTGTCTCTTTATAATAAGTCACTATGGAAGATATATGTAAACTGCTGTCATTCTTTAAAGAATTCTGTTGAGATAAATAAAATACAGCATATCTTTAAGAGAAAAAAAAATTAAAGAAAATTTGTTATACTGTTTATGTGTTTTGTAGAAGAAATCAGAAGAACAGAGTTTGGGAAACAATTAAAATATTCTGCCTGTGCTGAATAAGAAAAGCCTTAGAAAAATAAGCCGTATGAAAATACATAAATTGTTTCAGCCTTAGAGTATTTTTAAAAGATAATCAACAAGCATTATGTCAAGCATAATGCTTTTAGTTTAAAAAAGGGAGAAAAGTCTATGTTCCATGAGTTCCTCTTCGAACTTCATGTCAATACATGGACTTAGAGGATATTCATACCATTATAACAGATAGCATTTCAGTATTTTGGGTATGTTATAGAAGATAAAATAGTGCTGAAGTGTAATATCATATAATACCGCACAAAATTTTGGAGCTTAAATTTTCACAAGCCCATTTGGAGCTCCAATTAGTTGACCACCTGTCTTTAAACAACTTCAAGGAATTGTTTTTAAGTCAGAAATGTAAAAATATGTCTCCTGATTCTCAAGTTGATAATCTTATATCAGAAGCATTAGCTGTTGAAAATCCAGATTTCAGTGTTTATCACAAGTGTGAATGCATCAAGTCTTCCTACCATTAAATGTATTTGTGCTGAAAACCCAAGCTGAAAAAAAAAAAAAAATCTAAAAAGTTCTCCAGTACTTTTTGAAAGTAATACGATGACTTTAAACTTTGTCAGATTTGGGCATAATGGACTGAAGGCAACTCAGTGGGCAAACATTGAACACAATATTCCTTTGTGTGGTGTTACCTTTTTTTTAACTGTTGAAATTTCAAAAATATACCATGCTTTGTGAAAGCCAGGCATGCAGGTGCTCAGGAAGCCTGCGAAGAGAGTTATGAATTTCCCCACTGGCATAAGGATGAGGAGTCAGAGCCTAGGTTGTTGTTGCTGTCTCTGAAAACACTTACAACAGCTCTCTGAAAACAGCACTGCAGACTCTAAAAGCCTTTCGAAAATGCTCTTTTCCACTTTCATTTTGCAAGACCTTCTATGCCAAATAAAAAGAAGCACTATTATTTCTTTCTCAGAATGACTTAAGAAGGACAGTCAATGTTGTGCATTAAAAAAAGCCAGGGGCAATGTGTGGGGACAGGAGGCAGCTGTTATTAAAACTGGGTGTGATTCTGTCTGCCTCTCTTGTGTGTATGTGTGATGTTTTGTATCTGTTTTCAGTTTTGTTATTCATCATTTTTTGGTTAATAAACAGTTGGCACTGAATGTATCTCCCACAAAAAAAAAAAAAAAAGAAAAAAGAAAAAAAAGAATTTATGTTCAAAAGAAACTTCTGATTTGTCTCCCTTTTGTCCTGCTTATAAACACTGAAGAGCATGTGTTTAGCTTTGTTAATCATTCTCTAAGTAGAAAGGGAAGGCTTTAACTCATGCAGAGGGGGACATGTTATTACAAATAAGTTGTTACATATGAATATGCAGAACTTGGATTCATTTTAAGGTAGTCGAAGTGGTGACTTCATGGAGAATTGGAGGACTGGAGAAAACTGTAAAAATGAGGAAATCAACTGGGGGCTGTGAGGAATTTCGCTACTGGGTGGCTGCAGATGTTCAAGCAAGGTAATGCTAACTTGCGTATCTCTCAGGAGAAGGACTGTTCATTTGTGGAATGAATGTGTAGTGTAGGGCAGCCAAAGGGAAGGACAGCTGTTAAGAAATTTGTAATTAAAACATCTGCAATTTGTGTCAAGACAATTAAAGGGCAAGAGTGGCGTGCCAAGTTTTAAAGCAAAATTATAACTAATTCCATCACTTCGTCACTCAGCAAATAACCTGGTCATTTAGCAAGTAAGGATGACTTGTACTGTTTGTCAGCAGGACATCATGAACCTTTTAAAGCTTTTTTTTTTTTTTTTTATTAAACTCTGTGTTCTGACTCTGGATAAATGTGCTTTTTTAAAACAGCGCAGCAAGGAATAACTCTGGTACTGGAAAGACTACTATTATTAGAAGCTATGTACCAAAGGACAATACAAATATGGTTCTATAAACAAGGTTATGTTTTATGTTGGTTACATCTGGAGAATGTCTGGCTGTGCTCTTGACAGTGTATGTGTTTCAGTCAGTTCTTTCATGTTCAGTGTGTGATGTGAACAAACTGGTTAAACAGCAATAGGTCAGCAAACAGGAGTTTAAGTGCATCTATAATGTGTTTTAACTTAAAAGCACACTTTGTCCTTTCGAGTTTAAGTGCATCTATGTGTTTTAACTTAAAAGCACACTTTGTCCTTTTAAGGCTCAAATGTTAGTACAGTAATATTTCTATATTTCTAAGTAGCTCAAAGTAACTTCAATAAGGGGTAATGTGCTTCAGACAACCAAAGGATAAGACACAGCCCTGAAGTTATGCTCAGTTCTGTTATCCCTTCCCCTTCACCTCCTTTGCTCTGGTTTCTGCATAATTCCTTCTGTCTCAGATCAGATGTCTGTTTCTAAGGAAGCTCATCAACATTTTTTTGCAAAAAAAATCTATTTTTCCAAACCTTAGCAATGCCCCATAGCAGCAGGGTGTAGGTTTGTTTCTTGTTTGTTTGATTTTCTATTTTTGTGCTCCTATTCAGATGTCTTTTATCTTCCCAGATAAGAAAAGCAGCATGTAAATTACACCAAACTGCAGGGCATAAAAAATTAGATTTTAAAATGTTTCCCCTGCCCCGTCATGTTGTACGTGAACACCTATGGAAATAAATACAGAAAGTAAAGAGAGAGAAGTTAAGCTAATTAAGAGAAATGCAATATTTCACATGAAATTTCGAGACCACAGCACCTGAATCTCTACTTACATTAGCTGTGCTGTGGTCCTGTGGTTGAGGCTGGTTTAAAGGCAACGTGTCACCTGCTTAGGTGGCATTTTGTTCTTTTAAAGGCTTTCATGTTCCCGTGTACTATCAAAATCACCTCTATTTCTTCTCAGGGTTGACGCTCTCATGAACATTGTATTAGCTTCTCCTCTTCAATTATTCGGTAAGTGTATAAATTAAAGTCAGTAGTTTGGACATTTGTTTAAGTATATCTTAGATAAAACTCTAGTTTCTCATTACTTCAGTAACTGGTCCTAAAACCCTGAGAATTAAATGCTGAGGTGAGGGATCTAAACTATCTTCAAGGCTGTTTGTGCCAAGTGGAGTTTAATGATAGTGTCCTCCAAAACAACACCTGTGATATTGGCATATATGGGCAAAAGTATAGCATTACATTTTAAAAAAATGGTACTGGGAATCCCCTCCTTCACTGTCAAGAAAGATACATGTAAGCAAACAGGGAAACCTTTTCAATCATACTGGTTATTCACTAAGGAGCATAGAGTAGAAGGACTAATTCTAGTTGCAGCGGAAAGGTAGGTGCCGGAATCAATCATAATTACTGTAGTTAATAGGCAGGTTAAGCATAAGACAGAGGTAGGTTGAGACTGCAACAATACTTATTTACTGTTTATGCAACAAACCCTGCAATTTAGTCTTTATTTATTGTTGAAATGAATGAGTCTTTTCATTGATAACCATGTAGGCCTATAATTAACAGCAGACTCTGTATAGGAATAAAAAAGACTTCTTGATTTCAAACGTGACTCTGAAAGACAGGTATTTTTTGTAATGACTACTGGTTTTGGGGGGCTCAGTTAATCATTCTCCTTTGATTTTATTCCTCATGAATATGGGTTCTTTTTATAAACGTCTTCAGAGATCAGTTGAGTTATATGTGAATGCCTCTTAATGTTAGGAAAGGTCTGACCTTGACTGAGTATCCTTGTTATTCTCTGCACTGCTCTCTGACAGCCCTGTGCTGGACACACCTGGCAGGGTTTTGGTAGGGGCTGCAGGTGTGTGGGAAGCCATAATCATAATGTGCTACTCATGAATAGCCCCAACCAGCTCCAACACCAATGGAAATAGGCCTGCAGCCCATCAGGGATCTCCAGTGCCTTGACCCTGACATATTTAAGAAAGATCCACAGCCACTACAAGGACATATGAGGAAACAGGTGAGGAGAAATGGATGGGCCATTATGGGGGTCATGGCTGGGGACATGGCTGGAGACACACTCTGGGAAGGATGTGCTCCTTGCTGGGGGTTGGGGAATGTTGAGGGACCACAGCTGTGGATGACCCACATGGGGGGAAAGAGAAACAAGGAAGAAGCCATGAGCAGTGGAAGGAAAATGAAGCAAAGAGTGGCAGAAAGAAACCATGTCGTGTGCAGTCCCAACCTCCTTCTCTGACCCTTGCCTCACTAAAGAGATTGAGGTGGACTGAGCAAAAACAAGGGGAGGTGAGAACAGGGAGGGGTGAGGAAAGGTGTTGGACTGAAGTTAGTCTGGGGAAGGTGGAAAAATGGTGTTCCCCTAACTGTTTATTTAACTGTTTATGTTTTAGTGTCATTTTTTTCTCAATACCCAAATCAGTCATCAAAAGTTTGTTTTATCTGTCAGTAAACTAAATTAAGTAAAATAAGCTGAGTTGGTACTGTTTTGGCCACGACACCAACCTCCTAAAAAATTGAGAAGATCAGGCCCAAAGAAAGGATACCACAAAAGATGCCAGTAATCTCTCCATAAACACTGCATAGTTAATTTCTCTACTGCTGACTAGAAGGATCTTAATATGTAAAATACCAGTTGACCAAAGACATCTGATGGAAAAAGGTTCCACTGTCTTCCTGGAGAAAATAAGCATTTTGCCCTTGACTAGTGACATGGCATGATTACGTGTTGTCTTGGCTGAACTTTTGTTGCTGTGGCCAGTTCCTGGGACTCACTGAATTGCCTCAGGCAGGGGCAGTGCATGAAGCCTAACACTCTCCAACCAGCAGAACCTGGTTCCTGTCTTCCTGCTAATTACATAGCTGCATCTACAGACTTTACTGTTGTATTTCCTCAGTGGTCAGACTTCAACTTCCTGGTCTTCCCTTCTGAGAAGGAATAATAGCCCTGTAACTACTTTTTTAATGGAATGACATGATTTTCGTCTGTCCTTATTTTGTGGGGTTGTTGGTTGGTTTGGTTTTTTTTTTTCCTGACTGGACATATTCAACATTAAAATCTCAGATTTTCCCAATCTGAATTTCCTATACATCCAAGGGGGAAAAAAATACCCACAGAAATATAGCACTGCTGTAATTGCAAATAATTGTTTCACAAGTCAGTAACAACTGTAACAGCCCCAGTTCACTGTGTACTAATAAAGCAAATTAAGCCAGAGGAGCATGCTTCCGCACAGATAACGATGGTGTCAGGGTGAGGGGAACAGGTGAAAACAGGAGCCTTCTGTGAGGCTGCTATCCTAAAACAGCTGCTAAAAAAAAAAAGATTAAGCACTGGGATATAAGTCTTACTTTCCACCAAGTCAGTAAGAGGTTTTCGGTGTGAAGGTCCTGAGCTGTCGCCTGATGTTAATTTAAAGAGACAGGTGATTACCCACAAAGTGAAAAATAATGTGGTGTTATTCCCTGAGGTATAAACTCCGATAGCAATCAGTAAAGAGAGAGAGAAAATAGGAGACTACAGTATGAATGGAGGGAGCACAGTGCTGACTGTGGTGGAGGCAAAGTGAAGCTGACAAGAGTTTCATTTTGGAGTTGGCTGTGCTGATATGACTTGGGTATTTTCCAGTCCCCATATCAGCTGTCAGTACCACCAGTCAGTCCTGAGCCTGTCCCTCTCCTCCATCCTTCCTCCTCTGCTTCAAGCCCCAATTTACAGTTAATACTTTAAATTAGCCCACTAATGCTTACTATATCTTACTTCAAAATGTCAACAAATGGACCACAAGGACTATCATTATTTCATGGCCATGTTTTTTCCGTTATCTTAAGAACAATGACTTTTATTACAAGCTACCATTCACTTTTCTTTGTGTTTCTCCTCTCTCTCTCTCTCTCTCTCTCTCTCTTCTCCCACTTCTTTTCTCCCCATATCTTTCAGTGACAATACTTATAAATTATGAACGTTCCTGTTACAAGAAAAGTAGTCTTTTGGGCTGGCATTGAGAAAAATTATATAAGGAAATGGATGTGAAGGAATAAAAGCTGAGGCTGAAATACTGATAGAAAAAGATGAAGATGCAAAAAATAGACACCTTAAAAATATTTTTGTCTCTACTCTTCTCCTTATGTCCACTCTGTTACAAATATACTCTCAGGTACTTCACTAATTAGTAACTTTGTGACATACTCTGGACACCACAGGAATTTTTTTAATGGGTATTTGTTATTGTTATATTTAATAAAGACCTTTGTGTCCATATTTTAATTAAAAAAATTATTCAAGAGTTCCATGAAATTCTATCAGCTGTTACTACAGCTATATCTTTTCATTACCACAGTCATTTACATACATACCTATCAGTCTTTCCCTTTACCAGCAAAAAAATGACTCTTCTTTTACACATCAAAGGAAGTTTAAGTAGAACAAGGTTTTTATTCTTACCTTCAATTCCTGATCTTTGTGTATCACCATGATTGGAGCTTTTTGCACAAATCCACATAAGGTGGAGATCCCTTACAGATTAATTCTGTAGATTTCTGCTGTCCAGTATATGTAAAAGAAGAAATAATATTCCACTTATTTCATATGTCATTCCTATAGACATGAACTGCAGTGCTAAAATGAAGCAGTTTTTTAATCATCCTGCCAGCAAACACATGTTTTATTGTAATTGTATTACATGAGATGCATACTATTATTTGACCAGGACAAGAGAGGTATAAAGTAAACTCTGTCTTAAAAAGATGGGGACATAAGCACATGGGATTCTGATGAGGCTGAAGTTCCTCAAAATTTCATGTAGACAATTTATAGGTCTTCTCTTTTTATTTTGGAGTTATTGAGACTGCAAGTTACATCCAATTATACAGCTGAGTTAATAATGGTCTTGCATATTCTCTGCTGTCAGTCATGAAGGAGTGTTACACAAAAGCTAATAATAATAATTTTTGTTTTCTGAAGTTCTTCTACACCCTTGAAAGAGTTCAGATTCTCCCCTGGCATTCTTAGTGCTTGAGTTATGTTGAGACAGTGTGCAACGAAGGGTTATTATTATTAGCAGCTATAACTTTTGTTGCCTTGGTTTTGTGTATTTGCTAGAAAAACTTTTTTAACCAGTGTTGCCAAGGAGTGAATTTGACCTGTTTCATAGTCTTTTCACCCATTATAAACAGAATTCTCATTAAGTGCCTGATATTTTTATTCCTGAAGCATCTTGGTATTGCTGGAAGCATATCAATTGATAACAGAACACCTTTAAAATAAATTCAGCATTAAATAAACACCTGTTCATTAAAACTGTAGCCCTGTCTATGTAATATGGTAACAGATGCTGCTGATGATAATGATACAGACTGACAGGCAGGTTAGATACTAATGGACTGTACTACTGATGAATCCGGATGCTCTAGAAGATGACATGTCAAAATAAATATTTCTATCTGAAATAAAACAAACCATATCTGCATGGAGGACTGAATAATAATTTTTGGCTTAAGACAATGTTAAGATCCAAACTATTATCTGATATTTGAGCCATACTGAATTCTCCAAGGAATTTTCTTTCAGCCTTTTATTTTCAGATGTGTACTCTTGCATAAAAGGATATCTGGTCAAGGGAAATGACATTTCAGAGCACAGGTAGGAAATTGAGTTTGTTGTGATAATACTGAGCTGTCTAGATAAACCAACAGATGCTGTTAGTCTTTTGCAAAAGCCTAGCATGAGATGTCTAGACCAGCCAAGTTTATACAAACGTCTGAAATGAAACCAGAGTCAATCTTTCTTTTTTCTGTTTTTTTTCCTAAGGACACAGGAATAGCTTGAAAATCATAGGAAGGGTGAGTAAAATTAACTTTTTCTACCTAAGAATTAGGCCTCAGTGCTTTGCCACATAGACAAAAAAATGTGTGGTGTGACCATTAAGGGCAAACCGAATGGAATAGAAGAGAACATTTCAGTTAGAAGGGACCTACAATGATCATCTAGTCCAACTGCTAGTGTGACCTTTAAGAGAAGATTCTGAATCAGGAGAAAGATCAGAGCAGAGTCAGGCTTTCATCTGTGTCCTTGGCATACAGGAGGCTGCCACAGAAAGACAACTCCACTAGCTCCTACCTCGATACAGCTTCTGCTCTGGATCTTTTACTTGCTTTATAGCCTGTAACAGCAGCAGTGACCCACTTTGCTTCCAGTTTTTTGCCATTAGTAAGAATGAGTGAGTTGTTTACAAACACAGTTCCTTACTTCAGCTATGTCTATGGTCAGCCCTGAAAGTATTTTCAATTTGCTTCTGTGCATAAAACTTAAGACTGGATTCATCGTAAGAAAGAAGATAAAGCAATTAAATGTTGTCTCACAGGCAGCCCATAATAGCTGAGAACCCGAGTTTCTTGGAATAGAATAGGTCCTTACATGGATAAATAATAACATAAAAGTCTTTAAATTAAACATAGGAATAAATATTCATGTTTTCCAACAGATATTTGCACTGAACCTGTGCTTTTCAGAATATTCAGCTGATTTGGGAAATTATATGGGAAGTAGGATGAAAAAGTGTCCTAACTATGTAAAGTGTTCAAAGTAAGAAAAAGCCTGTGAGAAACTGTGAAAGGGGTGCTTGAGTAAGCTGGAGACTAAATGGCAAAAGAAAGTCAATGTAGATGCACGTGAAACAATGTGCAGAGAAGTTCCACCCCAAAACTTAACTTTACCTATGCAGCAATGTAGCTTAACCAGAGACTCAGGAGTGAGATCTTGGAGTTGTAATAGTGTGTGAACTCCATGCCCAGTAGCAGTCAGAAGCAGACAGGATACTAGAAATTATTAGGAAGAGAAACATGGTAGAAATACCCTTATGTCTTTATTTAAAATCCCGGTGCACTAACGTCTGTTATACTCTGTGCCATTCTTGTTTTTTTCTCCTCAAAGATACTGTATCTCCAAAGTGTCCAGGGAAGGGCAGTAAGAACAATCAAAGGTATGAAATAGCTCCAAGTGAGTGAAGAACTAGTATTCTTCTGTCCTATAATTATATTTGTCCCAAGGTCTCTCCTATGGGCTATGTGGACTTTTGATGTGGCCTAGTGTGGCAGTGCTTTGGCTCTGCTATGTGTGTCGTGGAGGGAGGAGTATGGCACCAGGGCAGACTGACAGAATTAAATTCCACTGAAACACAGTATCCGCCACTGCTTTCCTTTGAAGAAGTGCTGCTCTCCTTTTCTAAGTAAGGTGTGAGGGGACATAAGGCTGTAAAGGAATACAGATTAAGCACTGCCTCATCCTGAGGCGTGCAAACACACGCCTTCCATCTCTAAGGGAATTTCCTCCCTAACAGTCTGGAATTAAACCTATTCTCTGAATAAATATTTAATCTGACTTTTGAGTTGCATTTGGATATGTCTTCATTAGCAAGCAGCACAGCAGAACAGGAGCAGATCTGTAGAGTAAGGCAAAAGGAACCCAGTTCATGTGCCAGACATGGCTTCAGGACACGAACCACAGCACAGTAAGGGAGGCAGTGGAGGGTTTCACTTCACAGTCATAACCCTGATACAACAGTATGTGCTAATATGGACATACTCTACCAGAATCTAGTTCTCAGCCCTGTGAGTGAGCAGACTAGACTAATACCAGATTGACAACCCTCCAATACAATAACTCTTCAGGTTTTGGTTTGGGTTTTTTTGCAGTATAGCAAAATTTGAATGGAAGGTGCAGAATTGCCTGTAACCACGCGTCTAGGACAGTCACCAGAGGACGATGATATGTGTTTGGGTGCCTTTGGACTGAGAATAATGCTGATCAGTGGAGTGCCTGTGAGGTATTGCACTATTACCATTGACTGTCCTCTCAGCCTCTTTTAGAATAAAGGTATAACTCCATTGCTACTGCGAAAAAACACATTTTAAGCCACAAGAACTTGGTGCTTACAAATCTTAAAGGAGTGGATGAAACCCTCTCACCTTCTTCCTAAAAGAAGGTAGAAATACAAGACACTTCTGTTTCTTCAGTGGTTTTAATGTCTATTTCTAATGCCCATTAAATCCTTCTCTGAGGTGCATGACTTTCCCTAAAATTACATATGGATTTAATACTTACACTCAGCATAAGACATTAAATTGTGAATTTCACCTTACAGGTGTAGAATAGAGCCTTTTTTGTCTTTGACCAATGGGAAATAACAATAAAAAAAAAATAAAATAAAGTTTTGTCGAGGTCTTTCTGTCATATTTGACATCTTAAGGTCTTCCAAACCCTTGCATTATGCTTTAAATTTGTTTTTCAGTTTTATTAAACACTTAAATGAATTGCTAGAAAAAGCTTTTCCTAAAGTATGTGTAATCTGTAACTTGCTCTCTTCACCGGTATCTCACCTAGCTCATCTCAGAACTCAACACTGACAGAAGCCACATCTGTGGGACCAAGAGCCATTTCAGCTTGCAGCAGCTGGAACATTATCATTTTATACTTTTTTCACTGACTTGAATTTTGTAGCGAGGTGTTAGCCCTAAACCCCATTTTCACTCCAGTGAAAGTGTAATTCCTCTTTGTTATTATTTTTGCAGCTCTTATACTGTAGTTTAAAGACTCATTTGGTGTTAAACCCCTACAGACCCTGTTGCCTTTAGATAGTGGACAAATACCTCTGAACAGAACCCCCCACCACATTTACAGACATGTATAGACATAGGTGTGGTCTAAATTGGTGCCCATTTCCTGACAAGGATGGTGAAAGTAGGAGCTTTAGCCAAGAACACAAGGAATTTCTCAGCTTCTTATATTTTTTTCTGGTTGTTGGTTTGTTTTTGTTTTCTTTTTTGGTTGGTTGATTGGTTCAGTTTGGGTTTTTTTCAACTCACAGCAATATTCAGACTGTTTGTCATGACACAGTTCATTAACTAGATCCTTTAAAAATATCACTTGAGAGTAGTATAAAATATCTTTTGGATTAGTTGCTTTGCTGCCAGGAAGTAGGATGGTTAAGTGCAGCCAGAGCATGCCCTGCGTTCCTAACCGGTTCACAGGAGTAATGAGGGCTTGGTGCACAACACAGTGCTCATTGCTTTACATGTGGAATGCGTCTAAACTTTTCTGAAGGCTTCCCATGGTAACCAGCCATCTATCCTGTGTTATTACGTACCTTCTATCTGCTACTAATTTTTCCTTTGGGAGAGGAAGCTGTCTGGCTGACAAAATAATGCAGTCCTCTCTGTTTTGATTTCAGTAGAGAAATGAGCTGGCTAAAATATTTTCCCATTAATATGTGCTTGAAATAACTCAAAGAATTTGCTTTTAATTGCTACCTAATAATAGTTTTGTATGACCTGTAGTTGAAAACACTTTTGTCTCAGGTTTCTCCTTAATTGCAGCATTAGCTTTTTCTTCACATTATAATGACATAAAACAAGGACAAATGCTGAATTCTGCACCTGGGACATCCTGGATGTCTGGATGTACGTATAGACTGGGGTTCAAGAGACTGGAGTGCAGCCCTGCAGAAAGGTATCTGGGGATTTTGGTTGATGGTAAGTTCAATATGAGCCAACAATGTGTACTGGAGGACAAAAGGACCAACCTTTTTCTGGGGTGCAGTAAGAACAGTATAGCTAACTGGTCAAAAGAAGTGATTGTCCCACTATACTTTCAGCATTGGTGCTGCCTCAACTGGAGTACTCTGTGCAGTTTTGGGCTCCACAGTATGAGTAGGATATAAAAATAGAATCTGTCCAAAGGTGGGCAACAAAGATGGTGAAGGGAGTAGAGGGCATGACTTATGAGGAGTGGCTGAAGATACTAAATTTGTTGAGATTACAGGGGAGGAGACTGAGGGGTGACTTCATTGCCATCTACAAATTCCTCATGAAGGGGAGAAGAGATGGAGGTGCTGATGACACCAAACTGCGTGGTAGTGTTGATCTGCTTGAGGGCAGGAGGGCTCTGCAGAGGGACCTGGACAGGCTGGATTGATGGGCTGAGGCCAACTGTATGAGGTTCAACAAGGCCAAGTG
>NW_009260128.1:5023395-5033256 GCF_000687185.1 Egretta garzetta
GTGCCCAGGTGGCCAAGAAGGTCAATGGCATCCTGGCTTATATCAGGAATAGTGTGGCCAGCAGGACCAGGGAAGTGATAGTGCCCCTGTACTTGGTGCTGGTAAGGCCGCACCTCGAATACTGTGTTCATTTTTGTGCCCCTCACTACAAGAAAGATGTTGCATTGCTGGAACATGTCCAGAGGAGAGCCACAAAGCTGGTGAAGGGTCTTACGAGGAGCAGCTGAGGGAACTGGGGTTGTTTATCCTGGAGAAGAGGAGGCTGAGGGGAGACCTTATCGCCCTCTACAACTACCTGAAAGGAGGTTATAGCGAGGTGGGGGCTGGCCTCTTCTCTCTGGTAACGGATAGAAAGGATGAGGGGGAACGGTCTGAAGTTGTGCCAGGGCAGGTTTAGGTTAGACATTAGGAAAAATTTCTTCACAGAAAGGGTTGTCAGGCACTGGAATGGGCTGCCCAGGGAGGTGGCAGAGTCCCCATCCCTGGAGGGATTTAAAAGAAGGATAGATGAGGTGCTTAAGGAGATGGTTTAGTGGTGGGATGGCAGGGGTAGGTTAACGGTTGGACTTGATGATCTTAAAGGTCTTTTCCAAACTAGACAATTCTATGATTCTATGTGTCTATGATCTCTCCTCTCTGGTGGCTGGTGATAGGACATAAAGGAAAGACTTAAAGCTGCACTGGGAAAGTTCAGATTGGATATTAGAAAAAAGTTTTTTACTGAGAGGATAGTGGAGCACTGGAATAGCTCACTAGGGAAGTGTTCATGGCCCCAGCCTTGTCAGTGTTCAAGAAATGTTTGGACAATGCTTTTGGATGTATGGTTTAACTTTTAGGTTGCCCTATGTGGAGTCAGGAGTTGGACCCGATGATCCTCATGGGTCCCTTCCAGCTCAGGATATTCTGTGGTTCTGTGATTCTAATACAATGGTAAACCTCTCCTTTAAACCCTTCAAAAAGGACTTCACCCTATTCTGAGTAATTTTTTTACACTTTTACTTCATTGTATAGCTACAATAGAAATTGGAATTTAATTAAAACTTAATTACCTACAATTTTTTAGTCTTTCTAAAAATGACAACAGCACTCAAGAAAATGCATAATCCTAAATATATTTTAGCTGCTCTTAAATCCAAGTTGTATTTCACCTTTCAAGTGATACAAATTCACAGCAAAATACAACAATAGTCTGAAGATACCTTAACCAATATTTACAGGCTTTTGTGTATATATGTGTTTGTTTGGCACTAAGTAGTATAGTTACTGCTTTCTGCAAACTAATCTGTACAGTTTCAGAAGATATAAAAGTGTCTTTGCAAGAGAATGATATCCTATGAAAAGTTATAGAAATCTCATGGACAAGGAGAAACAAGTAATTTGTACTAATTACTGAGTTACCACTTGATTTACAGAATTTTGGAAATTGATAAGTAAATGCATACAAAAAAACCTCTGAAAATGAAAATTAGAATAAAGCAACATAAAATGTAGTTTTTCAATTTTAATTTATGTTTGCTTATAAGAAAGACTTTTGTGTTTATTACTGCTTATAACATTTCCACATAAGTGATGTTTGTTCTAGTAATTAACATAAACCTTAAACACACTGAAGAACAAACTAATGCAATTCAAGTTTGGAATATAAAATCCTATATAAATATTAAGATAAATATTTTCTAATTAAAAATATTTGTTGCAAATTAAATCTTCTGTACCCATTTTAGTAAGAACTTTTAACTCTGTCTTATTTTAAAAACATTTGTAAAATATCTAACTCTACTTTAGAAACAGAGCTTTAAAAATTTGCATAGTTCCATTGAAATCTCTGTAACATTAAGCAGCTGAGAAACTGGGCCCTTGAAGTTCCTTAAAAGTAGTCTATAATTAATGAAAATGTCACCAATTAGATTAATCTAAACCAGCTTCTGTTCCATTTCAAAACCAGCTGTTTGTATAACAAAAGGTAGGGAAGTGTAAATCCTAGAAGTTGAGTGGAAGGCAAATGCTGAGACGTTTTAATATTTTATGGATAAATAATATTTACATTACAAGTCAGTATGTGAAGTCCTTTGAAGTGAACAAATTAAATCTTTCTAGTGTCAAGGTCAAACTATGTTCAGAAAGAAAAGATACTTATGTGAAAGATATTTAATTAGATATGAAAGGACAGAGGAAGAGAGTGACAAGTCAATTCTATTTCAAACTTGCTTTAATTTTGGCAGTTGGTCATGTACCTTTAGCTGTGTCCAGATTCTCTTTCAAGTGAGTCTCCAAAGGCAAGACAAAAACTGGTTTTATTGTATGTAATTCATGCTTTCTTGGATAAAGCTGGATATAGTTTGTCTGCTAAAAATATTCCTTTTTAATTCTAGTGAGCCTTTTTTCTTTGTTGTCAGTTTTTCCCTGCACACCTGCTACCTTTGTGTGTCATCTCTTTCTTGTTTCTCACTGTTGTTAATACTTTATCTTGCATCTGAAGATGAGATATCATTACAGTCATTGTGATTTTCCCATTCTAGACAGTTTGTTTACTCCCACTGGGTATTTTTTAACTTATCTCTTCAAAGAAAGGTCTTTCTTTTCACTAACATTGGGCAGAAGAGACAGTGAAGAACAGTCCATAACACTGAGTGCTCAAATCCTTGGTTTCAGCTAAGTGTATCAGGAAAGGCAGAATTTTATCTATTAATTTGAACTTGATTTAGCTTCATTGCTTTTCTAGTTATTTAACTACTATAATCACATCTAATGTAATTATGTTTTTCTTAAGGACGGTAATCTTTTGCCACAGCAGCGTTTTGGTACTTCAGCATTTTCTGACTGCAAAGGATGTACCATTTAATTTCAAGAGCAGAGTTTGCTTGAATAGTCAGATAAACTTGCATGCAACAGAGAATTCTGAGCATAACAAATAGCTTCAAACATCTTTATTATCCCTCAGCCTCAGTGACATGACTATGAAAGAAAGGTCTTCATTTTATCTTCCTTCTCATCATTTTCTTTCCTTACTTGGATTTATATGAAGCATAGCTTTTATAGTACAATTGTGACCTATAACCTACCACTTTTCTAGTGAAGCCTTTTTTTGAAAATCACTTCCATATATGTCATTCTAATTCAGAAAAAGATAATTTTTAGAAAGCTTAAAAATACACTTCACTTTTTACTTGTATATGTTAGATGATTATGATGGTTTGAACATACTAAAACTGAGTATGCAATAAATGTTGAACTCATGGAAGACTTGTAACTTTAATTCATCAGTATTAAGGACTTCTCTCTTGATATAAAAATACTGTGTTAGATGCTTGAGAACTGAACTGTATTTTGGGACAAAACTGTATTCTACTACTTCTTGTTACAAAGTTATCAAAGTAATTTAACAATGGATTTCTCCATTGTTGCTTGCAGTTGCAGTAATCTTTCAGAATATAAAAGCACTTGAAAATTAATGGAATAAATAGTATTTAAAATACTGGATCACTTGAGTTATCCCTCTCATGTAAAGATCATGGGTTCTTGTAATTAAAGTCTTGGAGCTACTGAAACAAAATAAAAGTTTCAACCAAGTTCTGTTTTACTGCAGAAAAAGAGAAGAGTGAAGATAGTTTTTTAAGCTGCTGCTCATCTGGAGACTATGCCATTTTACAACTTTTTACTCCTTTTTGATTCTGAATTCCTGGGCAAATCCAAAAGATTAAAAATAGAAGGAGTTTTAAGTATCTGTTGATAAAGATGCTCTAATTAACTTTGGTTTCAGAGAAAGTGTTCAATGAAATTAAGAATACTTCATACTGGTTTTCAGAAAGATTAACTCTGTTTTACAGACTGTGCTACAAAAAGCCAAATGATTTCTCATCTTCAGTGATGCTGTTCTCCAGTTCTGTCTTTTCAGGGAATACACACAGAATCCACACAGCTGACCCTATTCAACTTCACATCAGTGGTTACAATCACATATAATTGCTTTAAGTAGAAGAGATCCTCAGAGGATGTTATTCAAGTGCTGCCTCTATCTGCATTGTATTTAAGTGTAGATATTACTGTTATATAGCAAGGAGGGTAATGCACAAGGTTTTGGCGTTTCTCTGGAGGGTTTCAGAGTTTTACTTGAGTAAACAGTAAAAAAAATATCAGTGTTCTCAGCCTACTATGAAGTCCCTGTTATAGTGTCCTAACTATTTAGTTCAGAATTCTGTCAGTAAAATGAATTTCTCAGAGTATCAGTTTTCAAAGACCATTTTAGTTACTGATATCTAGATAACTATACATTTATAAAAAATCAATTATATTAAACATGATCTTTAATTTTATTCTTTCTTACATCTGCCTGTGTCAGAAAAACAAAATAAAAAAGCTTTCATCTGAATGATGTTGTGTGTTGTAACATTTCAGTGTCTCCCATACACTTCATGGAACATTATCATGAAACCTGGATGAATGAACCTATATGAATATCAACAGTTGCTTTAGAATACTTGATGTATAATTAAGATATTACATTTTTTACCTACATATTGGTTTAACATTGCATGCACGACTTAGATGTTTAGAAAGACTAGTAAATAAAATTGAATTCTCTCTGTTTCAGTGGTTCATCACCCATCAAACTGACTTCAAATTACCTGCTTCCAGTTCTTATATAAAGAAATGTTTATTACTTACAGCTTTGGAAGATTCTGTTTTACTCCTAAAAGAAAGATCTGTGAGACTGAACAACTGTTTGTGATCCTGTAAGAAATTAGATTTCTAATTTTTTTCTTGGTTTCTTTTATTTTTTCTTTTAGATTTATGTCAGTATTACTAGCTACAGCAGTAAGTTGTTTACAGAACTGCAATACAACAGGGCTGATAAGATATTTTTTTTCTCTCTTTTTTTTCACTGGACATCTGGTGGCCATTAACAACCAAACATTCTGATGTGTTATTCATCTGTGCTGATATTGCACAAAGGATTTTGCCACCTGTTCATTTTTTATTCACTGCTTTAAATATATGTTTAAAAGGGAAGATTTTAATACTTTTGAGTCAAATGTGAAGGACATTGTATCAGGATGTGTGGATCAGTGTGCAGAGCTCATAAAACGTACTAAATCCCACAATTTTTAATCTCATGAAGTTTTTCTTTTCTTCAGTTAAGGTTTGCTTGCAGTTATTTGAACTGCATATTTGTTTACACACATTGAATACTGTGCTGAGCAAGTCTCTGTCTCAGAAAGTATAGCTGAAATTTTCCCCTCTGATATTTGAAAGTTTAATCGGGGGATCCCCCACTCTGGCCTTACTATTGATGATCTGTGAGGTGGCACTGACTATTTCTCATTAATCTGAAATCATGACTGCAGGCACACTGAAGGTAAGGAAGGGATAAACCCACTACAGAACTTTAAGGGAATATTAGAGAGCTAATCTCCCTATGTCACGTGTACAAAAAATAGAACAAGAGGAGGTGTTCTAAAACAAGATTCAGGAATTTATAATGGAAATCTAGTCTATATAGCTCAAGTAATTAAATGTCATCATTCAAGGATCCAGTGAAATTTTGTATTACATCTAAAACAAAGTTGAAATTTCTTAAGTAGTTTATAGACTTGAAGGAAGGAAGGAGAACATGCCCAACTCAATTTAGGTTTCTACATTAAGAGGCTAATTGTACAGAAGGTAATGGTCCTTTCTGATCAATGTTAATCAAGAAAAGCTGGAAGTGGTTTAAAATGTAGAAAGTCTAAACATTTAAATCTGCATAGTCTAAAGGACATGAGACACTTGACATCTTGTGCACAAAAATAAGGTGTTCTCAGTCTGTTTAAAGTTGTGGTCAGTTTGATGTGCCCAGCATCAGAAAGACTAATGTCTTGGGAGAGGGTAGGTCATATCATCTTTTGGTCAGAAGGAACAATATTTTGCGTGTTGTGAATAACATAGAGCATATGATACTTTTTATCAATTAAACAAACATTACCTGCCAGTGATTATCCCACAGCTGTAAATATATTTGTACATGTGTTGAATCCTGAGATAGGTGAAGGCATTTCCTAGATATTTAAAAAATAACAAACATCCCTGCCCTCCCAAAACTCTGGAGTAATTGTAATTTCAGGAACCTACAAATTTTACATTAAGTTCTCATTTCAATTAAATATACATCTTAATAAATTTACTTTTAGCTTGTCTTTTGCTATAATGTAAGGGCTAAGGACAAGGAATATCTCATTTACATACATAATTTCACTTGGGTTTTGGGGTATGTCTTCCCTGCATATCAGCAGAAATTCCTTCCAGTGAAATATTGTTTCCTGTAGAGAAATGACTGAAAGCCTTAGAGCCTATGGCAGTTAAGATGTCTATTATCCACTCTAGAAACCTTAATTTGCATTTAAATATCTCTCTCTATATATAAAATAATACTAAACATCTTATGCCATCTAAAAAAAGTAACCTTACTCTATTAAATCACCTATACAATCTAAGTAACACTCGAAGATTAAAATGGCTTCAGATGATGTAAATTCGAGTGCATTCTCCTGTCCTTGGTTATATAGGTATACATAGGTCAAAAAAGGAAAAGAGACATTGTAGATCATCTAATCCAAACTCATCTAACTTCAAAATTAAATTAGGCTGCTCAAGGCCGTAGCTACAGAATAAGTGATTTCAAGGTTATATATCTTTGATGTTTGTACATATTAAATACAAAACTTAAAATTTATTATGAACTTTGCAAAAACCTGTTTGCTGCTTTAAAATATGAAGAAAGTTTGTTGGTTTCCTAAGATTTTTTTTTTTTCTCTAAGTGATTTCTCAATCCCACTAAATAAGAAAAAGAATTACGGATTTATGAAGACAGAGCAATATTGTTATGACAAAAACCAAAGCAATCTCTTGATATCAACATTCTAAAATAAATGATAGATCACATAACAAATTCTGTAAAAAGTACAGTTCACCAAGCTAGACTAAATTTGGTTAACTCATTCTAAAGTACAATAGAAATGGATCTTATTTCTTTCATCACAGATAAAAATCATTTCAAGTTGGTTAAAACTGGAAGACAGCTGTGTCAGTAGAGATCTAAAAATAGCAGAATATTCTTTAACCAAAGAGTGAGATAGAGAAGAGACCACAAGGAACATAGGTCCAAAGTATTCCTCTCTACCAACAGAGGCATTTTTTTTTCTCTCAAGTGATTTTCACATAGTGGTTTATGTGCAGAATTGCCTGCAGAATGTTAATTTTTCGTATAATAGTATCATAGAAAAGCTTAGTTGGAAAAGACCTTTAAGATCACCAAGTCCAACCATAAACCTAACACTGCCAAGTCTACCACTAAGTGACACATCTACCCGTCCTTTAAATACCTTCAGGGATGGTGACTCAACCACTTCCCTGGGCAGCCTGTTCCAGTGCCTGATAACCCCTTCAGTGAAGAAATTTTTCCTAATATCTAATCTAAACCTCCCCTGGTGGAACTTGAGGCCATTTCCTCTTGTCCCATTGCTTGTTACTTGGCAGAAGAGACCGAACCCCACCTCACTACAGCCTCCTGTCAGGCAGTTGTAGAGAGCGATAAGGTCTCCCCTCAGCCTCCTTTTCTCCAAGCTAAACAACCCCAGTTCCCTCAGCTGCTTCTCCTAAGACTTGTCCTCCAGACACTTCAGCAGCTTTGTTGCCCTCCTCTGGACACACTTCAACACCTCAATATCTTTCTTGTAATGAGGGACCCAAAACTGGACACAGTATTTGAGGTGCAGCCTCACCAATGCTGAATACACGGGCACGATCACTTTCCTACTCTTGCTGGCCACGCTATTTCTTATACCAACCACGATGCCTTTGACCCACTTGGCCACCCATGCACACTGCTGGCTTATATTCAGCTGGCTATTGACAAACACACCCAGTTCCTTTTCTGCCAGGCAGCTTTCCAGTCACTCTTCCTCAAGCCTATGGCATTACATGTGCTTGTTGTGACCCAAGTGCAGGACCCGTCACTTGGCCTTGTTGAATTTCATACAATTGGCCTCAGCCCATCAACCCAGCCTGTCTACATCCCTCTGTAGAGCCTTCCCACCCCAAGCAGATCAAAACTTCCGCCCAAACTGGTGTAATCTACAAATTTACTGATGGTGCACTCAATCCCCTCATCCAGGTCATCGATAAAGATGTTAAACAGAACTGGGCCCAGTACTGAGACCTGAGGAACACCACTTGTGACCCGCTGCCAACTGGACTTAACTCCATTCACCGCCACTCTTTGGGCCCAGCCATGCAGCCAGATTTTTACCCACCAAAGAGTACACCTGTCCAAGCCATGAGCAGCAAGTTTCTCAAGCAGAATGCTGTGGGAAATGGTGTCAAAGGCTTTACTAAAGTCCATATAGACAAAATATACTAAGTAGGTCACCTTGTTATAGAAAGACATCAGGTTAGTTAAGCAAGACCTACCTTTCATAAACCCATGCTGACTGGGCCTGATCACCTGGTTGTCCTGTATGTGCCATGTGATGGCACTCAAGATGATCTGCTCCATAACCTTCCCTGGCACTGAGGTCAGACTGACAGGCCAGGAGTTCTCTGTATCCTCCTTCTGCGCTTTCTTGTACATGGACGTCACATTTGCTAACCTTCAGTCAGCTGGAACCACCCTGGTTATCCAGACCTGCTGATAAAGGATTGAAAGTGGCTTGGTGAGCACTTCCACCAGCTCCCTCAGGACCCTTGGGTGGATCCCATCCGGTCCCATAGTGTGTGGTTTAGCCTCAAATACAGTCTCAATCAGCTTCAACCACAGAACAGACTTTCTATCTTCATGTCTGGCATCAAAAAAAATTTAATTTTCACGCTGTCACATTGTCCTTCAAACAGTTTGGCTAGTATACTAATAGGGCTCCTTAGACGTTTTCTCCCACTTCCTGGAACCTATGCTGAATCAGATATGGTACCATTTCTGGGAGAAAAAAAAAAAAGAAGTTTCTCTGACCTTGTTTAACCTTTGAAAATTTAAATGCTACTTCAAAATCATATGATTACTGCTTGATGAAAGAACAGTAGGATGTAAAGAGTTGCCTTGCAAATATTGCAGAATTCATCTGGATGGCTGTACCACTCCCTGTTTTCATTTTCTTCCACATAATTAAAAGGAAACAGGGGGACAGCTCCATTCACTCCACAGAACTCCGTGAGACAAAACATTTTAAATCGGTAGCCAGTCATCTACATTTCAAAGTATTTTGAAATCTAAATCTGGTTTTACATTTAATTTTCTCTTCCCAGCAATATACAGAGAGAACTATCTATTTATTTAGCCTGAGAACACAGGGATCTTACAAGATCATAGAATCATAGAATCATAAAATATTTGGGGTTGGAAGGGACCCCTGGAGGTCATCTAGTCCAAGCCCCCTGCAGTGAGCAGGGACACCGCTAACTAGATCAGGTTGCTCAGAGCCCACCCAACCTGTCCTTGAATATTTCCAGGGATTGGGCCTCCACTACCTCTCTGGGCAACCTGTTCCAGTGTTTTACCACCCTCATTGTAAAGAAGTTCTTCCTTATATCTAGTCTAAACCTACCCTGGTTTAGTTTAAAGCCATTACCCCTTGTCCTGTCACAGCTGGCCCTACTAAAAAGATTGTCCCCATCTCTCCTATAGGCTCCCTTTAAGTACTGGTAGGCTGCAATCAGGTCTCCCCACAGCCTTCTCTTCTCCAGGCTGAACAAGCCCAACTCCCTCAGCCTGTCCTCATAGGAGAGGTGCTCCAGCCCTTGGATCATTTTTGTGGCCCTCCTCTGGACCCGCTCCAACACTTCCATGTCCTTCTTGTGCTGAGGGCTCCAGAGCTGGACGCAGTACTCCAGGTG
>NW_009260128.1:5034283-5036040 GCF_000687185.1 Egretta garzetta
TCAGCGGGGGTACGCTTTCTTTAACCATCCTTTTCTGGCTGATATCCCTGTAGAAACTCTTCTTATTATTCTTTGCATCCCTAGCCAAGTTTAGCTCCAACTGCACCTTGGCCTTCCTGACCCCATTCCTACACAACCGGGCAGCATCCCTATACTCTTCCCAGGATGCCTGTCCCTGCTTCCACTGCCTGTGCAGTTCCCTCTTCCTCCTTAGTTTGACCAGCATCTCTTGTCTCAGCCATGCCAGTCTCTTCCCTTCTTTGCCTGATGTCTTACACCTAGGGATCAAGAGCTCTTGCGCTCTGTGGATCACATCCTTAAAGATCTGCCAGCTCTGTTCTGTTCCCCTGTCCCTGAGGACCATTTCCCAGGGAGTCCTTCTGACTATGTCCTTGAGGAGCTGGAATTTTGCTTTCCTAAAATTCAGGGTCCTGACTATACTCTTTGTTCTTCTCATTTCCTTCAGGAGTGTGAGCTCTACCAGTGCATTGATCACTGCGCTCAGGCTGCCTCCGATCTTGACGTCTCCAATGAACTCGCTTGCATTCGTGACCACCAGGTCTAGTATCGCATCCCCTCGGGTAGGGGTGTCTATTACCCCTAGATATTCAAAGCTGGATCATTGCATAAATAATACCCATTTTTTCTCTTTCTGTGACAAAAAAAAAAGATACTTTTACTTAAAATAATGCTTAATTAGCTTGTAAATGAAATGAAACATAAAAGAACAAGCAGATCTCAAACAAACATTTTTCTTTCAGGTGACAATACTGTGTTGTAGCATTTTTTGATATCTGAAGAAAAGAAGGCATTCTTAAGGAAAAATAGCACAAGATCTTTCTTTTAAAAAGTCATCTTATGACTACAGGAACAATAGATGTGATTTTTAATATTACAACTTAACTGGAAGGGATAATTCAGTGCTTAACACCTGAACTTGTTTTCCCAGATTTTAGATTTATACTACTGTATGTACACTAACATGAATGTGGTCATTCTGAAGATACAGGGTCTAGAATCTGCCCTCAGTAACAGCTACTTTAATAAATAACACTGGCACCGACATGTTCTTATCTGAGGTCACAGATTGGCCCATTTCCAAATCCATGCTACCTATTTGTGATTATTTGTATTTGAGTATCTTAATTCACATTAGCAGTCATACTGAATTAATTGTGCTCTCTGTGAACAAAATCACTACATATTTTTTTTTCTGAATTGGTTTATATTTACTGTTGTTGTCAACTTATAGTTAATATTAAAATTTTTAATCTATCCTGGACTCAGAAGGCTGAGCATGATGGCTTAGCTCATATATTCCTTGCAAGGATTTAAACTCTGAACAAGGAAAAGAATCAGTGTGGACTTCACTTGGAAAAATATGAATATCAGGAATTTCACTATGCAAATTTCACTATCTTTAACCTGGATTCCATCCAAGATCTTGTGAGTTCCCACGTTGTGGGTTTGGAGGATAAAAGGACAGGCTGTATGAAACTGTGTTTCATATAAAAAAGCAACACTGATTCAGTGTCTCCAACAGTTTAGAAATAGCTGAATTCTACTTAGGTGAGAGAATAACTTAATGAAAAGTTATTTCAATATATTTTGTAATTATAAATATGTGCTCCTTTTCACTAGTGCAGTGATGATTTAGAAATTCAGAAACAGAACAGGGGTTCTGATTACCAGTCTTCTATTATTGCTGTAAATGCAGCTTTTTTTTTTTTTTTTTACTTTAATAGATTTAAGCAACA
>NW_009260128.1:5036076-5077051 GCF_000687185.1 Egretta garzetta
TTCCCTAAAGCTTTCATGACTTATTTAAACTAAGTTTTTTGTGGTACTTGTTTGCAAAAGTTGCTTATCACTATGAGCTTTTAATCTACTAAACAAATCAAATTTGTTCTGTTTTCATAACAGTACATTACCAATATCACACAGTGTCTCTTGCATTTGTTCTTTTGAAAATTAGTTTAGAAATACCTGTGGTGTTTCTTAATGAAATTGTTGTTAATAAAAGAGTTAGCAGTGATGACATTTAGATATTTATAAAGCCCACTGCCTTTCAATAAGATGAGATTATAGTCAAAAGGAACCCCTGTGAGTTAAACACTATGTGCAGCTGATCAGTTACGTGCTAAAATGTCCTATTATTTCATAATATATCTTCTCTTAGTAGGTTTTGTATTGAAAATCTATGACTAGCTGCCAAAACATTTCATTAACTAAATGAACCATGATAGAAAGTAGATGGCCTGTGTGTATTGGTAGTAATTTATGTAGTTTGAAGTGAAACATGTTCCTGAATCACCACATTGTTAACGTGACTTTTCCTTATCACTTCTGATCATTCTGAAAGCTGTTGAAAAAATGCAGCAGTTTTGGTAATAGCCTGGTTTCTTTCAGCATTTAGGAAATCAGTTAGGTTTCCACTTCTATTGAGAAGGGGTGGGATGAGCGTGGGGTTCTGTGGTAACTCCGCTTAGAATTTTATTTCCTGCTCTGGAGGCTGCGCTCAGATCAACTCCGAATCTGTGAGGCATAAAGATGAAGCTTTCGGACCCTCAGTAGATGCAGTGGATAATCTGCCCTATCAAAACACAGCCTGTTTTATTCTTCCCAAATATATGAAAGTCTAGGGCTGAGCAGGAGCAGGGGACAGGAACCCAATAAAGTTGTAGTCAGAGCTGCAGTAGTAAACCCAGAGAAAGAATCAATAGGAAAATGATCAATATTGAACACCAAAGATGACAAGGCAACTACATAACTGTATACACTGAGATTTAGCTAATACTTTACTATCTTAATCTATAGCAGTGCAATCATTTGCTAGTCTTCTGTTGTTGGTGTAAAAGGGCATAGTTCATTGATGCACCCTGTTCAGAGTTGAAAGACATAATTTCAGTCTACCTTCTTCAGTCTTACTAAATTCTCAGCTGTTGCATTACCATCATAAAAAGTGTATATAGACAATATTAAAGTACCACAAAGGCATTTACTTTCCCTTCTTGGCTGGTGGAAAACTCACAGTTTTAATAGATGTTTAACATGCAAAAATTTTGTATAAAATGTATCATTTTCTGGTGATTGTTTTACTAATTAATATAACAGAAATAATTCCCATGTTGATGTTTGTTTCTTATACGACCATTTATATTATATTCAAGTGTATGCACGTGGTTTAAAGTCTGTATTTTACTTGTTCAGATACTTTCTATAGATAACTGTTTTCAGTTCCTTACAACTTTGTTAAAGTTTAATCAATTTAAGCATTTTCAAGAAAAGATTTCTGGCATATGAAGAAAGTTTCAAGCAAAAGTCCAGATAAAAAAAAAAAGATATTTCTGAGAACCAGATTAGGGGAAAAGTATTCTTATATCCATGTTGGAAATATTCAAATTTTACATTGAAAAGCTTTTTTTTAAGCTTAAAATTAAATAGCATTTTAATAGCAGTAATGTGATTTACCCAGCTTTAGTTACATTATAAAACCTACAAAACTTCCAGCTTTAGTTACATTATAAAACCTACAAAACTTATTTGTTGCCCACACAAGGATTTTTTATGTCTTAGCTAAATGACAAAAAAATATGATTTTGTAAGTGTTGATAGGACTGTAGAACACACGCATGCTATTTCCAGGCCTTTCTTTTCCTACCTTTTTTTTGCAGTTGTTCCTCTAAGCATTGTCCATGGTCGGGGGTAAAAGAGTTGAAAAGAGTTGGGAAGAGTCTGTCTTCATTTATCATTATACCTGCTGTTGGCAGCTAGTGAGCATAAAGAATAAGAGAAAGGATGTGATAGGAAAGGTGAGAAAGGAGGAATGTACAGATTTGGAGAGAACAAGAGGAAAAAGTTACAAGGACAAGAGTTGGGAATTAAGTGAGGGTAAATGGTGGAGCACAATATAAATCAGGACAAGGCTGAGAACTGACAAGACCAAAAGGGGAGAAGATGAGGAGCATGGGGTGGGATTGTAGAAGGGTGTAAGTAAGCATGCTGTGTTAGGGTAGAAGCTAGAACAAAACAGGGAGAAAGGGCAACATAAGAAGCTATGGGATAGGCTGAATGGTTGCTGACCACTGCAGAAAATTATCCTTCGAAATCTAGAAGTGAATGCAAGACTGCTGATATCTATACTTTGCTGCTACTAGCACATATTTGTGAAGTTTGATGATGAGATTTATTTCCCACTCCATTTTATGGGAGAGTCCATGGAAAGGCAAAGGCCGACTGCTCCTGCTAGTTATTATTTTAACTTGACTGAGTTCTGTGCTGTAGAAGCAAAAATTTCAAAGGGTGCTGACTGTGTATAACTTCTTTACTCTTTCTCTTTTTTTCTTTTTTTTTTTTCTTTTTTTTTTTTTTAAGCATTAAGAAACTACATTGGAATGAAATAAGTTAAGAGCTAGGCAATATTAAAGACAGACTAACTTAGCAAATCTGGTTTTTGCAAATCAAAAATTGCTTTAAAAAGATGGCCGGGGACTTTAGTTTGATTTGCTCAAGCCTGTCTGTAAGATACTTTCCTTAATAAATATAATCTTTTTTTTTTCCCCCCACAAGTACCCCTGTGTAGTTCAGTTCCCAACATTAAATATTTTGGGACTAAACTCAGGTTTGTAGTGAAAAAGGCTGTCTTATGACCTATGGTCAGTTGCAGTAGAAGTATACATTATGTAATATATCATGTATTATTAAGTGAATTTTATACAACTGAAGAAACAGAAATGTTGGTCTCATGGTTAAACTTTGATTTTGTTTCCTCTTTTGGTGCAGGATTCCTGTAGATGTCTGCTCAGTTCACATGAAATACACTTTTTGGAATTAGCCACTGCCCATTTTCTGGGTTTTCAACAGGAAATACCTACACACATTTTGTGAAACTACAACAATAATGTAGATGCACAGAAAATAATGTACAAGTGACAAGTTCTCTGAAATACCAAGTCCTAGGCATTTCCAACTGAGTACCGCAAATTCTTGGATATTTTAAATTATTTTGCTCTTAATTTCTTTCTGTCTTAGGTTCTTAATTATAAATATAGGAATTAACCTCACTGATATACTGTAAAAAGAAATATATTAATACTTGAAAAATTGTTAGTTCCTGTGGCAAGACTACAGGAAAAATATTTGTGAAGAAATTAATAATTTAATGTTCAGCTCAGGGTTTAAATACTATATTTAATTAGTCTGCAGATACATATTATGCTAGAGCAAAAATAATATTGAATGATGGAAGAAAAATAACAGGTGTGAAAAATAAGATATCAGGCTACAGTTCCAAATATCAAAACACATGAATATAAGAATTTTAGCCACATCAGTTCTGACAAGTCTTAACTAAGGTCTGAATTTTGAACCTTAGATTATTTTTTACCTTTTTTTGCTACTACTCTTAGTATTACTGTAAAATACAGACTCCTATTTCAGCCATTCAGAATCACAGAGTGTGAGATTTCTGTCTCTTGCAGTTCCTATGACAACACACCCAGCTCACTGTTTCTGTCATTTTCTAATCTAGTCAGCATGTCCTTTTTCTTCCTTTTTCTGGTTTACCTGTTTCACAGTAAAATCAGTTGACATGTACAGATAACTAGCAGAGACTGATCACTTCTTAAACCTAGACCTCATAGCATCAACTACAAATATTAAATGATGTAGCTGCAACTGTTAATTTCAGTGTCGTGGATGTACGAGGATATCAATATTAAATGGCTCTTGTATAGAAAGTACGCTGCCTGGGTCATTTCTGACCAGTGGAACAGTAGATGCATTGACTCAATGGATATTAGGTTATTTGTTGCTTCTCTAAATAATTGAAGTAGTGTTACTCAGTTGTGGCCAGCTGGTACTTCAGAGTTCAAATCTCAGCTGAATTTACTATTCTCAGTTTGAGACATTAAGAATGATAACAACTGCCGTGATAAAAAAATCATTGATTAAATAACATCAGAAAGACATAGTCTCTTAGCAACCGAGAAATATATTATCAAAAATATGTCACATATCAGTAGGGCTTCTGTAATTGATTTTCCCAGGAAAGGGACAGAAATATTTCACCTATAATCTTTTTACAGCAAAACAATGTATTATTTGCAATAAAAAACGGTTGTACTGAAAAAACTGACATTATAGCATCCTGGTATGCAGTTTCGAAATGTCTCTCTCTCTCACTTCCTGGGCTCAAGGTCTATTTCTATAGTGGAATAAGCTGTGTAACATAATTAACAGATGCTAGCGTTTGGTTTTGCAATAGAAAATATGAAAAATGTTAGTGGTTCTACTTTGTGCTAAATTTTTCAGAATACGGGCCAGAAGAAAGGAATAGCTCTCTGCTCAGAACACTTCCTATTTAGTCATGAGGGTCTTTTCTGTACAAGATCTAAATGAAGAAATGGTATCTCACTCCAACCTTACATCTTCTAGGCATGCCACTGATTTGCAAATGAATACCATTTAGTGGATGCACAAATCTTTGTACAGTCAGGACCTCAGTTTTAAGAGCTTTACCTTCTTCCTTTTTCAGGAACAATGCAGGTTTTCTGCAAAAGCTATTGGGACCAAAGGCCCTCTTCTAGCTTGGCCTTTTAAAGTAAACACTTTGCTAAAATGCTGTATAAAGAAAACTTTCTGATAAACACTGAATGGGTCTAATCCTGTGGGTCACCATCCTGAAAGCCCTATTCAGTGACAGATCATTTCTTGTACCCAATAAGTTGCTTTAGGTCCACAAAGCTTGTCTTTGCTTTCTACTCCATCTGTGTCTGTACCTTGCCACACTCAAATTTTTCCCCATCCTCCCACTGCTACCAATCCTTTAGTCTTTTTCCTCCTTTGCATTTTTGTCAGTCTTTCTTCCACCAGAAAATAGATGGAAACTCTAAAAAAAACCCCACAAAACTAAACATAAAAGACTCAGGACCATTACCTTTTTTCTTCCTTTTCTTTTGTTTTCCTGTGGTGAACATATTACAAATTTGTTTTCCTAGCTAGCTCACAATATAACTCTGGTGTACTAGTTTTTATTTGGTACAGCAAGCTCTCTTTTTTTTTTTTTTTTTTTTTTTTTTTTTTTTCTTTTTTGCTACTGAATGCTGAGTTACCTGATTTGGGGAGAAAATGAAAACTGACTGGCTATTTGCCATCTCCTAAATGGTATCACTGTAATAGGTATTGCTCTCTGATTGACAAAAGATTAATTACAAGTCTGCAGAGATATGGAAGTTACCTTCTAATCCAAACTACCTTTCTGATGTTGTATAAATGATATAGCACAGTGAGCTTCCTGCCATCTAAAACGTATTATGGGAGTATCTCTATTTCTCACTTTTAAAAATACTACAACAGTTATCATGTTGTATCTTATCAAGGCCAGAGACTACCTGTATTACTTTGCAATTTGTAGGAATTTACTTTCTCTGTTACAAATTACTTCTATGTCTGTGTTGGTTACCTGTAAGATGCTGCTATGCTATCTCTCTTTAAAAAAATTTGTGATGGCTGGTTTGAGAAATCTTCTTAATTCCAGTCATCTTGTAGTTTACATATCACACATCCCATTGTTAGCTGTTACTGTCTCATCCTAGGTTATTATTAGGCTCTGCTACTTTTGCCTTAGTCATAGGATAACAGGCTGCAAATGTGTGTTGTCATTATGTCAGTTTTTGCAAGAGAAAAATAACATTTGAAACTGGTTTTACTAAATGAAAAAGAGACACAACTAAGTTTTGACTAAATTTTTCCATATCTGTACTCATTTCAAAGTTATTACTTATAGGATAATGACTATTTGGATCTATCAGGGTAATTACCCCCTGCTTTGGTATATTCAGTTTACCATTGTTTTAACTGAACAATATATAGAGGTATTTAATGTGTCCTAGAGAATGCATCATAAACGAGCCATTACATGTTCTAACATCTGTTGATATGTAAAAATCTCATTATTTTACAGCCTTCAGGGCAGTTCCATTTCACTTGTTCTAATTCTAATATAGCCTAGAAATATTGTTTGACTGAGCTCTTTAGCTTGTTGTTTGTATTCTCTTAAGTCTTTCTTAGACACTTGAGGTTGTTATCTTCAGACATACTGCAAACAAAGCAAACTCAGCTCACTTTAGCCACAGTTGCAACTAATTTTTTGTCCTGGGTTGGGTTCATCTTATGATGTCTATGCTTTAGAGGTACCAGTCCTAGTCTTTGATACAGTCTTTGCATCCATGTTGCTTTAGGGTGGCCATTTCTGGAGAGCACCAACCAACATGTGTTCCACAGGGAACACACCCAGATGGTACCTAGTTCATTGCCGTTTCAGTTTTAACACATAATGTTTTAACGAAGTGGTTAATATATGAGCTATCCAGAATGGAATTCCCATCTGCAGTGCTCATGAACCAGTCACAGGTTTTTCCAGCCTCGTCCTCATGTGATTGTGAAACAGCAGCTCCATATGAGACCACATCTGTTACAATGCTGGCAACTTTAGTGCTCATGACTTGTTTTGCTTATTGTGCTCAGGAAGCCATGATATGATTTTAGTTGTGTCTCGTTCTTCAAGACTGAGTCAGATGAACCACTGCTGCATGACCAGATCCTTCATTCTGGTAGAAATAGTAATCTAGAACTTTCAGAATATGGAAATTAATCCCACAGATACAAACCAATATGTCTGCAGGTCAAAATGGATTGCATTTGCAACCATGTCTGTAGGGAAGATAATTTGGATCTTGAAAAAGTAGTGATTTAAAATAAGTTCACATTGGTTCATATACTTGCTATGACTATCTGTAGATCTGGACATCTAGAAGAAGAAAGAAACATGCAAGAACTTTCTACAATGCCTTATTCAACACAGTTGTACCCTATCACTGTAGAGTCTTGCTGTTTGTGTAGCTAGATTGTAGCTTGGGACAAGCAAGTCCACTATAGGCATGATTCCCTACATATAGTTTATGGCTCTTGGATTGACGATAACAGATATAAGTAGCTGGACACAACAGATGGGTATTTGTGATGTTATTACAGTGGAAAAATAACTATTTAAAAAAAAAGGAAAAAAAAAAAAGGCTGCAAGACATGGCATCAGCTCTGGCTTGTGGATATTTATGCCATTATAGTTCCTTATGAGAACTTGCACTTTCTCCCTTCAACAGCACAATAGGTAATTATGATATTTCTCAAAGTGAAAAGAGGGGTTTCATATCTCAGAGTACATTTATTCCATTTTGAAGTAAATCTGTGGTGAAATCTAGTAAAGTAAATCTAGTTCCAGATGCTTTACTGTTCTGTAAATTTGGTTTCTTAAATACATAGTTCTCCACGTCCTTTCGACCTTCCATTCTTGTGGCACCAGGTTTGGTCAACAAATACACACTCTTGGATTTTCTATTAAATGCATCCTCCAGGAAGACGATAAAGAATGACTGAGTATTACCACTGATGTGAGATCATATGAAACTTAGACGGAATTCAACATTGGTCTAGTAATTTATATTTTTACTAAAACACTTGCACAAATGTATATTCAATAGAGTATGTTAAAGATAAAAAGATTCATATATTTATAAATAATGTTGCAAATAATATTGCCAGATTAAAAGTAAACATACATATAAAATGTAAGTATGCAGAAACTAGATGGTTTCCAAAGCAAAAACTGAAAGATTCTTGTATGAACAAAGTTTGGATATTAAAAAAAAACATGAGGAAGAAAGGCTCATATTCTGTTTTAGTAGAAAACTCACAGCACAGATGCAAACAATCATTGTAAGTGACAGTAAAATTGCCATATCTCAGAAAGCTGAGGGGTATATCATGAAACTGTTGAACATACAGAATACTTTTCATGATGTTTCCTTAACCGTAAATATTTTCTTTGCAGAGGTGTTTTGAACAATGAAGTTTCTGTAAAGAAATGGATTCAGTTTTTGTTAATGATCATTTTTTTTTTAATAACTGTGATTTGCATTTATATTTTTCTTGATTAACAAGCAGACTTAGTATGTAGAAACACACGCTTTCAAAATATATTCAATGTAGTTTGGAGGAAATTTTTCCAAGCTTTAGTGTGTTTGGAACTGTTTGTTCCAGTATTGTGTAGTTGCTATTCACACTATATGTTTGGTCACTTAAGGCATTGTTCTTGTTCTTTGCCTGCATGAGTCAGTGTCTTCAAATATGACAATAACAAATGGTGTTTATATGATTCATAATTTCTGAAACCTGAAACTTTGCTGACCTACTGACATTTTCTAAAATGCCAAGAAATCACCCAGAGAAGAATCATTGCCACTATAAGGAAGAGTAATTTTCTGAATTATAAGAATGTTCTGAGGTGAGAGAGCTGACAATTAAAGTAATTGTAAAAGAAGCAACAAATCCAGGAGACAAAAGGTAGATCTAGAAGTAAAATATAAGCAATTGCCGTTTAATAACATTTTTTTTCTAGACTGAAAATCTTTTAATGCTTTCAGTTTGGGCACTAGATTAAAAAGAATAATTAATAACACATTTTCAGGATAAGTGAGCCTCAATTATGTTTCACATCTTGTAACTTGATGGATCAACTCTTCACAAAATAACAGCAATCTGAGAGTTCTGAAAAAATATACGGTAAGAAAACAGAAAACATGGTCATCATAATAAATTATTTGACTTTTTCTGTTGCACTGATTTGTTATTGTTCTCTGATTATAACAGTGCAGATGTTTTTTCCTTCATAAATATCAGTCTACTGCAAGGAATTCTGGAATTCAATGTATGTGGTAGCAGATGAAGTTAATAGCAATTTCAGCAGACTGTATATTGTCAAATATGTTCTTGTGATAAGACAAACAGAGTTTCCTTTCCATAGATCTGAATTTAGTACTGTCAAAAAGAAAACATTTGCTTAAATTTAGATGAAACTACAGAATAGAAAATAAGCTATATTATTACATATAATACACAGTAGTGAATAATTTGCATTTTGTTTAACTAAAGAATATTAACATTCTGATTCTGCTGTTTTTCTTTCTTGTCCTCAATGATATTAAAGGTCTTTTCCAACCAAAATGATTTTATGATTCTGTGATTCTGCTGGTTTTCTCTCTTAAATCAACTTAATATCAGTTGTAATTCAGCCCAAATACTTCTCATATGTATAGACACTACTGAGGAGAACCCTTCTTCTCCTTGAAAGTATTTTTGCATTTTTTGTGTGTGTATGTGTATGCAATTGTCTATATTTGTCTGTTGTGAATCTTATAGATTTTAAATTATGGGCATTAACTGTTGAATATTTAGTAAAAGAATTAAATCTAGACTACATACCAGAACCATAATTTCCCTTTTCCCTGGTAAAGAGGCAAATCACTTTATTGGTGAAGAAAACAAATGTTTCTGACCATGGATAAGAACACAACATGAATAGGATATGGATTCGGACAGGTCACGTTATAATCTGACCACCAGTGCACACTACTGAAATATGACCAGCAGGCCCTTGGACTGGATGCTCTAGATCACTAACACAGCCACACTACTAATGAGTTATTCTATCTAGATAAACATGTGATGAATGTTAATACTGAAAATCTAACTCACAAATGTCATTTGCTGTGAGACATTTTTTATTGCTGGATTTCATCTATGCCTCTTTCTCACAATGTTTAACATAATGTGCAACCGCTCAATGTTTAGAGCCTGATTTTTTTAGGGGCGAATTTGCCCCATGGTTTGGTTGGAGTGAGTTAGAGGCACCCTTTTACATGAGCTGAGCATTCAGCTTAGTGTTAGCTTTTCTCAGATTGTTTGTGGAAATTTTAGAGATTTTTTGTTCATTTTATTATCTTTAATTGACATTTAAAAAAAAACAGGATCACAATGAAATTCCAGATACACTTTGTGCATTTGAAAGCCCTGATACTCTCAAAATTGTTTGTTACAGTGTACTGGGTCTGGCTGGGATGGAGTTGATTTTTTTTATAGCAGTCCATATGGTGGTGTGTTTTGGATTTTTGACTATAGCACACCAGTGTTTTGGCTCTTGCTGAACAGTGCTTGCACAGCATCAAGGTTTTCTTTTTTTGTTTCATTTTTCCTACTCTGTCCCACCAGCAAGCAGGCTGGAATTTTGCCTCCAGGACAGCCAACCTGACCAAAGGGTTATTTCATACCATATGATGTTGTGTTCAGTGCTAAAAGCTTGGGCAAAGGAAGAGGAAGCAGAGGCATTTGTGGCTATGGAGTTCATCTTCCCAAGTAACTATTACACATGCTGAGGCCCTGCTCTCCAGGAATTGGCTGGGCATCCTCCTGCCAATGTGAAGTAGTGAATAAGTTCCTTATTTTGCTTTGCTTATTTGCATAACTTCACTTAACTTATTAAATTGTTATCTTGAAAATGTTTTCAACTAACAAAAAATTAGTTTATTCTTAGACATTATGCCAAGTCCTACCTTCTGTTTCAGTTGTCAATTAATTGAATCAAACATATGAAATATATATCTCTGTCCATGAAGGCTAACTTTACAGTGCTGAGATTAAACAGAAGTGTCTGCTACTTCTCAGATTATGATTTTCACTTTTGAGAAATCTGACATTACTTCAGAGGCAACAGGGCGTATTCATAGGTTTACAGCAACAGGGTCTCTGTGGCCTTGGATGTTTAAAATGCAATGAGGACAAGAAAGGGAGGTTCAGCTTTGCTGGTAAACTTTCCCCTGTTTGTCTTGGCTATGTTCAGGAAATATATTATGTAAGGAATGAGGAGAAACTTTGTTATATTTGTCTGAATAGCTTATAATTAAGTCCTTCAAATACACAAGAATTTGTTTTTCAGAAAGAATAAAAACAGATCACAATTTCATACTTATCAATATATATATTTAAATAACTCAGTTGAAATAAAAAAAAAAGCATGAAGAAGTGCCATAACATGCTACCAAAGGCTGGGCTGTGAAAATAACAAATCCATGCCATTTTACCAATATTACCAGATTTAATAGAGAATAAAAATATTACTGTTACTAACAGTGCAAAAAAGTTTAATAAATGAAGCATCATACAGAATTGCTGATAGAATTTTCTCCTGGGTCCTGTTTTACAAAATAATTCATTTTTTTTTTCTTCTAAAAGCCATTTCTTGTTTTCTTGGTAAAAATAGAAAATATTTGACTTTATTTCTAGCTACCTACCTAACCTTTTTTAATTGCTTCACTTGTTTTAGTATCAATTATGTGTGATTTAGAATCACAGAAAAGCTGAGGTTGGAAGAGACCTCTGAAGATCATTTAGTCCAATCCCCCTGCTTAGATCAAGGTCAACTCAAGCAGGATGCTCAAGGTTGTTTCCAGTCAGGTTTTAATTATCCCCAGGGATAGAATTGGCACAACTCTCAGGGCAACCTGTTCCAGTATTTGACTGCTCTCACAGTGAAAAAGTTTTTTCTTATTTTTAAATGGAAATTCCTGTATTTCAGATTGTGCCCATTGCCTCTTGCCTTGTCTTTGGGCACCACTAAGAAGAAATTTGCTCCCTTTTTTTTACTCCCTTCTATCGGTATTTATATACATTAATGAGGTTATCCCTGAACATCCTCTTCTCCTGGTTGAACAGTCCCAGCTCCTTCAGCCTTTCCTCATATGAGAGATGTTCCATTCTCTTAATCATTGAGAAGCTAGCTAGCTAAAAGCAAATCTAAACAAATTTCATGTCTGCAACAAATATGAAAGAAGCAAGATAATATTTCTGTGCATCAAACTTTGAGCATCCATTCAGAACTAGAATATAGAAAATGTTATTCTGGTAATGACTGCTGAAAACATGGTCAGCACTTGCATGATATAAAGAGTATGGATAATGTGAATTAGCTAGCTCATTCCAAAATAAAAGAAAGTACTACCACGTATCTCAGAAATACAAATTCCATTAATGTTATGGCATGGTTAAAGGAAATGAGTTAGTAGTTAACTCTCTTAATTTCTGTCATCTGCGTGAGTACAAATTCAATACTGTATCATGTGCATGGACTGCACTTTTTTTGTAGTCTACTGATGCTACTTAACAATGCTTTCAAAGAACAAAGAAAGTCTAAACTGAAAGAATGGATTTTCCTCATAAGGCCAGACAATAGCATCATTAGAGAGGGATTATTTACTCTTTGTCAACAGTTTGAGGCAGGAAAACTGTTCATAGATTATCTATGTAAATCTGTGTATTCAGAAAAAACTGCAGAAAAGGAAATTCCACAACTTCTCTATTATTTATTCTTAAAAATTAGGAAGTTGTTATAATGTTTGGCAAAATCCTTACTTTTTGTGAAATTCATATAGTCCTACTGGACATACTGATGGAGATACCGAACAGAATTAACAACTTCTTCTAAAAGCTTTTTTTTTTTAAATCATATTTCTCTCTTTTTTTTCTAGACAAATTACAAAATAACCATCAAAACAACACCAAAGAATCCAATAATTTCTCTACTCTTTGTTCCCAAAATTTCTTACATTTTTTTCTGCAAATTTAGATTTTTCTTAATTCCTCTAGATCCTCCTTTAAGTATATGGCCCAGATTTGGTGTAGTTCTTGTGCTAGAGTTTTAATTAGCAGGTATAGAACAGGGTAGAATAATCACTTCCCCTTGCCTGTTATTCATTACACCAACAGATTCTTTCCCCCTATGCCACTGCCTCCATATTTGTGCTTTGGTTTTCACCTCCTACCTAAGGTAAAATACAGCATGTTTCATTGAAGATCATCCCATTGATCACTGCATTGTGTATCAAGATCACTTTGAATTCTGCTGCTGTCCTTCCAGTTTGGTCCACAGACATTTTATTCCATTACCTAATTTTTAATAAGGCACTAAATAGAACTGGTCCAAAGCAGATTGTATATGAAAGTTCATAGCCTAAGGCATTGAAGTTCAGCTGAGATTCTTCTTCCACGTAAGTAAAACAGTTAATACTTCAAAACAAAGGTTCCAAGTATCTTTGGTTTGGTCTTGTTTATAATGAAGAACCAGAGCCTTGTACTGGAGTCAGTACTGGCATTTTCTGCTTTATGACAAAATTAAAAATAAGATTGAAAGTTTTCATCTCAGATGGATATCATCAGTGCAACTGTGAAGTATAAATTCAAAAGCACTGCAGTTGTTCCAAAATGATTCATTACAATGGATATTGTATTTACCTGTGAACAGTATTGGAACAAATATGGAAATAGAAATACTATTTTTGCTCAGTGTATGCAGAAATCAGTATGTCGGGCTAAATATGGATGCACTGGCTGTTTCCTCCACTGAAACGGCTGACTAAGAAACATACTTTTATCTCACCCAGAACATAATTTTCCAACTGAACAACTTGGGAAAGAGATTGTTTACATCAACATCGTATTTATGGTAAAATGTCAGGTGCAGGATTTGTATCTGACATCATGGCCTTCTAGGACTTATTTTTCTTTCCACTTTGGTCTTAGTGGTCCACACTTTAAACAGATTACTTCGATTTTATTTTGCCTTTAATGAGATTTAATGTCATCCCCTAAAGACAAGCAGCGGCAATAAAAGGCCAAACCTATTTATTGTTTTCTTAGGTATTTGGAACATAAGATGTCAAAGGTGTTAATGTGTTTGGAAAATGTCTACAGATTTCATCATTGTCAAAGTGCAACAATTCCTTTTTCAGTTTTTTTATTGCAAATACTCAATCTCTCCTATTAATGTTGTCATCTTCTCCAACATCAGACTTATTTTTATCTCTTTCAAGTGCTCTGAAGATCCTGGTATCTCACAGTAGATATCTACCCATCCAGCAGAAATTAAGTATTTTTTAGTGTTTCAGAATTTGTACAAAAAGTCTCAATAGCAATGGAATAAGAAATGAAACCAAACAGGTTACAAAAAATCAATTTATATCTTTGCACAGAAAAATTCTGACAGCAAAATCTCACAACTGTAGTTAATAGTAGAGTCATCTTCCTATTGAAATTAAGAAAATTTTTGCTTTTCTGTTCTGCTACCTCTTAGAAAGTCTTCTATAAAACACATATTTCCACCTTTCTCTGTGCAGTCTTCTTCCTATTCATATCTTGAATTACCAAAGGATTTTAAGTGTTGAAATGAGTGATAGATAGATACCAGGGTACTTGTAAAAATCTGACTTTAACCAATTTGCAGCAGCAAGTCTCCATTCCAGAGCAACAAGCACAGATCACCCTAGCCGCTACTGTCTCTTAGAGTGTTAACATTGCAAAATCACAAATCAGAAATCTCAGATGAGTTTGGCATATAGTTCTTTTGTGTCAGTAACCAGAGGCTGAAGATGTAAATAAAATTTTGGTGGGTACCGTGACCAACTGAGTAGGATTACAGACACCAGCTTAGCAGAAGAAAACAGATGGTTTTGTCAATGACACAAGTAGGCACTTCACACTGAAGTTATTTCTGTCAGGTGGTGGTAATGAGGTGTCTGCTTGTCTGTCCAAGGATGTAAATGCTTCAATGTGATAAACACAAGGGTACCAAGTATGAAGATGATGGGTCTAAGATTAGGCATGAATTTCTCACAAGAAATAGGCAGATACTGAATTAAATTGGCATACTTCATGGACCGGTGACTTTATTTTCACAGTTTCCAAGTATTTGGTATTACATCACCATTTTTACAAATGGAAAATAAAAAAGAGACTAAAATCAAAAGTATCCATTATTTTGGGCTAATTTAATTAATCTGAATTCTGTTTTTCAAAATTAACAATCAGAGCATTTTTCTTCTCAGTCCATGAACATTTTAGGAGGTCAGGTTCAGAACTCATAGCATACAGAAGCATACAATTACAGGGCATCCAGGGAAAGTTTAATTTTAGGTGATTTTTTTCCAATAACACACTGTAGCTCAATGGCAGATTTAGAGAAAAACATGCAATTTTCCACGGCAGCATTTAACTTACTAATGTGCAAGACTGGCTTCTTTTCTTGTAATCCCTGTTTCATTCTATATGCTTTTGCCACCTTTGGTGACAAATTATTCCACCTCAAAGCACAGTCCAATCTGTGTGTTGAATGAAACATCAGTCTTGACTTCTGGAAAATTAGTATGTGAGCACATAAAAGCTGGAGAAGTACCAGATACAGTACACTTAATTTTGATAGCATAGGAAATGCATTGGGCATACATTTCTAATTCTTCATTCATTTAAATTGATGATTTTAAAAAATTTCCTCTGAAATATTGTGGCTGGAATGAAGGAACATGACTGTTCTTTGTCTTTGTGCAGGTTGTTATGTACAGGAGCTCTCAAATTCAAGTTCACATCTTTTCATACTCTCCTTGGCACACATGCAGCCAAACACAATTTCTTTGTTGAAAGCATTTAAAAAGAAGAAGTTTCTTGCCATTTGCCCCCCTTGTTTCCTTGTAGGGTAATTCTGCTGCTAGGCAATACTTTAAATCAGCTTGATTAACAAAGCAATAGATTTTTATACACCGGTCCAAACTAATTGTATAGTCAAAAGAATGAGTCACACCAAACCAAAGGTCTAAGAGGCCTGCTGATGAACTCACCATAACCTTATGTTCCTTTCATTTGATTTCATGGAACATGTCTAAAATGACAGTAGCAGCACAGCAGGTGCTGTTGAGCACTATCAGTGATGCAATTAAATAGAAACAAACACATTCATTGATTAAACATTAATTTTTACTTGCCTAGTATCTCAAGATAATGTTAGACTAACTCAGTTCAACACTATTAACTATACATAAAAGATATAAGCAATTTTTATTTTTCTTCCCACTTTTGGATGGAGCAATGTTTTGGTATAGAATAATTAAATCTGGTTTCAAAGAATATTGATTGATCTGCAAATTCTCAGAAACAAAGGTATTTGAATGACCAATTTAATATTTCTTTTTTTCCTCTCATGACTTGTGTGAAGAAAATTTTATCCAAACATCTCTGTTTTGGAAATCAGAAGTTTAGAAATTTAGTAAGAATGTATTTCAATGTGGAGCGTATTTACACATATACTGACTGTCTGATCTACAGAAGATTCTTTGTTAAGATTTTGCCTGAATATTTTAACCCAAATGAAAATTCAGTTTCCCTCCAGCTGATGAGTGTCACAATGCGGCATCAAAATAACTGTGTTGGGTTTATGTGGCAAGATTTATGCAGCAGGGGTGCTGCAGGGATGGTTTCTCTGAGAAGACACCAGGAGCTGCCTGCCTCACATTGGACAGAGCTTGTTCTAGTCAGCTCTAGCTCCAAGACAAATTTGCTGCTGGCCAAAGCTGAGCCCATTGATGATGGTGGTAATGCCTCTGTGATAACATATTTAAGAAAGGGTAAAAACTGCTGTGCAACAGCAGCTGGCAAAGAGCAGCGAGAAAAACATGGGAAAAACAGCCCTACAGACACCAAGTTCAGTGAGAAGGAGGGGGAGAAGGTGCTCCAGGTGCCAGAGCAAAGATCCCCCTGGTGAAGACCATGGTGAAGCAGGCTGTCCTCCTGCAGTCCATGGAGGTCCATGGTGGAGCAGATATCCACCTGTAGCCTGTGGAGGACCCCACGCCAGAGCAAGTGGACACACCTTAAACTGCAGCCTGTGGAAAGCCCATGCTAGCAGGCTCCCAGCAGGAACTGCAGCCCATGGAGAGAACCCCATGCAGCAGCAGCAAGTTTTCTGGGAGGACCTGCAACCCTGTGGGGAAGCCATGCAGGAGCAATCTGTTCCTGAGGGACTGTACTCCACAGAGAGGGCCTACATTGGAGCAGTATGTGAAGGACTGTCTCCCATGGGTGGGACTCCATGCTGGAGCAGTGAAGGAATGTGAGGAGGAAGGAGTGGCAGAGAAAGCATTATAAATTCACCAGACCACAATCCCCATTACCTGTCCCCCTGTGCTGCTCAGGGGGAGGAGGTAGAGAAGTTGGGAGTGATGTTGAGCCTGGGAAGAAGGGAAGAGTGGGGAGAAGGTGTTTTTACATTTGTTCTTACATTATCTTACTCTGTTTAACTGGCAATAAATTAAATTAATCTTAGCATAGAATCATAGAATAGTTTGGGTTGGAAGGGATCTTTAAAGATCATCTAGTCCAACTTTCCCTTGCAATGAACAGGGACATCTTCAGATAGATCAGGTTGTTCAGAGCCCCATCCAACCTGACCTTGAGTGTTTCCAGGGATGGGGCATCTACCCCTTTTCTGGGCACCTGTTCCATTGTTTCACCAAGTCATCCCAAGGTCAAGCCTGTTTTGCCATGATGATAGTTGGTAAGTGATCTCCCTATCCTTATCTTGACCCATGAACTTCTCATAGTATTTTCTCCCCCTGTCCTGTAGGGAAGGAGGAGTGATAAAGAGACTTGGTGGGTACCTGGTAGACAACAAAGGTCAACCCACCACATAAAAAATGTTTAATGAGAAGTATTTTTATTTCTGCTATATAAAAAGTGAGAAGTAGAGAGAAGAAATGGGGAGCTATGTCCTAAAATGCAGAAGACGAGTTTTCTTCTGTCTGGTGAAATCTATCAAAAGTGTTAATTATTCTGCATTTTCTCTTTTTTGCCATTTTTTAAAATATCTTTTAATCACAAACAAATAGTTGTTTTACAGGTACACACATTGCAAAGAATCATTTTAGTTAATCAAGTTAGTTGAAACTAACAGACAATTCCACTAAAATTTACATCAGGAAGACACAATCACATTCTTCCATTGGACTTCATATTGGATTGTGAACTGGACCATAAAGAGTAACTCCTGCAGCATGTATCCCAGAATCTTCACTGAAAATTTCACTCCAGGCACCACTTGCAAGAGAATTTCCAAGCCCTTGATGTTTTCCAGTACATTCAGGACAAGCTTTTCCACTTTCTCTTAATTCATATTTAATAGTCTTAACCTTAAGAAAGAAAGTCTTCCTTGGTTTCAGCAAATAGATTTTGCCCGCTATGGTAACAGAAGGGGACGTTAGTATACTCAACACATAAAATGATAAAGCACTTATTTTTAGCCTTTTGTCTTACATTTTTCTGTTAAGGCTATGTGGACTGTCTGACAAAACTCACAAAAGCAATAGAACTTAGAGAAGATACTTTAATTCTATTTCAATTAAATCATTCTACAAAATGTTTTTCAGTCCATATGGTGATACCCTGCTCTTTTTCATGCACTATGGCAAGAGACTTGTGTCTTCATGTCCTTATTTTGCAGGTTTAAATTAACCACATAGTGTTACTTTTGTTTTCTCCATTTTTTTTCTGTGAGTTTCCTTAAGTATGTGAGAGAGGACCAACTTCCTGCTGTTATGGATTCATTCAATCCACCAAGAGCAGAAGGAAGTCTGCTCACAGTGAACATTCACTTCATGCTGGTTTGCATCCTAATTTCAACTGGGAAAGATACTACATAAGCAAACAGCTGCTTTTTAAGTGGAGAATAAGTGCATAACGCATTCATTTCACATGCTGATTATGTCATTGGGTCCTTTTGTATAACACCATTGAAATTAGAGTCATATACACTATTTTCTCGTCACATTAATTCAAACTCAATCACTCCTTCTTTTCATTTTTTTTAAAATTAAAAACAGCAACAAATATCACCACATCCCTTCCAGTGAGGTTTGTTGAAGTCTGATTCATGTGTCATTTTATTTATCAGTGTGTTTTTGAAGACTGTGAAAAATCACTTGACAAAAGCCCACAGAATCTGATGGTTAACAATGCTATGTCTCAGAATAAATCTCCTGTTGTCTATCCTAACGCACGTACTTAAAATTTTGTGTCTCAACTCATAACTCTAGATGGTGGGAAACCACGACACGTATCATGATACATAATTGTCTTTCACTAGTATTCTGCATTACAGACATTAGCTTAGCTTATGCCATTATTTCATAGGTGATATAATAGCTGCTACATTTCTAATTAACTCCTGGACTCTGAACTGCAGTTATTATCTAAGCAGAAGAATGGGAATGATTGGTGACAGACAAGACTCATTTTCTGACCAGGTTCTGGCTCTCTGTTGGACTCCTGTTGCCATGCTCTGTTGGAGCAAGGATATGAGAGCAGTGTCAACAGTGATGGCCTGTTGGTTAATTGCAGCTGCTGCAGAACAGGGTAATGATTGAAGAGTTCAGGGAGCACTCTGCATTTCCACTGTGTTTTCTTTAGAACACTTTTTGAACATAGTTTTAGAATATTTCTCTAGAAAGAGAAACAAATAGAAGTTGAAAACTTCAATAAGTATGAAAGATGGAAATGGAAAGTGGCTGCTAACTCCTAAATAGTTCTGTGGCCAGAATTTTATCCTGCAAACTGGTATGGATTTTTCTATGAGTTTGGATGAGCACCTTCTGCTCCATGACTTTTTGATTAGAACAGGTAAGACAAAGCATTTACAGAAGGGCTTAAAGGTTGTTCCCAGCTTTCTTGGGATTCTGCAAATGGATAACTTACTAGGGAGAAAGGAGGAAAGGAAGATCCCTTTAAATTGCCAGCTGAACAAGATGTTTCAGACATTTAATACCATGGATATATTTTCTAAAAGAGTTAAACTTTTAAAAATTGCTTTGTATTTGTACTCAATCTTTACATTGATCTCAGTGAGAAGTTTTGAATGCTCAGCAGGCAGGTAGCTCTGAATTTAACAGTCTGACTTTGAGTGCAAATGTGACATCTTTGTCCTTTATTTTTATCTCAGATTTTGCTCCACTTCACTCCAATTTTAACACTTTTGTCCTTTTCTTTCATCCATTTATGATCAGTAACAGCTTTCAAGCCTGCAGCTTTAATGAAAAACTTTTAAGACTTGGTATATGATATTCATAAACATTTCTTCATCTTGTTCCATTTTTTACTCACAGTACACAGCATGAGAATACAAAAATCTACAAGGTAGAAATAGTCAATAATATCTAGCTGCAAAAGTGACTTTTGTTTGACAATTTTCCTGAAGACTGGAGGGATATATAAATATACAGCAGACAAATGGGATCCACAGGGACCCCTTTAAGATCTTTATGAATATTTGAAAGGACATCTGGATCCATGGCTACACAGGGCAATCAATTGCTATGAATTTTTATTTCCCCAAGCACTCAAAGGGAATGGCATGACAGGTATGTATTATCAGCAAGCTTCATTTAAAGAAGCATGGGGCTTATTTTGATAGGACCATGGGGAAGGAAAAAACTCACCCATAAGTAATCTTATTTAAATTGAGTTTGGCAAAGCTGGTTATTTAATTACTGCAATTATTGTAAACCTGAATGCTTCCTATTATTTGTAGATGCTGTATAGTCTTTTTTTGAATTCCAGCACTGCTTCTTTCGAAATTTGAAAAGCAGTCTCAGGAGCCTACAGAAATGAATAATGAAAAGAAACCTTTTTGTGAGAATTGAAAATCAAATTAGAAATTGGGATTTTGAAGGTGTCCTTCCTTCTTCTGTAGAGACTACTTTTCAAAAAAACACTGAAGGAGAAGATCTCAGACCTTTAAGTTTATTTTGACAGTCACCAAGTATTTTAAAATTAGGGATTTTGTCAGAGGCAATTAGAAATATTATTATTATTATTATTATTATTATTATATTATATTATATTATAATAATATTATTTTATCACTAGAAATCCCATTGTCACTGTCATTTATGTGTACCTTTTGTGGTATATATATGTAATAAGCTAAAACACAAAAACATTAGCTCTTACTTGTAATAAGCCTGTATTAAAGCATGTATTATACTGTAAGGAGGCAGTATTATACCTATTTAAACTAAACAATAGCACAAGATACCTTCTATTTCTTTTTACCTTTTTTTTAGAAGTCTGGTCAGGTCCAAAATATTGTTCTTAACACAGCCGAAGTTCAAATGGTATAGAAGCAACTACAGTCAGGAGATCAAAAAGGAGCAGATTTACTACAGAGATACAATATAGTGTATCTAGTATAGATATGAAGACTGGTTTGCCTCTGTGGGTACTCAGCCACATATATAAGCATAAATGTGGTATGTATGCAGCTTGCTTCTTTAAGATCTTAAATTTATTCCACAAATCACGCTATTTAATCAGCCATGACATTACTGGCTCCAGAAGTGATCTGTAGAAGACACAAGTTGAAGAACTTGATGCAGAAGGTGTCACAGTTATTTTAAGTTACCCTAAGACAGATATTCCTTGGGTTCGCCATTTTTCAGTTAGCTCAAATTTTTAGGAAGACTATAATCCAAAACACGCTGCTGGTGTGTAAATTGCAAATAGTATAAAATATTTGGTAAATTCTAAGCAGCCAGTATGCAGGAATTGATATACAGAACAAAATATTTGCTTGGTGATTATTCAGGGTCCTCAAGGCATAAACTTTTTATCCCAAAATCAGTTCCCTTGGACCTTGGTCTTAGAAAAAAAATGTTTTTTTCTTTATGGTATTTCTTTTACAGAAACCACCGGCCATAGAAGCTATTGAATCTATTACAAGCATGCAGAACTTCTCAAAATCACATCACTAGTTTCTTGCTATTTCCCCAGATCAATTCCAGAAGCACTATTACTGCGAAAGTAACCTTGCTTTTTAAAAAATGTCTAAAGATAAAATATGGAATATATACATCAATTATTTTGATTTAAGTGGAAAAGAAGATTTAGCTTGTTAGTTATTGTTTCTGAATATCGTTTACTGAGGTTTCACCTCAAGCTATTTTTGATCTTCTTATAGCCATTAGAAGATTGTTGATCTATGTACACATGAAAACCTAGTTCAATACTCAAATGTATGACTGACTCAGAGGTCCTCTTGATTAAATGACAAATGAACTAAAAAAAAACCAATACCAACTACAGAGACCTTTAAACACTTTTTTTTCCCCAATTTATTTTAATTAATTAATTTATTGGATTTTTAACTTCACCTGTTTTGTTAAAAAAAAGATTAGAATACAGAATACAAGCTCCCTTGCATATACATAGATGTTTTTCAGTTGAATGCTAGGAGCTGTTTGTGGATACTGAAGTTAAGATTTCAATATTGATATTGGCTAATGTGTGTACTGCATAAGAAACATCTTGCTGTTTATTTCTGTTTGCTGATGGACTGGATACTCTGCCTCAGTTTGTTAGTAGCATCCCATTGATTTTAATGTCTCTTGTTTTGAGCAGATGACTGTAAAAATGGCTTGAATTCTCAGAATAACTTGTGTATGCTCATTATCCTCACACCTCACTTTAGCTATCAAATTTCCCTTTGAGGAAACAACATAAGTAAAATTATGGATGTGTGATATTTGTAATGTTGACTATTAAGCCATGTCAATCTACTGACGTCACTGGCATTCTAGCCTGAGAAAGGCATACAGGATACAGCTACGGTCACAGAAGGAGAAGGGTGTTAAGATAATTAACATAAATAGAGCCAGTAAAAACAGTGGTAAAATGTCAAACTATAAAAGTTGGTCATGATGGTCCCAACACTTTAAGTATTCAGTCAGAGCTAAGCTATAGACCCATAGACTAAAAGCCAGCATAAGAAGAGTTTTCTCCCTGATGGCAAGACTGGAGACTCCTTTCCAGTCTCCTGTCTCTCACTGTTATTGCTGTAGTCCTTTTGCTCACCTAGCTTCAGGCAAGATGTGACTCTTTTCCCTCTTTCAGAATTGTCAACATTTAGTCATTTTATTGATCCCTTCATTGTTCAGTCTTTTCTCATAGAAATTTCCTTCATTGCCTCTTCCAAATGAGAATATGTCCTGGTTTCGGCTGGGATAGAGTTAATTTTCTTCACAGTAGCTAGCACAGTGCTGTGTTTTGGATTTAGTACCAGAATAATGTTGATAACACACTGATGTTTTCAGCTGTTGCCAAGTAGTGCTCAGACTACTCGAGGACTTTTTGAGCTTCTCCTGCTCGCCCAGGTGCATAACAAGCTGGGAGGGAGCACAGCTAGCACAGCTAACCCAAACTGACCAAAGGGCTATTCCATACCATATAACGTCATGCTCGGGGGGGTTAGTTAGTTCGGTCGGTTCGTTCCGTTCGGTCGGTCGCGGGCAGAGTGGTCGCAGCTCGAGCTGTGTGATCACGGCTCGGGGGGAGTGATCGCGGCTCGGGACGGGCTGGGCACCGGTCAGCGGGTGGTGAGCAATTGCATTGTGCATCACTTGTTTTATATATATTCTGTATATTCTCTTACTATTATTATTATTATTACTACTATTGTTATTCTTCTCTCTTATTAAACTGTCTCTATCTCAACCCACGGGTCTTACTTTTTTTTCTTTTTTCTCCTATTCTCTCCCCCATCCCACAGGGGGAGGGGGGGGAGTGAGCGAGCGGCTGCGTGGTGCTTACTTGCCAGCCGGGTTAAACCACGACAGAATATTAGCAATAGAATACTGGTCTAGTCTGGAGGATTTGACTTGAAGTCACCCTGTGATAAAATATACTCGAATATAGGAGGGTTTTTTATATAAGATGCTAATAGAATTCAAAACAATATGGGAAAGGCATTCTGATTAGTGACTTCTTCACAACAAAGAGTCAAATACATTAACACTTTAGAGACCAGCAGTGCCTAAAGGAAACGTATCTGAAGATGGCTCATACTAAAACCTGCAATTTGCGGTTTTCAATAGTAGAAACTGTAATGGACTGAGAAACTCAGATGAAAGAAGAGACACAAGAATAAAAGCAACCATAGTGATAGCCAGTTCGGGTGAGTGATCAGTCCTCCTTCTAGATATGGTGTTTTGGTTACAGGTAAACATGTAGAAAAGTTATAAGTTGAATTCTTATACTGGGGTGCATGTATACATACATACAATACAAAATTTCTACATGCTCTGGTTCTTCTTTAAAAAATCCTTTTTTAGAATTATGCTATAGCTAGGTGAAGGCAATTACCTGAAATCCTTGGTATGTGACTATCATCATACTGCTTCTTTATTTATGTAAGTAAGACAAAGGATCTCTGCTATCCCCTAGTGTAATTAAGGAAATCAGTAAATAGGACCCACCTGTCTTAATAATTGGCATCCTAGAAGAAGCTAGATCAGGAGCTACAAAACAGCCAAGGAGCTCAAAGGAAAGCTGATAAATTTAAATAGATTTGCAATCCAGAAAAGAGGAAGAAAGATAAAAATCAGCCTTCTATTCACGGAGAAGTTCCTAAAAAATGGGTAGGAATGCAGTATACTTACTAGGTATACAGATGGATTATTTCTGAAATACGTGGGTGGATAATGTTGCATGTCTTGCTGGGATACAGAGGGTTTTTTAATTAGTTTTTCCCTTGTTCATCAGGTGGACATGTCCTGTCTTTTTGTTAGACTAAGCACAGAGAAATGTTGTACCAACGTGGCTGTGATACTGAGTAGTCCTAGCAGGCAGGATGGTAAAGACACTCAGATTTCTATGCTTGTTTTAAGTCTGGATTTCTTTGCCCTGTTTGAATGTTCCTTAGAGTTAAGATGGTCTTTGAAGGCACTGAAAATCCTCCACCTGCAAATGACCTTTTTTTTTTCATGCCATGAAATTTCATGCTCAGGCTTCAATATGGTTTTCATTGTCTTCTTTTTCATCAAAATAGTTAATGAGAATCTGTGCTGTAGGTGATCTTACTGTTAGTAATCTCCTTGAAGTACACAGTGAAAAAACAGCACCCAAATCACTACAGTGATACTATGATATTACCCAGACTAGTGAAAGCTTAGATAATCCTTTCCCCAAGATACGCTTTTCTGTTTTGTTTCATGATTCACAAAAGAATGTTATATTTTGGTATATATGTTACACTTTTAACTGTATCAGATTTACTGTTTGTTTATAAATGTTCTATAATAAATGATATAATCTAAGAGGAAATAACTAGCTCTGTTACAAACCGTTAATTTTCATGGACCAAAGTTGACACTCTGCAGATATAATTTGCAAGTCAATGCAAGGTTGTTTTTTTTTTCCCCTCCTCTCCACCCTCCTGCCCTGGTTCTGTCTTATTTACAGAGTCTTGGTTGAATTAATAAATAAACAGTAGCCAAAATCTTTAACTTTAATTAGCATAAAGTGGCATTTGTATAGCGATGTTTAGCAAAAAGATCCAAGGTGCTGTCAGATGGAGGATTAACACTGAAACAAAGATCTGAATAAATACATGGTATTTCAAACCAAATTCACTCACCACACATGGGATCACATTTTTAGATAAGGCTCTTGCGTTTAATATGAGATAGTACAACCCTGCTGTTTGGACTGTGATAAATTGCTCAGTGCATGTCTATTGGGATGTAAGACGACCAGATATTATTCTTAACCCCAGAATTGTCAAGCCTGATTATTTCCTAAGAAGCTTGACAGCTGTGGGAGTGATAAAAGAAAACCTCTGTAGGGAAGAGGGGAGGAAGGAGAGTAGGGGAATGTTCTGCAGGTGTTTTTCATGTTCCTACTGGAAATAATGCAAAGCCTGTGTAATTACAGTGGTTTGGTTTGTTCTTTCATCATAGAAAACAAACTATGTCTGCACAAGTGAGTCCTCAAGAAAGGAGTAAATCTATAGCAGAGCTAATACAAGAAGCCCATGCATAGACCACCTGTGATCTCAAGGTATTTGTCACTGCCTGGTCACCAGGTCTTTGAGGTCCCTGTGGCAGAGCTTGGCTCATGATTGATGCAGTAGTTCAAGCGCAAGCAGGGGGTGCTGCTTTGCTCTTGGGCTTTGAACGTTGAGCAGGCTTCTCAGGAGCTTTCTCCCCAAGCTGGCAAGGGGGTGCATGTGAGGTACTGGGGGAACAGAGAGGACAGATGCCAGGCTGCCAGGGTGGATGGAGGAGGTGGAGGGAGGTGGCAGTCCAGGCTCATGTCCAGTGGCTACAGCAAGGTTAGACCTTGCAGGACTTTGACGTTGTTGCTGTGTCATGTATGGCGAGAATATACAAAATGTTATGGGAACAGCATGCACAGGCCATGTCTTTGGTAGTAGGCTGGTGCAGCATGATTTTACATAATATTGGAGAGTGTGTGCTTGAAAAATTTATTTTTATTTTTTTTTCTCCTGAAGCAAACATGAAATTGCTGATTCTTCAAATATCCAACCTCCCTGAAAAGAGAATGCCAACATTTTTCCTTGGGTTTCTCTGGTCTAATTTCTTATTTGTGTTTATTTCAAGAAAGCTAGCTTCTCCACTGCTATTTGCTTCTTGTTGACTTTTTTGTTGGCTGTAATAGTTTTTGGGAAAATGAAAGGTCACTGAGGGCATTCTGTGCTGTGTGCCAAAGTATACGAGAAATTTAAATTCACTATTAAATGAGACTGAAGAGAGAGTTTAAGAGATCAGCAAGCAGCAAAAGGACCTTCAGAAGTGCATAGGAAGTCGGGAAAAGAGCTGCTAAGTAGGGTTTTATCAAATAGGAAAGAAATAACACTATATAAGTATGAATATTGGCAACATTCTTTAAACATAATTGCAGACAAGCAAAAGGGAAGTGAGGCACTTGTAGGATTCCTGTCCCAGGTCTACTGTCACACTGGGAGATAAGTATCCAAGTCTATATTTATTCCTGAGAATCATTAAGGATTGGTGAAATCTCTGCTTTTCAGAAGCAACTGACCTTTACCAGTCCCTTTCTTGATTCTCTCATTGCAGCTATCTGTCATAATATCAAAATTTTTGTTGTCAAATAATTAAATTGTAGATTAATCAAAATTTCTCCACATATTTAAGTGGATTATAGTTGCTAGACATTGGAGAAAAGACTTCTCATATCTAATGTAGCTAAGCAAACACTTTTTTTTTTTTTATGTGCAGGAAATGCAATAAAATTAAGCTATATTGCTCTCTTTCCTCTAGGGCTTCTGAGAAGAAAGAGCAATCCAAACACTGTTGTAAAATAATATTGAGAATAAATGAAATAAAATTAATAAAACCAACATGATTTAGAGGAAGACGTGTGGGAGAAAAGTAAAGATGCAGTGGAAATGTTATGATTATCAATTGGTGAAGGGGGTCCCAGGTAACATCTCTTGTACTGCATCACTGGTCTGGTCCAGGAAAGGATATCTGTACAAGAAAAGAAGAAGAATCTGTGCAGTGATAGATACTAATGAAGGAGACAAGGAGCATGAAGAATACAGTCACAGTAATACCTCAGGAAACAATTTTTAATAGTAATATTTCATTTTATGACTGAAAGATTCATTTAGACTTTGAGAAGGAAATACATAGGTTATTTTTATGCATTTATATGTTAGTGTTTTTCATGAAGAGAGCAATATAACACTTGTTCCTCCCCCGTTCCTTTTGTACTGAGTTGGCCAGACTGATTATGTGCCTTTATCTTTGGACAGAGATACTCAGCCTGAAGAGATCATCTGCCCTTCCCTCCTACAGCACTCATAACTTTACTACCTAATTTTAAGCTTTGAATTCTTGCTGCAGGATATTTATGAGGAAGATGCACTGTTCTGAATTTAAGAGTTCAAGCAACAAGGAATCTATTGGATACCTGAATAGTTTTCTTCGTTGCAAAAATGAAACACAGCAAAAAGTCATGCTCTATTTCCTAGCTTTGATGGAATCAGGTTTAATGAATGTCTAGCTTTAGTTTTCAACTACTTGTAAAACTGCTTCTGTGGTACTTACACAAGATGACTTAAGACTCTTGAAGAGGAGATAATCAGTAAATACACTCCTATTCCTTTCACTTGGTGGAAAGTCTAGCAGTCTGATTACTCTTCCAAAAACTTTCTCAACATTGTTTTAAACAGCTCTATGACTGAAAACCTGAGAAGCAGAAAAATATAATTTGACATTTACACTGTTGTTTTTTTCTGTAGGAAAGGCACCTTTTGAATTTTCTTCTGAGAAATGATATGCAAGATAAGGAATCTCAAAGATTCCTTAATTAATACATATAATGTGTACATACCATTATTTAGGGAATCTTTGAGAAGCTCGACTTATAATTAGTTTGATGCTTAAAACACCCTTTAGCAACATTCAGAACAAACATACATAAAGATTTTCTGCATCTAAATTAACCTGCAGGCATATATATCTTTATGATGATTAAGATAAGGAATCTCTGTGAATCTCATCTTTATTTGTGGTGTATTTTACAGTGAATGGAGCAAATTATTCTGTACATTCTTTTTTGTTGTGCATTTTTTAACATCACAAATCATTGCTGAAGTACTTCTCTTCCAGATTTCAGAAAGCAGAACTGATTGAGACACTCCTAATATTTTGCAAAATATTTCCACCTCATCATATTTCTTTATTTCCAAATGTCATACTTTAATAGTACGTTATGGCAATCTAGCCAGGAGGGTATTTTGATACTTCTCGGGATGTACAGTCTACCAAGCCCATAGTATAAAATGCAAGGATAAAAGGACTACTGTCATTCCTATGAAATTTTGCAGTAGTTTGGGTCACTGATGTGTAATTGAACAAAAATGAAAAGTATCACTAATACTGAGATTGAATGCTTACTCTGAAATTAAATTAGTTTCACATTTTCATTTAAAAATTGGAATGTAACAGTATGAACATATAATAATATATCAGAATTAAAGAAACAATTGCTTGGAACTCTCTAGATTATTTGGGCAGATGTAATGAGTTGTGGAAAAGTGAAGACACCTGAGATAGGTAAAAATACACACATTTTGCCAAAATTTTGAAAGCGTGGAAGGGAATGATCTCTGCTGCACTGTCAGTAATGACACACAAAGGGATAGCATGGCGATCAAGAAATTAAGTTAATGAAGACTTAGGGAGCAAAGCATAATTAATGTCATAACTTTTACAAAAAATAAATGTTGTAAAACTAGCCTGGTATATTTATAATAGGAGTTCACATAACTTGATGATGAAAACCAACTGATAAATACAAAGACTTCTGCAAATATTGGTACTGCATAATATCTTGATTTGTAAAATTGAATGATACAGTACCACAGAATCACATACATGTAAAATGAACTAAAAACTGTTAAAAACAGTTTGTTTGGATGTATTCTGGAAAAGATATCCAATTATACCATGTCCATTGGAATTGTTACAAATTGTTACACAGGTGGTGATCAAGGGTGATGGTGACAGGGCCTCCTGGCTGAATAATTTATTAAAGTTCTTAATTTTGAAAATGCTTTGTATGAATTAAATTTTAGGCTTTCAAAGGGACAAAAGGAGTTAGGTTTTGGATTCTGTTAACTTCCAGTAAGAATATATATATACTCCTATACTCCTTCATCCACTTTGAAAATTGTAGCTGTCCTTTATATACAGATACCACACATTCACTTCCCAATATTGGCTGCTGCAGCTAGAAGGTGATTTTGAATACAGCTCAAATGGCAATAACATGCAAACACTAGAACAACTTAGGTGTTTTGGAACAAATTGCCCCATATAACTTATTTATGGTATTCCTTTTTTTGTATTTACTACATAAAACATCAGTTAGGGACTTAAAACTACATTAACATAAAATGACAAAATTACCTGTCATAAAAGGCAAAATTTCTTGCAAATAATAACGTATGTTCATGTGTGTACAACATTATAAATTACACATTTTATAATTATTTAGGAAGATAATAAATGTTTTAAAAATCTGTGAGTTTTCATTTTTGGATCAGCTGTTATGCTATAGAAGTTTGCATTTTAAAAAATATCTTTTGAAGAGTTAGAGGTTTTTATCTTCAGATAACCTTTTGATGTCCGATCATCATCTATCTTTCTAAACAAATATAGTATTTGCTTGATGTCATTGATTCTTATGAAATTGGAATAATGCCTTCCTTTGAGCTTCCCAGTGACATTATTTTTAATGATTTTTCTCCTGCTTTCTGCCTTCCATTACAAATTTCAAAAGTAGGCTGCCTTCTTTCTCTGAAAAAATTTCAAAACTTTGAAGGGAAAGGTAATCCTAAGGTTGGTTTAATAAAAAGTACGAAAACACCTGCCAAAGTGTTCATGATCAAGGAGACAGCTGCAATTTCAAAAGTAAAGCTTTAAAGCTTCAATATATGTGAAGGTGAAAAAGCTTCCCTTAATCTGTCATAAAATATCTTTTGTTGTATACTTCTACTTTTGAGTCACTGAAAATTAGCTACAATTCAACCAAAAAACCTTGTGTTTGTGCAGCCATACTGTTGGGGGGGGGGGAGGAACAAGCAAAGGAACCAAAACACACACACATGAAGAAACAAACAAATGTTGTCAAATAAAAATTGTATTTTGGGCTGGATTTTTTTCATTCTCACCCATGAAAACTAAAATATATCAGCTATCCTGTTCATGAAGTAAGCTAGTGTAATTTTATTTCTGAACAGTCAGTCAGACTGAGTATCCAGTATCCTTGGTGATAAAAACACTGCTTTAAAATTGACCAGATCTTATAAGAAATTATTAATATTTAGAAGAAAGTGAAGAAAGAGAATTTAAAAAGGTAGCACAAAACTGGAGTAGGTCTGAACAAAGTTATCAAGTTCAAAGTCTTTTCTAAAAGATATAAGGAATCATAACTATTAAATATGTTAGTGAATACTTGATCACCTAATGAATTTGTTAAATTTCAAGTGTGCTTTCAAGTAATTCCTGTATCATGAGTAATTCCACTATTAATACAAGTAAATTAAATTTTGAAGCAAAGCCCAGCCTGTTGTTCATATCTAACCGGGTGTCTTTCCCTTGCTGTGATATAAGGACATAGCATTTGTAATGAATATCTCAGTCTACAAAGAATATTCTGCCGAGTGTTATTGTGTCTATTGGTACCATTGTATCTCACTCTAAGCTTAATTTTTTAAATAATAACCTATTTTCCACTTGTAGTAGAGTTTTTGCATTAAACTCATGGTCTCAGTGGTTTTTCTGTAGCCATTTAGCAAAGTTACTTTCATATTTTGGTAGAGCACTTCACATATATCCTGAGACTTAGTGTATTAATAATTCATGTCATGAATCCATGACTGAATATCAAAATCTGAAGCCAAATGGTAAATTGAGTTCTTTATACCTGGCCTAAAATAAGTGGGTGAAGGCTCTATTAATGTAGGTACAAGTTCTTGTTTTGCAGAGCTACTTATGAACATTCATGACAGATTTCTTCTACTCCTAGACAGTACAGACATCCACAGAATCACTAGTTCTTGCACAGGCAGGACTTTGGTGCCTTTGCAAATTGATTTTGTAAAGAGCCACATGCTCAGAGTCCCCAAGAAAGTCTAAAGTGTCTGACTGCTTAAATCTGACTGCATGCAGCCTAAGAACTTCTTATACTTTTTTTTTTATTAAGTGATAACAAAATATAAATTTCATTGTTGTAATACCAAATGAGGAGATAATCTATTCTGAAGATATCTTTTTAAGTTTTTTTATTTTTTTAAGTAGACTTGGTTAATGACTTGATAATGGAATAGGGTGTAGCCTCATAAAATTAGCTGATGATTCTTTTGTGGTATGAGTTGCACTTAGTTTGAAGGGCAATGTCAGAACAAAGTGGAACAAAACAAGTTTCCTAGTTATATACCTAATTCCCTGATTCGTATAAGTATCCTGCTCCAGAGGGTTTGCTGTCCTTGGTTGACAGAAGATTCAAATTCCTGTGACTTCTTTATCTGACCATAAAAGTAAGAAAAACATTCTCCAGCTCTCAAGTGTGTAGAAATATTTGTAGTATAGCATACTTCAGCCAAAGGATGACCAAGTTTGTAAAGACCTATATTTCCTATGGAATTATAATAATTTTATTACTAATCATTTTAGATACATATTTAGGTTTCTCCTCCATTGTTAATAATAAATGTTATAGGTACTTGAGTTTAGTATTTATACCTGCTGATTTCGCTTTCATAGAATTATAGAATGTTTTGGGTTGGAAGAGACCCCTAGAGGTCATCAAGTCCAACCCCCCTGCAGTGAGCACGGACACCGCTAACTAGATCAGGTTGCTCAGAGACCCGGCCAACCTGGTCTTGAATGTTTCCAGGGATGGGGCCTCCACTACCTCTCTGGGCAACCTGTTCCAGTGTTTTACCACCCTCATTGTAAAGAAGTTCTTCCTTATATCCAGTCTGAACCTACCCTATTTTAGTTTAAAACGATCACCACTTGTCCTGTCACAGCTGGCCCTACAAAAAGATTTTCCCTGTCTTTCCTATAGGCCCCCTTTAGGTACTGAAAGGCTGCAATCAGGTCTCCCCACAGCCTTCTCTCCTCCAGACTGAACAAGCCCAACTCCCTCAGCCTGTCCTCATAAGAAAGGTACTCCAGCCCTCAGATCATTTTTGTGGCCCTCCTCTGGACCTGCTCCAACACTTCCATGTCCTTCTTGTGCTCAGGGCTCCAGAGCTGGACACAGTACTCTAGGTGAGGTCTCACCAGAGCAGAGTAGAGGGGCAGAATCACCTCCCTCGACCTGTATTGATACTGGGGGTTACCCCGACCCAGGTGCAGGACCTTGCACTTGGCCTTGTTGAACCTTATGAGGTTCACACAGGCCCACCTCTCTAGCCTGTCCAGGTCTCTCTGGATGACCTCCTGTCCTTCTGGTGTATCAGCCGCACCACTCAGCTTGGTGTCATCCGCAAACTTGCTGAGGGTACACTTGATCTCACTGTCTAGGTCATTAATGAATACATTAAACAGCACCAGTCCCATCACGGACCCCCGAGGGACTCCACTCGTCACCAGTCTCCATCTGGACATCAAGCTGTTGATCACTGCCCTCTGGATGAGACGTTTCTTCCATGTCACATTAGCTTTGTTACCATAATGAATTCTTTTCTTTTTAATATTGCAAGTTTCAGTATTGTGAAGCAAATGTTACATTATAGTCACATCTTCAGCAGAAATCTCCCTTAAAAATTAATGAGAGACAGTGTTTCTGAGTAGGGAATGTAATCTGATATTTTAGGAAACCTTTTAGTTCAAAGCATTTGAATGTATATTCATGTACGTCATTGTGGAGAACTAAGGAAAGGTTGTAGTCTGAAATAATTTTCTATAGTCCATAAATTTTAATAATGCTGCAACCAAGTGCCATAGAGAAGATGGAGAATCTAGGCAAAAGGTGCAAGAAAAAGAGTAGTCAGATTGTGCGTATTAGAGAGACAAAGATAAATGAGTGGAAATTGATCATAGAGAATTATTATCCACATAAAATCAAAAGTGATTGGAACACTCTGCTCCATTTATCACATGCTACACCTACAGGCAGAATCTTGCTAAAAAGCTTGTACTTCTTGTCTGATGAGAGGGTTTCAATTTAAATTCTCAAATCAATAAATTTACAGCATTAAATTTACCTTCAGCTAAATTAAGCAAGTTTTATGTAACATTTTACTTGGAAGGTAAGGATGGAAAAAGCTATAGATACAAATGTCAAGAATATATCTAGAAGCTCTGAGGGCCAATTTGAATAGGTTAGCCCAAAAGTGGGCTTTTTATTACATTATTCCCAAGAGGCAGTGCAGTAAAAGCCACTTCTTTGTGAAGGAAAGTGAACAGCACTTCATTTTGCTTTTTGCCTGTGAACAACACATATTTATTGTACCATCAATCTACAGCAAAAGAAGATATCTGAAAGAGACAAGGTCCAGCAAAAAATGGTTTTGACCTCCCTGCAGAGTATTCATGTTATTAATGCACCTGTTTAGAACAGCCAAATAACTTAGTGAAGCACTGAGACAGGATCTGAATATGGAGGACCAAACTGAAGGAGAAAGCAGATGAATTTTTAAGCTAAGGCTTAAGTATAGGGAATCTAGAGAGCAATTTATCACAACAGCCTCTCCTTCTTACACAGTGGTATTCAGACACAGATGCAGATAAGAGAAAATTCTCTAACCAGGATTTATAGCCAGTGCCAAGTCTTCACTTTTTCCAGGAGCCTTAAGCGTTTGAGAGTACATAGACCAAAGCATAGGACCAGGTATGATACTTTTTGAGATATCATCCAGCACTTGTCTTATGGACAGTGATGTTATGGATTTAGCCTTAAAAAACCCCATGTTCTGTATATTCAGCAAAAGTTATCAAATGTCTAAGCATCTTCTTCACCTGATTCATGCGTGTATATGACTTACCATTTAGACAATGAAAATCAGCCACTCAAAGCCCTCAAACCAGTTTGCATATTTTGTCAGGACTCATCAATAAAGCTGTGTGTTTACATTACTTTCCTTGCACAAAGACCTATTGCTTATTACTCTGATGCTTGATCGTGATGGCAGGGCAAGACCACCCTAACAAAGAGATTTAGTTAATTGAACAGTATAACACATAGACAAATGGCATTCAAGTACTGGTGTTTTAAAGAGTCGTACTTAAAATAGAAGTTTTAGGAATTTAGGAATGAACAAAAGGAAATAGTTAAGAATTTTCAGGCCAAACCAGTTTTCTGATTCCAACAAGCCAATACTATAAAGGGCTTTTGGTTTTGGTTTTTTTTTCAGCATTAGATAGTGAAAGGCTACTGCCTCTCGTGATACAGGTGGCCTGGGGTTAGTGTGGTAAATACAGCTTTTGACTAGAGGATAGTGCAGTAAAGGTGTCTAGCTGGCTGTTAAGATGAAAGGAAGATTAGTGTCTAAGGTGCTGCTGGTGGTTCTTAAGACTCGGAAATGAGTACAGAACATTTCAGGCATTTTTCCTGAGCATACTTACTTTCAGTGGGTTTCAGAGCAAGATGTGGAAATGACAAAATGGACAGGTGGTGCAATTTCTTAAACCCTGTGCTGTCTTGAATAAGACGTGCTCTTCAAGGGCTGTTTGCTGCTGCTTCGTTTAGGAGGAGAATGGCAATAATCACAAGAGTAGCAGACACAAATAAAATGTTGCTGAGTGCTTCATAACAGTTTTCATGAAACAGCCTTAACTCCCTGCGGAGTTACAAAAGCTTAATAGTTACCCTAAATTATCTACAAACACATAAATGATGCTGTAGTTACTACATTTTTAATCTGGAAAAGGAAGTCTCTTGGCAACTGCTTAGTTTTTTCTAAACATGGCACATCAGGGATTTTGTTGCTGTTGTTGTTGTTATCCTTTAGGAGTGAGGGCCTGCCTGTAGAGCACAGATTATTACCTTGACTCATAAAATCAATTAAGAACTTTCTCTTCTTGTCAATAGTTATACTGTGCAGAATAAACTTAGAAAAAGCTCTCAGATTTTTACTTCTTTATCTCTAAATGTAATTACAAACATTCTAAATAATCAAACAATCTTACTGTCTTCAGAAGTCATGGATTACATGCATTGGTATTCCTGAAATTAACTCCTTCCTGAAATTTTGGTGTAAACAAGGCAAAAGTATGCTACAGACTTAAGAGATATTAACTGGCAGTAAGAGGAATGAAGTGGAAAAATGGAACAAAAATATTCAGTTATGCCTACACATACATGCTTTCACCCTGCTATGATTTGTTTGATGCAGAGCACAAGAAGTTTTAACTGATTATTAAGGACAATTCTCCTAACAGTACAAAACTTTTTTTAGTGCTGCATTGCAGCAACAGCTTTACATTGTATAAAGTAAAGCATACCTATTTGTCTAAGTTCCAGGGACTGTATCAGACACTGGAGGTAGTTTTCACTTGCTGCTGATGTCAGTTCATTTCCTACTACCCTGGTTTGAAATCACTCCTCACCAGGCAATAATTTGCTGGTATTTCCTCTAATTGACACTAGTCGTGGAAAAGTAACATTGTAAAGTATCAACTGGCCAGATAGTGGTGGTTTGGAGGATCTTGCTGAACACAGGCAGCCCTTTCAGAAATCTTTTGTCCTTTCCCATTTATATTGTATCTGGCATCATGGGTTTGTCACAAAACCTGAATTATTTTTTCTTCCCTGTGGTCATCCACACTGTACAGGGAAACAGCTTATTGGTGATAGGAAGAACAGTAGTTTGTTTGTTTGTTTGTTTGTTTTTCCCACAGCTTTAATCCTGTTTTACCTCCTTTAGGCCAAATAAAATGTGAACATGAAATACAAATTTCAATATTGAGGTACAGATGCATGGTGATAGTATTTGGGGAACATTTTCTCTCATGCCCCACTTAAAGTAAGCAGGGTACTGATAAGTACTATTCAGATATCCTGTTATTCTTAAAAGTTTATCATAGAATCATAGAACATTTTGGGTTGGAAGGGACCCCTAGAGGTCATCTAGTCCAACCCCCCTGCAGTGAGCACGGACACCGCTAACTAGATCAGGTTGCTCAGAGACCCGGCCAACCTGGTCTTGAATATTTCCAGGGATAGGGCCTCCATTACCTCTCTGGGCAACCCATTCCAGTGTTTCACTACCCTCATTGAAAAGAATTTCTTCCTTATATCCAGTCTGAACCTACCCTGTTTTAGTTTAAAACGATCACCCCTTGTCCTGTCACAACTGGCCCTACTAAAAAGATTTTCCCCATCTTTCCTATAGGCCCCCTTTAAGTACTGGAAGGCTGCAATCAGGTCTCCCCGCAGCCTTCTCTTCTCCAGGCTGAACAAGCCCAACTCTCTCAGCCTGTCCTCATAGGAGAGGTGCTCCAGCCCTCGGATCATTTTTGTGGCCCTCCTCTGGACCTGCTCCAACAGTTCCATGTCCTTACATGTATTTCTACAGCTGGTGTAAATGAAATATACAAATATACTGGCATACTAGGCAACAGTTATGTGACAGTGTACCAATATATTTAAATAACATAAAAAGTTATTTAACCTGTAGACTCTATTGGCCATGCAGTTCTCAGTTTACATATATTCTAGTAAAAATTTTGTGTTCTTAATACATTTTTAGAGCATGGGTGAGCTTGCTTCTTGAATGTGTAATACTTGACTGCACCTTAAAAGTTATGTGCAGGTTAATATCAAATATAGATCATTGAACCTTCAGTCAAAAAAAGGCAGAAACAAAGGTAGTTTGAAAGTTGGTAACTTTGTAAATTAGTTTAGTTCATTTCATAATTCAGATCAAATTGAACTGAGTTTGCAGAAATTAATATGTATCTTGGAAAGACTGAACAGTCATAAAAAAAGTGTTTTTCAATGAACCTTTTTCAAGCTACAGGGTAAACCGAAGGGACGATTTCACAGAATGATATGATCTTTCACTGAATTTCTGGTTGGCTGAACACATCAGCATCAGAGATGAGTACAGTAGGTTCATAAATAGTTTTATAGTCTAGGTTTATTTTATTAATCAAAAGGCTGTTTGAGTTCTTTTTAGAGCTTTCATATCTTTCTCTTTATACATCCTTTGTATATGTGAATGAAACGCATTGCTACAACTTTATTTACCTTCAAAGAAGAGAATAAAAAGTAATGCTTATTTATTTTTAAAATGTCTTCAAACATATAATGGATATCTGTGCACAATAGACATATTTTATGGAACAATAATTTTAGTAAAAATTTCAAAATACAAACCTATGTTTTATAGATACACATACATAAGTGGAACCTTATTATTAATTTAGTCCATGAATATCCCATTGTATTCAGGAACATCTCGGGAATTACCCTTTTGTATTTAGGTAACTCTGTCCTGACAGCAACAAATTTCACTAGTTCATATCAATGTACTGAGAACCTTGTGCAAAAAAGCTATATAAAAGAAGCTCAGAGGATTTCTTTTTTTTTATCCTTCCGCTTGTAAACAGTACAGACATAGAAAACATTATAAATGTCAGCTTCTTTTCACCTAGAAAGACTGAGGCACAGGGATATTAAGTGGGTTTTTTTTCCAGGGACTCATTATAAGGATTAAGATTCAAATACATAAACACAAATGTGGCTTTCTATACAGAAGAAATGCATGTATGTGACATATGAATCTTATATACATGACTAAGCCCTAATTTTAAAAAGTAACTATAGTTTCACTTGTCACTGGAGTAAAGCAGATGCTTATAAAGATAGGGTGGTACTGCTGTTCATAAAATTTGAGCAAGAAATTTAATAGAAGCATATGTTAAGTTGCAATAATAGTATAGAGAAATAACCGCAGTGGAATGTATTATCTAATAAAAAATTAATTTGAATAGAAAGACCTTATCTTACAAAATTTTGCATCAATATTTTGCATAAACATAATTTTTTTCCATTCAGAAGTTTTCATTTTTATTTTAAATAGCCTAGTATTAATTTTATTTTTATATTTCTATGGATACTTTTAAAGTCTTGTGTTTTCTAAGCGTAAACAATTTCAGGGGTAATAGAGCAGGCCAGGAAAAGCACTGTATGAGGATACACTCTTTAGCAAATCTAGAAAAGATGTTTAGGTATTATTAGGTGACGTAAGGGCAATGAAGATGGTCCAGAAAGAGGACACTGACACATTGGAGAGAAGGTTAAAGTAAATCAGCATATTGTATTACATAAAGTAAGGCAAAGTGAAACAGTGAACAAACAAAAAAAAGTATTTACTGGTTCTAGCATCTTCAGAGTTCTGAATTCCCATTTTCATTATCCATTTATTTGTTCACTATAAATTCTTCATCATGTACATAATGCACAGCCTCTTTTGATTTCAGCTGGGATGTAGATCCTTTGGATTTAGTGATTCTATATTTGTCTACACCTAAAGTACTTATAAAAGACAATGTTACATATATTAAGGGGTAAAAAATGGATTTATACATGTATTTTACCTATAGTACCTTTAAACTCAAAGATATTGCTCTTATGAGCAAAACCAGACATGCAATTAAGGTGTCCAAAAATAATTAAAGTGCATTCTAGTTTTTTTTCTTTAATGCTGTGTTTATAAAGATGAAAGGGCTCATACCTTTACAGAGAGAATTATTTTATTTGTAGCAGGGTGCAGCCTGTTTAAATTTTTATGCAGTAAATGTTTCCACTGGCTCCCTTAGGTTTTCTTATATTTGCAATTAGCACACATTTATATACCTTCATGAAAGAGAATCCTAATCTTTAAGTTGCCACTTCCTATGGTTTTTGCCCCCTACAGATGTCTCTGCTTCTTATTATCTTGTAAGTAACTCTTATATTAATTTAAATTACAGATAAGTTTGGCATAACAGGCATTTTACACTTCTCAACAGTATGCTTATCTCACGTCTTATTAGCAATTATGAGAATAAGCGGGACATCTCTACTTTTAACTGAAATATTTTCTTTTGTCCTAGCATTCTTGGGCTGAACAGTGTTTACTGGTGGATGAGAATTTGTATGGATTATTTTGGACTGATTGGTGTGATATCATAAAGTACAATACGGTATAATTGAGTTTTACTTGCAGAGTTTGTTGCAATTTGTTTGAACCAACATCGTACATCTAGATTTATGATAACATTACAGTCTCTTAATGCGTATGGTTTTGATTTTATTTTATTTTTCCTGGTTTCATAAACTGGCCAGCCTTTGAAATACTAAGCTCTAGTTTCATACATGATTCATGAAGGAATTGGAAGCTTGTTAAATGAATGTGAGTAGATTCTGAAGTTGAATTAAGAGTTTTAGAAATGTCTTGCTGGCAAGTCCTTCTGTCTGCCAATATTTCTGTTTCTTAAGTAGTCATGTGTTTGTTAACACAATACCTAAGTTAAAACAAACAAACAAACAAAACCCAGCAAAGCAAGCAGAGAGTTTTTGAATCACATAGAAAAACTACAGTCTTCTAAAATGTTCATAGAAAAACAGAAAATCACAGATCACAGAATGGCAAGGGTTGCAAGGGACCTCCAGAGATCATACAGTCCAACCCTCTTGCTAAAGCAGGGTCATGCAGACAGGTTGCACAGGACATCATCGAAGTGGGTTTTGAATATCTCCAAAGAAGGAGACTTCTCAATCCCCCTGGGCAGCCTGTTCCAGTGCTCCGTCACCCTCAGAGTAAAGAAGTTCTTCCTCATATTCAACTGAAACCTCTTATGTTTCAGTTTGCACCCATTGCCCCTAGTCCTGTCGCTGGACACCTCTGAGAAGAGTCTGGCTCCTTCCTCACGACATCCACCCTTAAGATATTTGTAAGTAATAGCTTATTATGATTCAGTCAACAACTTTCTTTTCCTTAGATCAAAGAAAATATTTGGAGGGAGGCAGATCTAAATTAAGAGCCTAAATATTTCTGATATAGTATATAATGTGGTAGTAGTGTTATCATTATTTCACTTATATATCATACTCCATTTTTTTACAAAGGCCTTTCAGACCTAGTTAGCACTTTTCTCATGAGACATTTACTAGAGACAAAGGTTTATGGCAAGAATATTTGTACCTTGGCCACACTTGGACCCCCAGAATGTTGAACTGCATTATATGCAAAAACACCCAAAAATGCCTATAACAGCGTGGAAGGCAGAGAGAAACTTTTTGGGGTTCCTGAACATCAATGAACTCCTTTAGTGTAACCTATTGCTTCAGCCCTTGGCACAGCCAACTTGGGAAGAGCTACCATTGTGAAATGTAGAAACTACAGACACTGCCTTCTAATATGTCTCATTACACAGAATCAGTTGTGTGTGCATTTCACCTATCACATCTCCCATAATTCCTAAAAATGTTTCACACGCTGGTTGGGAGAGTCCCTTGGGAGACAGTCGGATCTTGTCAGGTTATGCAGAGAAGAAATTAGAAAGGCAAAAACCCAGCTGGAATTTAACCTGGTCACAGCTGTAAGGGATAATAAGAAAAGTTTTTATAAATACGTTAACAGCAAAAAGAGAGCCAGAGAGAACATCCATCTTCTAGTGGATGCAAGGGGAAACATTGCCACTAAAGACGAGGAAAAGGCTGAGATACTCAACGCCTTCTTTGCCTC
>NW_009260128.1:5077976-5082021 GCF_000687185.1 Egretta garzetta
AATCCCATGCAACGCTGCAGGTTTGGGGAAGAGTGGCTGGAAAGCTGCCTGGTGGAAAAAGACCTGGGGGTACTGGTTGACAGATGGCTGAATATGAGCCAGCAGTGTGCCCAGGTGGCCAAGAAGGCCAATGGCATCCTGGCTTGTATCAGGAACAGTGTGGCCAGCAGGAGTAGGGAAGTGATCGTGCCCCTGTACTTGGTGCTGGTGAGGCCACACCTTGAATACTGTGTTCAGTTTTGGGCCCCTCACTACAAGAAAGATGTTGCATTGCTGGAACATGTCCAGAGGAGAGCCACAAAGCTGGTGGATGTCTGGAACACAAGTCATACGAGGAGCGGCTGAGGAAACTGGGGTTGTTTAGTCTGGAGAAGAGGAGCCTGAGAGGGACATGGTTTAGTGGTAGGATGTCAGGGTTAGGTTAAAGGTTGGACTTGATGATCTTAAAGGTCTTTTCCAACCAAAGCGATTCTATGATTCTAAGTAGAAGAGCCATTAAAACTGGTGACACTGTAAGTAAAACATTTCAGTTTGTTTTTTGTAAATAAATAGCTCAAATTTTAGTTTTGTTAAGTGCTTTCTGCATGCTTGAAAGCCTTTCTTATTTAACATTTGCCAAAAGTAACCTTTTCCCCTCAAGCTACTTTGCTTACAGGATGCTCTCTGGAATTACACGAGAATTCTATTTTTCCTGAAGCCTGGTTTGTTACAGTGATAAAAATGCAAAGCCTTTTCCAACCTGATGGACATTTAACACTGATAACACTTATTTATTTTACACTCTAGGACAACAATTTAATTTTATTTTTTAATTGTGTTCTTAATGATGAATTGGACAATTGCCTCCTGAACCATTTGTATCAATATAGTCCTGATTCACATTCCAGAAAAACAAGGTCGAGCACTAACCCTCATATAATGAAAAGAAGCAGCTGAAGATGAAAGTCCATATGAAAGCGCACACCTTAGATTAACACATTTGTTTCTCCTCAAAGGAAGCTTTATGGGTTTGAAAATTGCTGTGTAGCAGTGTCTAGTTGCTTGTAAATCCAAGCCTCAGAGACAAGGCGTGTCAAAGGAAAAGAATTTCCAGCACGTGGACAATAAGTAGATGTCAACCTATGCCTTTTTTTTCAAATATACTTCTGAAAGAAGATAATAAATCCTTTGAAGTTTAGGCTGATTTGAAAATTTAGGCTTTTAAAGTTCAAACCCCTACTTAATTTTGCAAAACTCACTGTTGCATAACCTCAAAGACTTTGATCTTTTTTAGCTGCTTTACACTGGGACTTTGAGTTTCTAGTTCTTTTTACATAACTAAAGTGTTGTATAAAAGTACATGATGGAAAGCTATTTTTCTAATTTTACATATACAAAAGTATGGGACAGATCCACATTTCTCCAATGCAATGTTTTGTCCTTTTTTTCTATGCGTGGGTGTTAGTGCTGTGGATTCCACCCTTTTTAAGAGTTCTTCACATGACCTAAGAAAACCACAGTCAGGGCTGCTCTTTCAGTCAAATTCATGTCCTGGCCATTATGGTCATTATATATCCCATAGCATATTTTTAGCTGGATGCTCTGTACTTCATGTACTCAAATAGAATGTTCCTAATTGCATTGTGCCCCTTATTATTATCTCTCTGCATAATTTTCTAATAGCAAAGGGAATATTTTGCCACTAAAGTGGTTGTGTATTACTGCTATGTTGTTCTGCACAATTAAACAGCTGTTGCATAAGTAATGTTGCAAAGGTGACTGCATTTTATTATGCTCAGCGAATACATTTTCTTGGATGCATCTATGATAAAGATAGCCATGAGACAAATTGTGTTCGTCATGTATGTCTCCTAACCTTCAGTCTGCCCACAAATCTATCTCCCTTAGAGCTATATCTAGTTTATGTGAATTTTCTAACAAGCCTCAAAAAAGTCTTTTGGAGAGGTATTCCTGGGCACAAAATCTTACTCTCCACAGTCTTATGTGAGGAGAATAGCAAATAGACAGAATTCAACTGATTTTCAATCTAGCTTTTGAAACCACACTAAACCAAAGGACACACACTCAAAACAAAACATAAAACCACAAACACAGAGAGATGACCCAAATCCAATTGTATGTGGCTTTTTCTGGCTGAAACACTTCTTCCTTTAGTGAATTTTGTCTGAAAGAAACATTTTATATGCCATAAAAAATCTAAACAAATACAAATATAATTGGGCCTTCTGTGAGGGAAAAAAAAAACCTCCACAGATTTTTGGAGGAGGATCAATCTCTCCCTCATCCAGTAACGTACCAGTACTCCTCTTAGTCATAAATTGTACAGGAATAAAAATTCTTATAAACCATTAGTTAAGACAATCACCAAGACCATGCCAAAGAGAGAATTAAATCAAGGATGCTGAGGTGAGAATCTCAACAACCAACTCTACAGGAGATGGATTTGTGTGCAGAATGAAAATGAAAATTAAATATGTAATTTGTTCTAGGGTTATCCCTGTCATATATGCAATAGAAAAGTATATTCACTGAGCATAATAAATGCCTTCAATGGAGCTTCATAGACAGAGCTTTCTGTTTGGAAAAATCTTTTATATATAAAATATATAAACAGCTGATGAAATAGCTAGAATGATTCTACAGCTCAGTAAAACGACTTTGAAGATATAGTTTAACTATTCTTTAACAGAAGATGGAATTATATTTTAATTTCCTTTTTCCTAGATGAGGACTCTCCCCTCGTCCTGGAGTTAGCAGATAAAAAACACATATCAACATACATTCCAACAGTTTTGTGAGTCTAGTCTTAAAGAACATTTTTATCCATCTTCATAAAAACATTGAGTTTCCCTCTCCAATCTCTAGTGAATCATTAACAAAGCTTACAGAAACTCATAAATACCCTTTTTGATCTTTAAGTTTTGCTGAACACAAGATCAAGAGTCCTGAGACATTAGTTTGGCTGTCAAAGCCATCAGAATATTGTCTCAAATGAAGAACTACATTTCTTCAGTCAACCTGTGTAGTGTTTTAAAAATTGAAGTTTACAAATAAATGAACTAAAAGAAAAAGCCTAATTCCTTCCCTAAACAGTAGCATTTTTTCCATCTATTAAATATTTTCCAAGTAATTCATTTGCTGTCTTTGCAAAATGTGTTGTAACTGGAATACATGATGGTGTAGTTTATGAGTTTGACTGGTAGTTGTCTGAAGTAAGCCAATAAGCCATTGCACTGTATGTCACTGACGGAGGATAAAAACCCTTCATGAGTTCCAGTACATTGAGAATGAAGGAGGCTTATTGAATTATATATGCAAATGAGTAACATAATCCGTCCAGTGCTTGATTTAAATTCTGCTTACTATAGATTGCCCCCAAACTCTCAACTTTTGATGTGTTGCATAATTTTACACTGAAAATACTTACTACTCTGTTAAGATTGTTAAGGGGCAATTCATCACTCGGAAGAGTCACTGTGGATTCTGAGAGACTTATCATAGAATCATAGAATCACTTTGATTGGAAAAGACCTTTGAGATCATCGAGTCCAACCTTTAACCTAACCCTGACATCCCACCACTAAACCATCTCCCTAAGCACCTCATCTATCCTTCTTTTATATACCCCCAGGGATGAGGACTCTACCATCTCCCTCGGCAGCCCATTCCAGAGCCTGACAACCCTTTCGGTGAAGAAGTTTTTCCTAATGTCTAGCCTAAACCTGCCCTGGTGCAGCTTCAAACCATTCCCCCTCGTCCTATCATCTGTTACCAGAGAGAAGAGGCCGATCCCCACCTCACTACAGCCTCCTGTCCGGCAGTTGCAGAGGGCGATCAGGTCTCCCCTCAGCCTCCTCTTCTCCAGGCTGAACAACCCCAGTTCCCTCAGCCGCTCCTCGTATGACTTGTGTTCCAGACCCCTCACCAGCTTGGTTGCTCTCCTCTGGACATGTTCCAGCAATGCAACATCCTTCTTGTAGTGAGGGGCCCAAAACTGAACACAGTATTCAAGGTGTGGCCTCACCAGCACCAAGTACAGGGGCAC
>NW_009260128.1:5082596-5096300 GCF_000687185.1 Egretta garzetta
GTGCCTGGTGAGCACACTCAAGATGAACCTCTCCATAATCTTCCCTGGTACCAAGGTCAGGCTGACAGGTCTGTAGTTCCCTGGATCCTCCTTCCGGCCCTTCTTGAAGATAGGCATCACATTTGCCACCCTCCAGTCATCTGGGACCTCCCCTGTTATCCAGGACTCCTGATAAATGGTAGAGAGTGGCTTGGCAAGCTCCTCTGCAGCTCCTTCAGCACTCTTGGGTGGATCCCATCCGGCCCCATAGACTTGTGGATGTCCAGGTGGCATACTTCTTTACTTAGCTGTCATTTCAACATGATCGTTACATTCTTTAGCTTCTTAAAAGATTTATCTTCTGGGTTTCAGTTTTGTTTTGTTTTTTTTAAGCTTAGCTAGAAGTAAGTTCCAAAACCTGTGTTTATTAAACTTTCAAAAGGAAAAGTAATTGAAAGACTGACATTCTCCTGGCTGTAGAAAAGCTGGTAATCACTTAAGCTTAATGTCAACAGCAAAATTGTTATGTGAATGTGGTATTGGTGTACATAGATTTTTGTTTGTTACAGTGTGTAAGCTGTTACCACCTGTAAGCTGTGTAAACTTGACTGAATTCAATGTTAATTAGAAACTAAAAGCCTCGAGTAAATCTGATAGTAGATGGCAGAGATGAGACCTTGTTTTTAAAATGAAAGAGAGGGACATTTGTGACTCTGGCTGCATGCTTATTAATAAATATTATGGAGTAATAGGACCAAAGCTGTAGAGTGAAGCAGTTGGTGTTGAGGTTCCAAAATCTACACTGCCTATTGGGGATTTTACTTCAGAATAGTTCTAGTCTAATCTAGTCTGGTCTGTTTGATTTACCAGCAGCTGAAGCATATGAAGTTCATTTCTGTAGTGCATCTTCCAGTTTAGTTTCCTCTGAAAGGAAACTTGTTTATATGCCTCAATATTGTTCTCTGATGTGAACCACAGAGCTGGAGTGGGAAAAATCAGGATTCAGTTCAACAGTGCATTACTGATCTGAACTTAAATGCTTAGGCAGACACATACTCAGAGTAGCATTTCATTTCTAGTCAGCTGTGACCCAACAGTAACCCAAATGAAGCTCTATTCCCCTCCCTCCCCCCACACACATAGGTTGGATAAGCAAATGTCTATGGTAATCCAGATGCTATCTGCAAAACTGGGTAAAATTTTTCAAGTAACTTTAGACAGAAAAAAATTCTTTAGGATTAAATTTTGGATCAAAATTTTGGCACAAAAACATGCTGGTGGGAGAACTGAACTCAGTTTCTACCTATTTGTAAGATTTTAACCTCTACTTTCTAATTGAGCAAAAGACTACTCTCAGCCCCACCTTTGAAATGTTTCCACTTCATATGAGTAATTAAATATTCACCAGAACAAGGAGTAGAAAACAGTTGTTGCTTGCTTTGGAAAGCCTCAAGCTAGAAAATCAGGCTCTTTTTCCCCTTTATTCTCCCTCCCTTAAAATGACTCTGGTTATTGTTTGATTTACTTGATCTCCCATTGAAAAGTTAATTTTTTTCAGGGGTAAAAATCCCAATTTGAACTGGACATTGTGGTTTTCTTCACTCTTGCTGCATTATTTAAGTGCCGTTCCTTGAATTCATAACATACCCATTTCAGGGGTTTTTACTTTGGATTAGTTTTAGTCTAAATGATCTTCTGCATTTACAATGCATTAAGTGGACTCCTACAGTACATCTTCCAGTTTTCTTTTATTCATAAAGAATCCAGTTCACATCACAGATCAATGGACAGCAAGACAGAGATGACTGCAAAATATGATTCAAAAATTCAGTCTGAACTAGAACACTGATGGAGTTGCACCTCTCATATACAAAACTCTACAAATGAAAACCAATCCTAATCTCTGCTTGAAAGCAAATTTAGTGTCCATATAGAAACAGTACAACTGGCTGCATGAGATGAATAATCAAGTCTTTTACTCACGGTTCTTTTGCATTTGTTTCCCACAGATGTTGCTGTATTTTCCAAAGTATGGTATTCAAAAGATTGGGTAATAAGCCTATCCTGTTTGTAAAATGATAATTATAGTGTCCTTAATATGATTACTTCATTAGATAAAATGAAAGCAGAATTGGGTCTGCTGGTTTAAAGTTGAGAGAAATGTTGGAAAAATCAGAATGTTTTTAAAGGTGTCTGCTCTCAACATAAGCTTTGGTTCAGTCAGTTTCTCTATTGTGTGAGTAATTTTTATGGCTTTCATACCCTGTGGTGAAGGCACCAGGGCTGAGGATCAGAACTGACTTTTGTAATCTGTATAAATTTTCTATTCTGTAATTTTGTCATGTATGATTTAGCGCTGTATACATTACAGTTTAAATTAAAAAGTAGCTTATAAGTAAGATTTCAGTAAGATTGTGCAGAATTATTGTAAAATACCATTAACCCAACTGCAAAACATATGTATATATATTTTTACTTTAATTATTCTCTAAATTGTATCTAATTTTTTAATCGTTTTCATAAAAAGTATATAGTTTATTAATGAAATTAAAGCTGTCTTTTATTATTTTTCTTTCATCATCTAAAGAATTAAAAAAGGTTTTCCTTATCAATAAAGATATTAAATGTGTGCTTTGCCTTGTAGATTTGTTGCATGGAAGTATTTTTAGCTTATATTCCCATCATATCTCATCTAAAAAATGGGATGGTAATTTTTTTCAGGTGATCAGTCTGGTCTTACTTGCTTTTCACTTCAGCTCTTAGGTAATATGTGTGATTTGAGCATAATTTTTCACTAGCTGATATTTCCAGACATTAGATGGAAATTCTGTTCACTCCAAGGACGGTTTCACAACAGTCTGGCCTGAGGATTTTGACACGGTAATACTGAAGATAGATTTTAAAATAAGGCATTTTTACAATGTTGAAAGGATCTTAAATCTGGTTTGTATGGTAAACTTAGCCTTTAGTCAGCTTCTACTATTCACAAATAATTTTAGACTGATTCAAATTATCTCTTAGATAAGAAACTAAGCTCAAAAATTTTACTCCAGAATATACTGAGATAATGATAATCAACATGATGGCTTTCTAAAATAAAGTATCCATGCTGGAAAGGCAGATAACACTAAAATCCAAACTCTTATCTTTTCATAATCAATGGCAGAAGTTTGATAAATTTTACTGTGTAGTTTTATATTTTGATTATGTATTAAACATGAACATTCTAGATATAAATTTTAAGGCAATATTAACATATAATACATGCTGGTTTACAGTCCCCAAAGACTTGATTTCAGATGGCTTTTTGTCATCCTTCATCATTATTCTTATCACTTTGGAAGACTAAAAAATATCCCTCAGAATTCTCAAGAGCTTTACTGAAGACTTTTTTCCCCTTCATTTTGATTTCCCACCATCTTTAAAGCCACCTTCTCAGATCGGAATTGGCACAAGAAAGTCCAGATTAATTTAAGAAAATGTTTATTTGGAGCTTGAAATAAATTAATCAAAGAAAAAAAAGAAAAAGATTAAACAGGAAGTAAAACTTCTCTCTATCACTGATATGTGATCATGTGGCTTTCTATTGTAGATTCCACCATTGGCTTGGAATATGCCTTGGGTAAATCATACCTACCAGAATTTGCCTAGAGTCTCTTCTAGCAAGTACTAGTAGCTAGTATATGATTGTAAACTTGCATGGGCTTTTAGACAGCCTTCTGGTGTGATCAAATACTGGAAGGGAATAGTTGGAAAGAATGATAATATTAAAGTGTGTTATTCTGCACTATTTTAAGACCCCTTTTTTAATTGTTTCAGAAAGTGCTTACTGATGGAATTACTCAAAAAGAGTAATAGTGCAATTCCTAATTATTTATATTATCAGTCAGACTACTTAAACACGACAAGATTTTTTTTATCTTTGCTAAGTTTATTCGATGCCTCAGTAAGTAGTTTTCCTTCGGGGGGAAAAAAAAAAGAAAAAGTGAAACAAAATTTAAAAAAAATCTGGAATGAGAGGTCATTCACCATAATCAGAACTACTGATTAGTTGGCATTCAAGTATTTGAAAGTAAAACAGTGAGAATCTTTAGAACATTTTATTTTAAATACTGCTTTTTAAGTCGCAAGAGTCAAAGAAATTATAATCTCATCTAATTACAGGCAACCTTATTTAATCATTCATAGTGTGGCATACCCCTTCATTAGTCATACCGTATGTGACATGGCTGATCGTGTTAACATGTGTCAGTCCTACCCTCTCATGCTGCCTGCAACTTAGCCAATCAGTATGATACTGTCAGTCAGCCTGATAGTGATACTTCTGTTTGCAGGTGCTGACCATCATTCATTGAAAAACTTTTATTTGTACCATCAGCAATGATCCTGTCTCTCTTTTGGCTATAATTTGTTATCTAATGATGATGAGAGGTGATGGATTAACATCTTCATGGTGCAGTTTCTTGCTCTGGTATTGAATGACCAAAATAAAATCTTTTTAATTCTGACATTTTTATACGCTTATCACAAAAATTATGTATCATTATTTAAACTCCTCATCAGGATAGCAGAAAAAATAATTTTCTCTCAGGAAGAACATTATACAATGAATATTAAATAGTTTCTTCTTTAAACAGTGAGTTAGATAAATCAGTCCACCTTATACTCAGTCATTATTTTAAAATTCAGGCTTAGTTTGCAGCTTAAAGGTTAGGTCTTGTCCAAATGTTCTTTAAATTTGGCAATTAGATATCTTCTCTGAAAAAGCTATTCTTTTTTAAAAAACCCTGAGACATGGCAGTACATGGTCCTAAAGAAATGCAAATAAAACACACTATTGCTCTCAATTCAGAAAGATCATGAATAGATACTATAGTTTTATCATTCAGACTTTGTCAATTGGTTCAGACTAATATACTCTTTGTATTAAAAACCTATTCTTTTCTTCTTAGATAATATATATTATTTTCCAGCACAAAAATTTCTGGTTAGCCTATGTTATATGGAAGGAGGAAATATAAAGTATAAACTGTTTTCACAGAGACTTGAGTATGTATCCAACACTAAATCATGCTAATCTACTTAACCAAATACAGCATCTTACCCTGAAATTGAAGATGTCTGTAGACAAGGGACATTATCTGTGAGCACTGAGTAGTTAAATAACTTCCCATTTCTTCTGGTAGATGATGTTAAAAATAATGTCATTTTTGTGGATTTGTACTTAAAGTCCATTATGTAATCAAGGAAAAATAGCCCACAGGAACATTAGCTTTGTCAGAGATGTTATTGTAAGGCTGGCTTTGTTAATGTTTTTTCAGATCATATTTTTGTTGTAAGAAAGATTCATCTGCATTTTGCTATCATTAGACTGCAGAGTGTATTTGTTTTGTTAAATTGAATTGATTTTGTGCAGTACTTAAAAAGATTATATCAGAGACAGGCACAGTCTTGCTGGTCTCCTTTTCAAGTACGTATTGTATTTAGAATTTAACCTTGGCTAATTTTACATTTGTGTTCAGTCTTTTTTGGACAAGCTGTGTATATTAAATAGAGTTGAAATGATAAAGCTATTGTAAATATTTTTGCAGTCAGAATCATACCTGTCTATTCAGTTAATGAATAAGTTAATTTCTTTAACAGGCTTGTATTTGAATAGCTTCTCTGGCATTAGTAAAATATAACATTATAATGTCGTTCTTTTTTTTATGAAATATTTTCATAATTTTAAAGTACAGAGTTGTCTCAAGCTTTAAACCACTCCCAGGCATTTTCACCATGAACAGGAAAACTTGACCGCTAGAGGATGTAGGTTTCTAGGCTCTTGGCCAATATAAACTACTTTTCCAATATACTAATATACCTCCTCAACACTTTTGAGTTTCTCATACATTGGATGGAAAATGGAAAATCAGAATGCATTTCAGCCCTGAAACTGATTGACTGAATAATTGCAAGCAGCAAAGCAACAATTTATTTTTCTTCCAATAATGTAAGTCCAATAATAAGCTTGCTTCTAATTTTGTTAAAATAACTAAAGGAGTTTAAGGTGCCCCTTATGTGGCATTCTATCATCAGAATTTGCACGTGAGCCTTGAAAAAAATTGCTAGTGTCAGCAGACAGAAGTAATGTGCAGAGTTGATGCTTCCTATATATTTTCTATCATAGAGGGCAAAGAAGCTATGATACTGTTTGTATAATGAAAACCTGTATTATTGTTTTAGCCATGTTTTAAAATTTCTTAATTTCAGAAAACTTTTTTTAACATATTCATTTTTGAATCTCTAATACTTAGACAACAGATAATTTGCCCAATATTCTACAGCTATTACTTAAAAACGTGGGGAAAATTTTGTGTAGTTTTGCATCAGTAATACTATTTCTTTTCCCAAGTAATACTACTAATTTCCTTTACACAAATCCATCTTAGTCTTTCAAGCTGAGATTATGGAATGAAGTAAGATTTCAGGAGAGATATTTTCTCATTTTAAAATTAACATTTCAATCAAGGGACTACTATTCCATAATTAGCATAAAATTATACATTTAAAAATCTACTTGATTAAATGATTCCCCATCCTCCCTTGCTTTAAGGAAACCAAACCAAGATTAACTAGAAAGCAATATAATTAGCTTTAAACTGTTCAGAATGAACAGTACATAGTCAAAAGCTGTTAATGCTATTTGAAGTCATTGCATGCTGTAATAGGAGAGTAGGCACTCTTTATTTACACAAGCAATAGTAAGCCGAAACAATCATTGTCAGCCCTGTACGCCTCCCTTTGGAATCAGTTTACAGAACCTGAGAAGTTACATCAAGAAATATATAATATAAAGAAGAAATACATGCATATTGTTCAGGCTTTTGGATCAGAATTACTCATGAATGCAGGAGCATTTGAGAATGTACAAAATATAGGCTGGTCATGCTTTCTTTATATTTTACCTCTTAACTGTACACTAGTGAGTTAAATCTCAATTTCTAGCACACCATGCAATATGTAATTACCACTTATTAAAGTGAAGAACTGATAAATGAAAACTGTCTCCAGAAAAGATGAAGACAGGTGGGTTACTAAGTCAGGAGATTTCATACGTGTAATAAGACTCAGTGGTAAAGTTATTATAAAATGGAGTAAAAAATGCATCTGAAGAATCAAGAAATTGGAATAATAAGATGTGCTCAAATTAGCTTTCTACTGATGCTCATTTACAGCATGACTCTGGCTTCAGTCTGTCAGTACTGAAATGAAAATTAATTACATTTTTTTGTTCATTTCTTCTGATTTTTTTTTAAATTTAATTAAAAGACAGCACTGTCTCACCTCTAGTTACGATTTAGACTTGACACATGGAAGCTGTTAATATTTTGTGTATGCAGATATATTGGGTACAGGTGTCCAGGTGCTGGCAACAGGCAAGGGTGATACTAAGTTAAACCTTTTTATATTTACCAGTGATGAAAGATACTTAATGGAAATGATGTAGGTGTTTCCTGTGTTACACAAATTCTCAGAGTGGTTGTTGACGATGTTATTTTGTGCCATGATTTTATGCATATCATATCAGCATTGGACTATAAAATCTGAATGGGGCTCTGTTAAAAAACCAACAAAATCAGATAACATAAGTCTCTTGAAAAAGCTGATTCTAGGGCTTTCTTTTTTCCCCTGATGTACCATCTTAAAAAAATTCTTGTAACCATGTGGAGTACTTAAAGGGAAGAAGAGATGGATGAAAAGGTGTTTTGTTTACTCAAGAGGAATTTGTTTTTCTGAGTTTCAGGAGCTAGTAAGGTGTATGCAAGTCAGTGAGGAGTGGAATGTATAGTTATTCCTTTGGAGTCATGGATTCATATTTTCAAGGTCAAATAGACAGTGGATCTTGGAAGAGTGTTTGACAAAATTAGTCAAGATCCCTGAGATGCAGTTTTTTGAGAATGCAGAATTTGTCTGCATCTAAAGGGATGTTTGTGGAAAATATCATCTGCTGTAACTGGATTTTTAGGCAATAAGGTCAAAGGGACAGCTAGCATTGTTTGACCTTGTACACAGAGTGCTTCAGTCCATAATTTCTATTTTGACCTAAAAAGGCATTCAGACTTGATTAAAATGACAAATTTCTGCATTAACACTCAGCTGACATGCTATGGTACTTTATAAGCAAAAACTTATACTAAAATGAAAAAAACAAGTTAAGCCTAGATCAAATAAAGATGTCTGATGCCTAGGAGGTAAGTATTGTGGCAAATAACTTTGGGGTATTTTGACTTTGAAATCATGTACAGAATTCTGCGTACTGCACCTCAGCTCTTTAAGCAGTTTGTTTGAATCAGAACGGTGAGCTAAATAGTGCCCTGCACCATGTGTTGGGAGTCATGCAAAACTGCTCAGTAGAAAATGTGAAGAGCAGGCTTATATGTTAAGAATCATCCTTCTCTGAAGTTTAGATGCTCAATGGATTTCAGAAAATGCTTTCATCCATTTGAGATCCTGACCTGAGTGCAGCAAGTGACATCATTTGAAAGGTTGAGCAAACACTACACCTCCCAAAGGGGATGAAAAAATGGAACTCTGAAGCAGGAAATAAGATGTTTTAAAACCTTTCTTCATCCTGAGGAGGTTCACACTCACATCTGCTACCTACCAGGGTTCAGAAGAGGACAGGAGAAAACATAACTGTAGCTGATGAGATCCTCACTATTTTGAATAACAGGTCCTGAAATAGAGACAGAGTTGATATTTCCCTTTCTTAACAGAAGGTAGTCACCAGTCTGCAGAATCACACTATTCCCTGTATTGCTTTAGTCTCTTAATTTCTGGATGAGGTCTCTGGCTGAAAAAATTTAGAGCCTTGAAAGGATAAAGTCTCATTTCATCCTGATGGAGGTGGTTCACTTTTTATAAGTTTTTATTTTAAAATGTTAACCATTATAAAATTTGAGGTATTTCCTCAGGAAGTTGCAATGATATACAGAAAGCACTTTTCAGGTATACAGAAAATCTTTGAGAATTTATAAAGTTGGAATTCTTTTAATAGAGAAAGAAGAGAAGAGAGACACTCACTTTTAATGAAAGCCTTCAAAATCCTGTGTTGATTTCAGCTCTTGAAACATGCAAAAACTTTCAGATCTCAAACTGACAAGGCAATATGTATCCCACATTTCCCTAATTAATTCTTTAGGAGAATAGGGAAGATTTAACATTTGGTAAGAGTGCTGTAAATATTTAAGCTTATTTTTTCCCTGAAAAGAGAGAAGAAAACAGTATGGAAAAGAACAGATTCTTATTTCATCATTCCCATTGGGGTTCATATGTGACTTTTTGTTTTCTTCTTTTTTTTTTTTTCCTGAAAATAAATTCTGAGAACAAATTATTGAGAATAAATTTTCTATTAGAAGGCAGGTGAGAAGCAGGTGGTTTGATATGTCAAAGCTGTGTAGCCCTACATTATCTCTCTTCATCCTTTTTTTTTTGTCTAGAAAGAAACTATGGCTTCTGGATAAAGAGCTTTTTGCTGTTGTGACTTAACTTGCATATAACTATGTGATAAGATTTTATTGTGCCATTCCTACTGTCAGCATCCTTACAAGCAAGCTTTGCAGTATGAAAAACACTTTTTGTTGTTATTACTGGTTAAAAATCAAATTGATGAACATAATGTAATCTGAAGGTTATTCTATATTAAAAAAAATAAAGATTTTAGTATGTATTTTTCATTACCTACTTTTCAAAGGTAGTAGCTCTGTTGCTACCAATGTGTACGTATATAAATAATGTGTGCATACATAAAACTAGAAATCTGAATGTAATAAGGGATTTGACCTTTTGACTAGAATCTCTGTTCTTCTGATGGGCTGTGCAGCTTCCGAGGGATTATATAGGAACTACTTATCTTTCGGAATATGGTATGAAAGAGCCATCAAACATAGGAATGACAGCCTTAAATTTTCCTGTAAATATACTTCTTTCCTTTTAAATGCTGATCAGGTCTCATTTCTTTATTAGTGTGTTTTTTTAGTGTGTGGCTGTAAAAAAAAGAAAGAAAGGTGGTGTTTGATTGTTCTGTTTTCTGACATATTTTACTACTTAGACTGGTACTAGGAGACCCTCATTTTCCTCCTCTGACCATATATCTCATCTCTTCAAATTTTGCCCAAGCTACAGGGTTAGAGACTCTTGCAAATGAGGATATTCACTAACTCTTCTGCTTCAGCTGTCTGTAAGGAAAAGAATTGAGCAGTCAGTGGGCAAGGTGATACTTTTTTTAAGAGTTAGGCTGCTGGCTAGGCTAAGCAAACTTGGATCCTGTTTACTCTGTTGGCTTCCTGATCTCTCACCTGGGTTTCATCTGAATGGGCTGCAGGAAGTCTTTAACTGCAGCTGCCCTGACCTCCCCTGACTGGTGTCTTTCCCAGTCTTTCTCCTTGGTAGAAGAAGATTCCTCCCTCTAAGAGACTTGGAGTTTTCTTGAGCCTGTGTGATAGACAAGCTCAATCCATAGTTTCTGAAGCATTCTCCAGAAGGTAAGCCTGATGACTGTTGGAGAGTGAATAAAGCTGGTTGAGGTACTTGGGGCCCCTTGCAACTACAGCAAGACTGATCAGATGAAGTCTACATATCACTTGTGTGACTCTCTGTATGTGCTTAACTTCATCATACCACTTTTCTCACTACTATTGTTTTATTATGGTATAATATTTAAGATTTCAGTATTGATTTATTTGATTTTCCTCCTTGAAACAAAAATCAGGCTATGATGTTCCTGTTACACAGCCATATACTAAACTTAGTATAACATTGAATTTAGGAGGAGGCTTAAAGAAACAGCTGCTTAACAGCTAAATTGTAGGTACCCTATTCATGAAAGAACTTTCTAACCAATGATCATGCCATTTTTTGCTGTAGTGTTTTAGTAAAGTCATAGTATTGCACAGGATCACTGTATTATTGCATATTTTATGTAATACAGCAGTAGTAATAATTTCATGCTATTTTTTGTTATTTGTCACCATTTGGGGAGCAGAACCACCTTAGAATTTGAGAAGTGTGCATTAGAATGAAAAGAGGAAAAATAATAACAACATTCCAGGTGAAAACTATTTGATGCATCAATTGCACCTCAAAAAATAAGTTTGTGATAATTGCAGTGATGTGTTGCATAAAGCACAACCTAACCCCATCCAGCAATTCTTCATCGTAATTAACATGATTGTGCTTAGTTTTCTTATAATTGCAGGGTCCTAGGACTTTGAAATATCTGCTCTGTTAAACATCATTCATATGTGTAATGAAAATATGATCTTTGCCTCAAAGAGTGCAACACAGTCATATAGATATAACACAACAACTATTGAAGAAGGATGGTGGGATGCACTACAGAGAAATAGTGGAATCATAGTGGTCAAGCAGCCCTTGGTATTAGCTTGGGGTAACCACAGTTATATACAATATGATAAAGTTTTAAAGCATTGCTTCAAGGAGATGGGCAATGAATGTATGAGAAAACAAAACTTTTAACTGGCATATCTTTGTTAAAGCCAATGGTGAGCTGACAACAGAAATTTGGTGGTAAATTCTATGGTATGGTAGAATCCACCATGTTTGAAATGCCTATGTTTTCTTAGAGGTTTCAGTCATCTTGTAGTAAAACTAATCCTTTTCTGTAGCATTTCAGTACAGTAAAATTAAAAGTAAATTAACGCAAAGTAATATAACACTAGACTTACTTTCAAGTATTATCCAGGTATTATTTTTTTTTATAATTTCTCAGTATAAAGCTAAATTTAAGGGAGTTCACTTTAGGTATAGAAAACATGAGATTTTCTAGGCAGTGGTTTTAATGCTCTAAAAGCTAAAATTTTCTTGGAGAACTGAAATAGTATATGGTGGGTTTTCTTGGACACGTAACTTCTACTATGCTAGAGTTATTTTTTTCTTTGACATACATGGCAAACAAGAGTACTACTCTTGCTATTTAATCTACTTAAGATACTTACAAATGTCAGCAGGCATAGAGAAATTTATGACAGAATTTAAGCATTCAGGGAACTTTAATGATTAAAAATGTCAGTGTTTGCTAGTTTTTGAGTGTCTGAAATAACAGAATAACTATACTGTGGAGCTAAGCATCCAAGTCTCACCTAAATTCTGCTCTACAATTTAGTCCTTTTTAGGTCTGGGCCTATTTGCTGTTTGTGAGAACTGTAAGATTTCCTTTCATCCCCTAAATTTTGGTAAAACCACAGACTTTTTATCACATGCTTGTTGGTTTAATTGATCAGCAGGGAGTTCACTGGGCCACGTTTCACATAACCATTATTCAAAGTTGGATCCAAGACAGCAGAGAGATGATTTAAAAGTTTATTCCTGATGATTTTTGACATGAATGACTCCTATAATCAGGAGTATTTTGAAGATTCAGTTTAAAGTTAAGCCACCTAAATAGTTGTGTTGGCACAGCTGAGAAGTGATAGGCTCAAGGCAAGAAAAGAAACGGGAATGAGTGATTGCCAAACCAGCTTTTTCATAGAAAAAACTTTCACGTAAAGGCTTGAGTTATTCAGTACTCCCAGGACTCGAGAATATTTTTCTTTCACAAATGTCCTTTTGAAAATTAGATCTTACAGATAGAATTTAGGCCTTGGATTTCTAAGTAAGCAAGTTACTAGCTTGTGAATAAATCTGAATACTTGGCAATGAATATAAAAGAGATGTAATCTTTCCACTATGGGAAATTGGCATAATTTAGGGGCATCTGATGCTTTGAACATTCTAGATAGGTTTCTATAATATTTTTCTTTTCATTTTTTTTTGTTTGAAGTGTACTGAGCTCTATCAGTTGTTAAAACCACTCTCTAACCTCAATTTTTATCAAGAACAAAAAAACCCCCGCCATGTACTTTTTTTTTTCACTTTGCTATTTTCCAGACTAAAGAACAACTGTAAGCCAATCCCCCAACTACAAGCAGCCACCTTATGCCACATGTGGTTATTTCTGTTAGCTTTATGATTGGGGGCCCATTAGAGCTGGATAGGCTGTGACTCTTTTGGTTCTGTGTCTCAAATGCCATGTATCAGAAAAAGCCAGTTCATGATTAGTTGTAAGAAAATTGTTAGCAAATGAGTTTTCAGGACATGGTGAGAAAGATCCCACTCTTCTCAAGTCAAAGATAATTTTCTTTGAAAAAAGGAATGTACCATTTTTGTTTTGGTTCCGTTTTGGTTTTTTATATAGTATAGTATTTATGTATTTTTCCTCTCTCTCCAAACCTTAAATACTGGGCAAGCAAAATTAGGAAAAAAAAACTTTGTAAGGAAAGGTAAGATGACATAACTGAAAACTGATATAATAGAATCATAGAATGTTTTGGGTTGGAAGGGACCCCTAGAGGTCATCTAGTCCAACCTCCCTGCAGTAAGCAGGGAGATCGCTAACTAGATCAGGTTGCTCAGAGCCCCAGCCAACCTGGTCTTGAATGTTTCCAGGGATGGGGCCTCCACTACCTCCCTGGGCAACCTGTTCCAGTGTTTTACCACCCTCATTGTAAAGAATTTCTTCATTAGATCCAGTCTAAACCTACTCTGGTTTTGTTTAAAACAATCACCCCTTGTCCTGTCACCGCTGGCCCTACAAAAAGATTTTCCCCATCTTTCCTATAGGCCCCCTTTAGGTACTGAAAGGCCGTAATCAGGTCTCCCCGCAGCCTTCTCTTCTCCAGACTG
>NW_009260128.1:5098005-5131533 GCF_000687185.1 Egretta garzetta
TTTCCCAGGGAGTCCTTCTGACTATGTCCTTGAGGAGCTGGAATTTTGCTTTCCTAAAATTCAGGGTCCTGGCTATACTCTTTGTTATTCCCATTTCCCTCAGGAGCGTGATCTCTACCAGTGCATGATCACTGCAGCCCAGGCTGCCTCCGATCTTGACGTCTCCGACTGCAAGCAAATTCAAGACTGTGGGACAAAAAAAAAAAACCAAAACCAAAACAAAAGTGAGTGGAAAGTTATCCTCTGAGCATCAGAGTTTCTCATCTGAAGTCAGTGGGCATCATTTAAAAACCGAGATACTTCTCTGTGTAAACAGGGCTATATTAGTTAACTTATTTTTCTGTTTTGACTGTGCCTAAAACCAGACTGCATATACCATGTACTAGTTATGAAATTATGTGTGCTGTATACTGGTTGTGAAAAGGTTTTATTTCACACCAATCAGTGATGCCTAGTTAAAGATATGCATGCAGTAAAAGTAATATGATTTCACAATAAACACTCCTGATCATGCAAATCAGACACCTGAAGTCCAAGGAGCTACTTATAGAAGGGGGGCAAAAAAATGAAGTAAAAACTATGTTATAATGGGTCAGTAATTATAGTGCATCTCTGATCTAGCTGAGACATTGTTTCTAGATAAAATAACAAAGTGTCATATGGGCTATGGATTGGCATATGCAGTGGAAAATTAATAGGTTTAAAGGTATACATACTGAATGTTTGACCTGGAAATGTTTGAAATCAGACTGTTTAAAGAGAAATAAATGATGAGACATCTTCTGTCTTTGCAATTTAGTAGATACTTACGTTTTGTAGACAACTCAAATTCTTTGTGGTTATTGTAGCTTTCTCCAATGTATACCAGTAGCTGAAATAGTGAATAAGTATTTGTAAAATGTCAGCTTGTTTTCTATTTAAAGGAAGAATCCTTTTATGTTTCCTCAGCTGCTGCTAGATTTAGTAACTCTACCAGATGTCACATTTAAATTGTATTTTGCATTTAAGGCTTTGAAAGGCATCAGAGCAGAGGCAACCTTTAGAATTTCAGTGGCTATGCCAGTGTCTTAGAGTTATTGGACTTCATAATTATAAAAAATCCTTAGTGGTTAAAAAATACAAGGCTTAAATAAAATGTAAATATGCAACAGTATACTATAAAATGATGAGACATTATTTGCTACAGATATGCAAAGTGGTGTATGTAGTTGAATCTAGTTTTCTGAAGAACAGAATTGCCACTTTCTCTGGCACTTTGGCAATGACAGGAAGGCTAAACACCATGGGAAAAAAAAATATACCTAGTTCAAGGCACTGGTAGTATCCAGAGTGTTCTGCAGTTACTCTGGAAAGGCAACATTGCTCTGAAGTCATTAGCAGCTGACTACCTTTCATACTCCACTGAATACAATGATAAATGGGTCAGGACACCACCTCATCCCACAGAACTTTACTGAAGAAAAGTCCCTGAACTTCAAATTCATTAAACTGGAAAAAATAAACTTATTGGTTCTGATGTAAGAAATTTTCTATTGATTTTCTTTTTATATGGCTAATTGTACACATACACATGTATGAGAAATGCACAAACGCTCCTGAAATATATTACCCGGTTTTGTTGCATACCTGATCAATGTGCTGTTGAAATCTTTCTTGTTTGTTTGTTTGCAGGTTTATTTGTGGTTTTGTTTGGCTGTTTACCACTCATTTGGTTTCTAAGGCACCGCCTATCAACGTCGCGTTTTGAGATCTTTTCAGGGGTTGCAATAGGCCTGCACTGTTAGTATTTGCATTCTAAATAGTAATAAGCTGCAATTTCTTTCCCTGGTGTCAAGTAATAAGCTTCAAGTGGCGAGTTCTTATCTGCTAGGGGAGTGACTGAATCCTAAAATGTCTCTGATGTAATCATGTATATATGACTATGTGTTAGTTTGCTCATTGTAACAATGTGGCAAGCAGCACCATGAGGTAAAAAGATACCTTGTTCAGCTTCCTAGGGTACTTATTTTAAAGCAGTAAATGAAATATTTTTGCTTGATATTAAAAATATTTCTGATTAAAGAAAAGTATTTTTGGTGACACAGGCTACTTCTTGCTGGGAGAAAATGAAAACTGTATCTAAGATTGTAACAGGAATTCAGTATCAAGCTGAAAATATTTGTTAGTTATTGTACTTTTCACTTTAGTTTTAGTTGCATGTGTCCCCGTGGGGAGCATTGTAGGAAAGACTTTAAAGAAGTAGGAAAAAATTCTTTGAAATCAAATATGTTTAATTTGTCTCCTGTGTTTTGATTTTTTTCCTATTCTTTGTTTATGCATTCTATTTTGCTTCAAAGTAGTTGTACTTTATGGCTGGCGATGGGAACACTTTTCCAAGGGTGGAAGAAAGATAGCAAAGGTCTAGAAGTGGGATGTTTACTATCTATTGTATGTGTTGCAGTGTTTCTTGGTTTCAAATTTGATGTTAAGCTTTGGGTGAGATCTCATTGTGGTAGAAAGATGAGGTTCGTTTCTCCCAGCCTGGCTGTCTGTTCTCTCCTCTCACACTCTTGTTTATTGGACGAGTGAATGAGTTAAGCTTACTGAAAACCTTATATATATAGATAAAGGCTTTAAATATATAAATATGCACATTTTAAATGTCTCTTTGTTGGATTTCAGTTGCGTAAGTAACCTGATCTCATTTACACTATGACATCACAGTCCCCAGAGCTGAAGCAAGGGAGGGTGAAACTGTCCCTTCAGGTCCTGAGTGATCTGGAATCAGTGTTGGCCAATGGCGAGACTGCACCATAGGGGGAAAGAAGATGACTCAGTCAGCAGATGTGAGAAAAATATTCTTTTCCTTTCTCAGCACTATAAATGCTGTCTGTGCCAGGGGACACATGCTGATAAATATTAAGTTCTTTGTTCTGGATAAGCTGGCTGAAAGACCTCTTAGTGGTCTGTGGAAGTCCATTAAATTTACAATGCTCTGAATAGATGTTTAGTTTTGCCTAAGAAGTTCTCAGTGCAGAATTGAAGTTTAATCTTTAAAATGCAACAAATGATACACCTGAAGGATGAAACTGAATTGAACATTTGAATTGAACTTTACCACTGCCATGAGCAAAGAAAGGATATCATCCTGTTTTTCAACTGTCTCTTCTTTGAGGCAGAAAGAATATTTACACATGAAACAAATATCTATTTATGTGATGGGGCAGAAGGGACAAGACTATCTCTGGTTATTTTGAAAACCGGGACCTTTTGAATTTCCTACTGAATTTCAAATTTGGGAAAGGATTATTAAGTTGTATGGTTTTTTTGTCTGGTTAAATGGGTATCTACATTGTAGAGGTACAGCTCTGGATCTGGTCATGCAAAACTACTTTTATGAGCCAGAAGAGCCTGGTCCACAGTTGGTGTCACCCTAGAGCAGAACGTTAAGACAAGCCAAAATAGTTATTCTCCAAAAGTGATTAGATACAGGAACCTGGTAAAATTACCTCATATGAACATCTGTACTTTATATATCTGAAGTTAGTGAGATTAATTCACTCAATAAAAATAAGTGGATTCATTTCATGCAGTATGAAATGTTTGCAGCGTTCCTAATTTTTGAAACATTGTACTTCTATCTAAAGATAGAAACAAACCACCAAGCACATCAAAAACAAAGCTCCAAAACAACAAAACTCCTTTATTTTGACTTGATCATTTTCTTCCCAGCACTAAAAATGTAGTATTCATTCACAAATGAGATCAATTTGAATGGCTTTTAGAGAATATGCTTTTTTACACATGTGGAAAAGAAATACATACACTCTTTTATCCAGCTATAGTTTATGGCTTTTAACACTTCTCTGGTGGCCAGAAAGAACTTGTTGTAGGATTACTACTGCTAATTTTTCATTTCTACTGTCAAGATGCTAGTTTGCTGTTACATAAGAAGTTGTACATTTATGCCACAAACATACTAGAAGCTTTACAAGTATAGAGTGGGTATGGAAAAATTAACTTAATCAGATTGTGTAGTTACACTGGTGTACAAGCTTCTGAACACCTAGTTGGTCAAGTTCTGGCAGCTATGTCTGTTTTGGAATATATTAGACTATATGAAATCTCACATACCTTATGGCTTCACAACATTGTTATCGTGGTTTAGCCACAGCCAGCAACTGAGCACCACACAGCTGCTTGCTCACCCTCCCCCTCAGTGGGACGGGGGAGAGAATCAGAAGAGCAAAAGCAAGGAAACTCATGGGCTGAGATAAGAACAGTTTAATAATTGAAATATAATAATAATACATTGTAATGAAAAGGAGAACAGCAAGAGAGAGAGAGAGAGAAACAAAAACTGGGGGAAAAAAACCCAAGTGATGCAACCACCCACCAACCAATGCCCCACCAATCCCTGAGCGGCAATCACTGTCTTTGGCCAGCTCCCCCCAGCTTATATATTGAGAATCATGTCATATGGTATGGAATGCTTCTTTGGCCAGTTGGGGTCAGCTGTCCTGGCTGTGTCCCCTCCCAGCTTCTTGTGGACCTGGCAGAGCATAGGAAGCTGAAAAGTCCTTCACTGGTGTAAGCACTGCTCAGCAACAACTAAAACATCAGGGTGTTATCAGCATTCTTCTCATACTAAATCCAAACCACAGCACTATGCCAGCTACTAGAAAGAAAATCAACTCCATTCCAGCTGAAACCAGGACAATTGTTCAAGTTTTATGTTATAATACAGTATTGAAAAAAGTAATTTTCATTCATGTACTTTACCTCATTCTGTAGTTTCAGGATCGTATCTGAAAAGAAATAATAAAATGGTCAGTCTATGCATTTGGATTTTTTTTTATTCCACCATTTGTTGGATGAGTGCTTTAAATATTCCACATCTAAAGAGCAAGTAAGTAATGTATGGCATTTAATAGTATACAACAAGAATACTAGTTTTAATTTGTTTACTGTAAGTAGAAGAGCTAGCATTGAACTTTTGGGTTTTTTTTTTCTCCACAAAAGAAGTAGTATATACTTCTAATCTATAATAATTTGAATACAAAAGTGATAGAAAGAAGTCACTGATAATAGGGGATTTTGTGTTCTTTTTTAAAAATTTATATTATCATGTTTGACCTGTACCTTGTACTGCATAACTGTCTGTAATAGAAATTCTGCTTTGCTAAAACTGTGATTTTCCCTAGCTATGTTTCTGCTGGTTAAAAGATACTACTTTCTATATATTCCAAAGACTTTATGATGTATCATAAAAAAATACTTTGTACTCAAAGTAAAAGCCAAGACACAATGATTCCGTTTGTGTTCTGTCTGCGTGCATGGAAAAAGTACAAATTATTGGAAAATACACTGTTGGAGGAAAAGATGGGGGATGGAATTCTTTCAAAGTGTACAGCATAGAAAGCAAGTCAGCTGGGGCCCCTTCCGTGTTTCTGCATGTTTTGCTGTCTTTGCAGCTTAGGTCTGGGCATTTCCAATCTCTTAATAATGGTACAATGTTACCATCCACATATTCTTGATAACTGTGTCTCTGCCCATGCAGACTACAAATCTGGAAGGGCTAAACTGCACAGCAGAGAATAGCAATTGGGCTTATCAGCTGATTCATCAGTAATAAATAACTATAGGGGTCTGTGCAAATGCTAACATTGTAAGACCCCATCAGAAGAGTCCTTATCCTTCTGCTCTTATTTTTACTAGAGAAAGCAATGCATTCAAACTTGTCAGGGTTTTTTGAAGAAAAAAAAAAAAAAAAAAAAAAAAAAGAATTCTGATGATGATTTTGGTGCCTAGCTTTACTGTTAGGTTTTGGGAGGGTTTGTGTGGTTTGATTTATCCTTAAAAAGAATAAGTAAGACATATAAACAACAATAATTGGTTAGAGAGATAACTAAGTAAATGCATGTAATTTGAAGGGAGGAAACAAATATTCTTTAGATATTCATAACCACATATATTCACAGTATACTTCAGTTATGCACACGTCAGGACTTTTATAAACACAGACCTCATGCTATGCAAGCCATGCTTTCTAGAAAGAAATCACATAATCTGTTCCCAATAGCAAACCACTTGCTAATTTCCTTAGGATTTTCCTTGTTTTCATAATAATAATGGGAAATATCTCATTTATCTGAGTTATGCTGTCTCCGAAACTGAAGATCACTACAAGTCTATCAAAAACTTCTGAGCCACCAAACAATACAGTACTGTTTGACAGGTCTGGTGAAGTTTTCAATCCAACAAGCTGCTTAGAGAGGAAGTGAAGAATTGTGTCTGGGGAATTATAACCACAGCAACCATGCACTAGCTGCAATATGACACACATCTACTCAACATATCCATAGAATATAGGTCATAAATTTGTATGGAATATAAAGAATGAAGGTTGAATTTTTTTGACAAGTAATTTTGGTAGGTAATTTGGAAAAGAACCAATTTTAAAATTGCTAGCTATATGTTGCAGCTACATAGAATAAGGTATCTGCCTTATTTAGATTTAACTGGCTCAATATACATTATTTTGCAGCTTGCACTTAACACTGGCTTACAGTATGTATACTTTTTTCCACACATATAAGCAAAGTTAGTGCATTTTTCTCCTTGGTTGTTTCATAATTCCATGCATTTAATTGCTCATATAGTGTGTGTTAAATTAAAAACATGTGGAACATATTGCACAGACTTTGTGCTGAATAAGCTTCTAATATTCACTTCCTAGATACTAGTACATACTATTAGAGAAACATCAGAAAAATCAAAAATACTGAAGAGACAACTGGAGAACTGAGCTTTTAGAAAAAAATAAATGAAAGATGTATTTCTGCAATAAGCAGAAAACGGTTCAATATCTCATCTGTTTTGTAATATCCTCTGCCTAAATGTCCCCATGGCCCTGTTCCCTTTTGGTTTGTAGCTCAGTGATAAGCTTTCTGGATAGGAACTATCTTCTGTGTTTAGACTGTGTATCACAACAGATTTCATATTCATGAAGGGAACTACTGCTACTGCTGCAGAGAGACGAGTATAACTTTAACAGCTGGATAGTGCAATAAACCAACAAATCATATTGCAACTAAAAACTGAAGATCATAAGGGTTAGCAAAAAATAGCACAGGACTGAACATGCCTTTTTGCACTGCTAGCTGGTAAAGGAAGGGGGAATCCATGAACAGGAACCTCTTGAAGGTTGCCTCCAGCAATTCAGATGTATATGAGGTTCTTTCTACTCATCTTCCAAATGTGTAGTAGAAACAATGGTGGAAACAGCCCACCCCCATGCTATTCAGTGCAGTGGCCATCCTGTTCTGGCATAAGCTTTTCCCTTCAGTCATTTCCATTATTGTGTTGTCTAGAAAGAACACCATGTAATTTTCTCGTGTAGTATTTTAACCACTTGGGGGGGTTTTTCCATTGATGGGGACACCACAGCAAAAGAAAAGCAAAACTGTGAAAATTATCTATAATTATTATTCATAAGATGAGGGAGGGACTAAAAAATTAAAACAAAAAAAGGTTATAGATGTGTAGTTAAGTTTTAGTGAATGATATATATGCGACCAAATAAAAATAACCTTAACCAAGGTTCCTTTAAAAACAAAAGGTATCCTTTAAAACCAAAATTATTCATAAAATTGTATTCAAAGTATTATCTCAAGAGAAGCTATCCTGCAAGAATCAGGAACCTTAAACCTAAGTCAAATACATTTGTCTCATGTAAGGTCTATATAGGTTTGCATTTAATGTTGTAAATTACAACAGCATTTTAGTATCCCATTTATAAAACTACAAGAAAAAAACCCCTCTCTGTGTATGTCTTATGCATGGCAAGTTCATGCAGATATCATCTTCCCTCATGACAATGATTCCTAGTGATAGCATATTTTATAGAAACCACCCTGAATACTCAGATTCTCTGTGTTGCATTTTGTTCTCTGCATTTGTCCCTGTCTGGCTGCTACTGACATGGATAAATAAAAATAATTTAAAGCTGAATAGAAGTAGAGGGAGACCGTTCAATTTAGAAGCTTTTAAAAAACTTTTCGTAATACCCATTTCAGGTTTAATATACTTGAAATCTGCCAACATAACTCTATACTGAGCTAGTCTGTGTAACATTTTCATAAATATATTGTCCACTTGGTGTGTATTCAGCTACTTTTAACAGTGTTTATTCTGTGGCTGAATATTCCCAGCCAGTCTCTGTAGTTATAGTTCTTTAATTTTTCATTTTACTAAATCATTTTCTGAAATCTGCTTCATGTTTCATATGTCATTAATAGCAACTGAAATTTTGTTGCAGGGAAGTACACATGTTGTTTATGAAGTGATATTCTGACTCTCATTACTTTGACTTTTTAAAGACAAATTTAAAATTTAAGTAATATTTTTAAAAAACATCATCTCTCCTTTGGATAAACAATTTTGGAGCTTTGGTAACTAAACCAGGTGGCTATTCCCGGTGTCTACTGAGATAGATATTTTATGTTGCAGTTGTATTGTTGTTTTTAATTAGTAACTAATCTAGCAACATGACTGTAATTTTACCTTGTTATGTTATGTTAACATTAGGGAGTTGTTATATTGCAAGTTTTCATTAAGATAAAACATGTACAATACATCTTTACCAGTTGAGGAATATTCTGTGGTTTGTATTTCTGAACTGAAAAATGAGTTGCATATGCTATGGTATCTCTAGTTTAATTAAAACTTTTAGTAGTAATGGTGCTGTAGGCACAGCAATGAAATACAATTAGGCTTTTGAGAAGCCTAGCTAAAATCTGTTTCTTCATGTTTCTTCTTTAACAAGTAATGAATGGTTTCAGCATTTAAGATGTTATGCAAAAAAAACCCCTATTTTTTAATCTTGTTTCTGTATCAATACTAGATGTATTTTGAAAGTTTTCACCTTATAAAAGCATATTTAATATAGAAATAAGCATGCTTACATTTTATGCTGTGCATTTTGGGGGCAGGGCTTGGGGACGGTAGTTTGGGTTTTGGCAGGGGTTGTTTTGTTTTGTTTTCTTGCTTGGACCATCCTCAGGGAGAAGCTTCTTCAGAGATTGGGAATTTGTGTGGAGGAATAGGAAAACTTAATGTAACAGTCACAGCTAATACTTAGAATTCAATATTTGCTTCTTGGGTCAAGTGAAGGGCTTTTTCTTTTTGTTCTTTCCCCTGTGAAGCTTCTAGCAGATTTTTAGTATTCAAGTACTACTAATAATGAACAAATGTCCTTGTCAGTATTTTGAAGACACCCAAGGTGCAAATCACCCCTCCAGCCTCTCTCCCTCTCACTCTGTGATAGTGAAATAGTGGTTAAAGCCTTCCATTCGTCCCTCACAAGCTTCATTACAAGGTATAAAACACCTTGATAGCTTAATGGATGTTTAAAAAAATGTAAAGATAAAGGTGAAATAGCCTAAATGTTTAATGCTGTTGTGTTGTTATGACTCAAAAAAAATTATATATAAACACTGACTGGATTTACTTACTATTTCTTGTCCATATGCATTCAAATTTGATTGTAAACTCAGCTGTAAATTCAAATTCACCTTTAAAACACCTTCCACAAATCTTTGTCTCAGAAAACTTTGTTATTTGACTGATTATGCTTTGAATTACCCAGTTACTCTATGCCTTGAATTAGTTTATTTAATTTGGGTTAATTTATCTTTTTTGTTTTATGTTGTCACTTCAATTTCCTCACTTGAATTTTCCCAGCTACTGACTTATATTAACTTTATTCCAGTGCTCTCCAAACCTCAGAACAAATGCTCACTACTGAATGTTCTTCAAATTCAATAAGTAAGCCCACTGATTGTTTTTGTATATGCTTAAATACAAAGAAAAGAACTCACAGATAATTGAGATAGGTGCAGTAATTTTTAAACTGTAGACTGAAGTGATGTAAATCAAGCAATAAACTAATAGATTTTCTCTCTTTACTACAGGAAGAAATATGTTGTCAACTATAGGAAATCTGTGGTTCTAACAATCCTATTTTAGCAAAAAAAAAAAGACAAAACCCAACAAAACCCACCCCACCAAATAATAAAATTAATTTTTTATCATATTGAAGTTACATAAATGTCAAAACAAGATAACTGCCACATGGTGTGTCCTATGGTGCAATATAGTTAGTCATAGTTAAATAAGGACCTGAACAAAAGTGAAGCAGATGAAGGAATGAAACCACTGTGTGCTTTTCCAGATGGTATCTAGTATCTTGACCTAATCTTATATTTAGGAGGTGTTTCCCATAAATACATAAGAAATATGTATTTGTCCATGTCTGTCTCTCAGACACACACATACAAAAGAATGATGAAACTAGGAGCATTTTTATTGGTTTCTTACACAGACATGACAGCTGTTTCTGTTCTATGAGCAAAGAAACTAATTTAGAAAACTTCTGCATCTGCATTTCCTCTGAGCAATGGAAACTGATGAAGGGAGAAAGGATCCCTGTTTCACTTATTACAGTGTCATCAAGGAATGACAGCTTAAAGTAGTTGTGCTGCAGTGTTTTCAAGGCAGTAGTGTGGGCTTGGTTTTTTGTTTCTGTATTTATAAGATTTTTTTTTAAATTAAAATTTCTTTCTGTCATACAAGCCAGAGATATATGTTAGTGGAATACTCACAAACTTAAGTTCCTTAAGTAAGAATTAATTTGTACCTAGAATACAGTTCTCATGTTCAAATTCTTTACCCCAGCATTAGCTGGTTTACAGTTATGTTGCCTCATAGCATCAAAGCAGTAGCTGCTTTTCAGAATATGCCACACATTCTGTAAACTATGAATTTCTTACAGCAGGTACACATTCTGACAAGATTAATTTACAGTCAGTGCTGATCATTCACCCCACAGTTAACCATCTCATTATTAGAAGTTAAAAACTACTGATGTTGTAGTCAAAAAAGCTTTGACCCACGTTTTTGGGCCTCCTTGGATAACATCTGAGACAGCTTTTATGCTACAGATATTTTTCTATTCTTTTGGCATACATGGCTCCCTTAATCTTCTTCAACTCAAATAGCAAATATCCTGCTTCTGTACTGAAGGTTTGCAGCTTAGAGCCCAGCAGGGACAGATTTCTCTCATTGTAAATAAATTGGAGGTTTCAACCCCTTCTGAGCTGAGTTTGGTAGAGTTTAGCAGCTAGAGAACCTGCTGAAGAAGTAGGCGTGCCAAGCATTCATTAAATTAGAAAACATACCTTGCTGTTTGTACAGGAGTGGGGAAGGGCACATTGGTATTATTACCCTCAAAATTAAGTACCGGAAAGATGAATATAATCCTGGCAGCTCAACTAGACTTTCTTAAAGTGTCAGTGTCTCTCTTTGGAGGCAGAGATGTCAGCTGGAACCAATTTTCTGCCACGAGTGCAGAAAACAGTTCTTGCCCTTCTAATAATGCAGGCTGCTTCACATTTCCCTGTCCTCCTCAACATTTCTGGAGAGCAGGAGGTGTTAGCAAAGCTATTGTTTGTGACCAAAGGCGTTGTATTCACAAGCCTGAAATAAAATTTTAAGAACATGTTTAGATAAAGTTGCTTGACTTATGCTGGGATGCTGCTTTTCTTAGTGCTCACCTGCAAACTACTGCTTCTGAGTATGCTCATATTGTGTTTCACAAGTCAGGTAATCTCTTCTGGATAACTTCAATGATAAAAAATCATTAGGGTGTTACATTAAGGATGAATTTGACCCAGCATCTCACCCAGCAGAGCACAGAGCAACCTGTGTGCAAACTGCATTCTCTCATTGTGTTTTGCTTTCCTCGTATGTACGTTGCTCAGAAAGTATTGCTTGTAAGATAATATGACCTTGCAGCTCTGTGTGTTTCATGGTCCTTCCCATTTGCCCATCACAGATGAACAGTCAGAATATTGTATGAACATTGAAAACAAAAAAAACTTAATTTTCTTTGAACATTTTTCTAAAAACCACAAAACATGAAAATTACATATTTTATTGGAAGGAAACACAGTGTAGCTGGTAAGTATTAGTATAACGATTATGTTTGAATCAATTCAAATGTGACAGTACATTATCAGGCTAAGCTAATTTTAGCACTGCTGTATGCTGGGGGTAATCAGGATATTACTAACTGCATCGACTAATTCCCCAATTTGATTTTTAGAGGGGAAGGGCATTGGCCTTACTTGCTTTGTTCTCTGCACAAAAATAAGAAACATAAACATTAGGGAAAAAATACTGATATAAGCACTTAAAGCTTTCTCAGATCTCACATTCAATCCATTCTGAAAGGTGATACAATAGAGGTTTTTGTGTGTGTATATATATATTATTGTAATATTCTTTAATAAGGATATTAATGCAGTCCTTCGACTAGTTACAGCTCCCTTCATCTCTGCTGGTGGGGCTCTGTCAGTGTAGGTGTCAACATCGTGGAATGATGGGACTGCTGGTGTGTGTGAAATGACACTTTGATTAGTCCTGTACTATTGCTCTGCTTGTGGCTTCAGCTCACTTTTAGTCCATCTCCTGATTGTACTCCCTAAGTTGGTGATTTATTCTATGGATTGAGTCTGAAGGAAGTGGGTCTGGAGTAAATCATTTGATCAACACAGATTCATGTAGTAGGGCCTGTTCATACATGTTTCTGTTCCTTCAGGCAGCATACACAGAATTGGCTTCAGCAGCCTGCGACCTAATCAAGTGACTACCTAAATGTATTATACACACAACCTCTATGCAGCTTCACAGAGGCTGAGTTAATGATCCCAGTCATCCTTATTCTCCCTCTTAAAGCTCAGTCAACTCAGGAAATTCCTGGGTATGGATTGTCTTAACCATTGGATCTTTTATTTTTGGCTCTGTTCTTTGCATTTTGCTTCACTGATGATTTAATACCCAAACTCTACTTCTATTACCTAGAATCAGTAGGGCAGGTCCTTTTGCATTTCTGCTAGTCTTTCAAATTGCTGTTTCTGTTTCAAAATCTACATCAGGTGCTTCTCTTAGACATTTGCAATTCTTTGCCCTTGCATGCAGTGTTTTTATTGCAATTATTCTTTACTTGAGCACTGTATGATACTGTATTTAAATCAATTGTTTTCCTTAATCTTTGCATTATTTTCTCTCAGTTGTACAACCTGAACGCGCCATGTTTCCAGGGGTTTTTTGTGTCATTAAATGAACTACAATTTCATTTTCAACTATAGAGATTGGATCCAGAGATATATTTGCAATGACTTGGAAAACCTTTTTTCTGCCTATTTACCAGCTGTTGCTTCCTTTTCTGGTAAACTTCCATGTTTGATTCCCTCATCTCTCAGAATATTGTAAGTTTTCATTGTCACGTTTTGCTTGAAAATTGCAATTTTGTATCAGCGTATAGAATTGGCTTGTTAATGCTTTATCCCAGGATTCTTTGAAAACAAATCTTCACAGTTATTTTTAGGTCTCTCATCACTTTCTGTTTCTTAGCTGTGTTCTGGCCAGGTCAGACAGATAGTTAGCTGGATCTTGGTGGCTTGAATAAAGTTTGGATTTCATTTAATGGTAAATTCAGTTATAGAGATGGGTGTTAGAAGGCATCCATTCGGATTATTTTCCTAGTTTTTCAAGCCAGTGACATGATTGACTTGAGACTAATGTGATTTGTGTTTGGAGCTCTGGTTCAAAAAATAAAGTTATTTATCCTGAATGAGGAACTATCACCATTAACCAGCATCCATAAGACTTCATTAAATGTTTACCTACTCATTTATCAAAATGCAAAATAAGGAATTAAATATGAACAATTTTATAGTCAGTGGTTTATCTTTCTTCTTAGAGAAGCAATATATTGTTCCTTAAAATATGTACTATATTATTGCCATTTTCATGTAAATATCTGCAGCCTACCTCTTGCTGGCATGCTTTACCTAGTAGAAGAGTTTTATTTATTCCTATCAAGTCAAGGACATATTTTTTATTACTCTGAGAGGATGACATTTTATCTGTTGGTGGAACAGGTGATATAAATTACTTTGGAAGCTTTCATAACTGGTGCTCCTGAGGCCCCCTTTTTTTGCCTCTTTTCTTGTCCAATATTTAAAGTCACTGAAGGCTAAGGAGGTGCACCGAAAACAATTTTTATATATCATTTTTTCATTCAATTTTTTTTTTTAATATATCCAACACTGAGTGTTATATAAATTGCCTTCTGAGTAGTGCAGATCATTGTGGGGTTTACTACAATATCATATAATGAGGGAATGCTGCATGTATAATCTTCTTAACCAAGTTCCTTGATTGTGAGGTTCATGTGGTTTATAGTGTCCAAGCAAATAATTTGTCTAGTCAAACATAAAGTCGGGTAATAACATGTTTAAAACTACTGTCTCAACAGATGATTCTGTCGATGTGTTCTCTAGCATTTGGTCAATGGCTAGAGCCTTGTATACAATATGAACTTTTATGAACTCTACTTACAAGTTAGTTTACTCAGTTAAGTAACCAAAATATACATAATATATTATTATATAGTAGCATGTAGTTCTGTGGTTACAATGCCCTGTGAAGTTAATATGTCTCTTGAATGGATACCTAACGTCATTAATATTTTAAGCCACCTAGGAACTTGAAACATATATGCAAATAAAGCCTTACTTTAAAGTGTGACCTAGATTTATGTTTGCATAAAGCAAGTTTATTTCTGAGGGTTTGTTTTGACTTTGTGGGGGTTTTATTCTTCTTCCACTCAACTTGAAAATACATGCAGATTTTATGACAATTTAAAGAGAGTGATGACCTGTTGATACCAATCATTTTTTAAGTTACTTCCAGTTACAATGTTTAGTAACGTAGCATACAGAACTGAAGAGCAAAGGAACACTTGGCTAACAGCGTATGTGATTATTTGCATAATTGGCATTTGTGTTAGTGTCTCTATCTCCGACTGTAAATGGATCAAAGACTTAAATCAAAAGTGATTGGCATTTGTGTTAGTGTCTCTATCTCTGACTGTAAATGGATCAAAGACTTAAATCAAAAGTAGGGAGCAAAGGCTAACACTCCCTAGCTTTATGTGAAAGAGAGATTGATGGGAACTGGAAGAAGTGAGTTATAGAATGGTCGGGCTTTACGCTGCAGCGCAAAATGTGCCTTTGTTTTGCTTTCATAGTTATCACGCATTTGACTTCTTTTTCTGTTTTGAATATTGTATGTCACAGTTTTCAGAATAGCAAATGCTTAGTCCTTAACTTGAATGGTTATGTTTTGTCTTATGGTAGCATAAATGGGAAGTGCAACAGAAAACACAAGCTTTCCTTTCTACTTTTAAAATAGGGGAGCTTAACCTAATTTCTTACATTGCTTACATTTCCAACTTTATGTGAATTTTTAAAGGAATCTTAGCATTTTTCATTTATCAAAAAAAATTAGTTTATCATCGTCTAGATTTGACATGTCCTCATTCACTTCAGGATTGATGCTCTGAAGTGCTTTAAGTAAAACTGTTAATACATTCCTCAAGAAGGTTATGCTCATGTCTGGTGCTCTGGTTGTTCAGTGGCTGGTGATGGCATAAAAAAATGTAATAGTCCTCAGTGAAAAGATTTGCCTTCAAAAAGTAAAGAGCCTCACAAAACTGTGATTTTTTTTTTTCTTTTCTGTGTATGTATTTTGTGGATCAGAATACATTGACCTTTCTCTCCAGCACATTGTACATATTTCTGCACTTGATGTTAAAGCAAAATTAAAAGAGAAAGAAAGGGACCTCAAGAAAATGCCCATGGTACATTGCTCTATTTAATGGGTTTCTCAGGAAGCTAATAATGGTGGCGTAGGTACCTCTCCTGTTGAAAAAAAATCAGATCTCCAAATTAGAAGCTTTTTTTTTTCTTCTTTGTCTTGTTTTTAAGCCTGTTTTCATCCATTTTATGTATGTGTTGTAAGAACTTGAGGGGCATTGTACTATTATCTTTCTTAAGAGTAAGTCTTGGTTTTCATGTGTTCTTTTTCTTCTATTTGAGTGAAAGAAAAGTTAGGTCCTAAAAATATTAGATTGGATAGGATTTCCCCTGTACTGGAGTCTATCCATGGGCTGTAATGAGAACCATCTTATGTAATCCACAGCATCGCTTTATCAAGTTCCACTTAAAAGTACAGGTTTTTATTCTACTTCTACTATCTCTGCTATCTTTAGTAAGCCTGTAAGAGGTCTGTTGTCAGCTTAAATTTATTTATGGTCAATCTGTACACATTTGTTTCTGTGCCATTATTGTGATTCAGTTAAATAGTTTATCTGTCTCCCTTGCAGCCGATGTATGTTCTCAGCTGATGCACTTTAAAAACAGTAATCATATTCCATCTCATTCATCTTTTTGCTGGACTAAGCAAGAGCTTTTAGTACATTGAGAATGCAAGTTCCTTATTCTCTTTTTCATAGTTAGCCCTTCACTGCTGTTTTTCAAAAATATTTATATAACCATATTGAAAAAGCTTTTTATTTATTGTACATGTGTCAGAGCAATAATATTGCACAGGATAGTGAACTATGAAAGTGAAAAGTGCATTTGGACTATAACCATTATGCACAGATTTTCATCTGAGTGTTTGGGAAGAGAAGGACTGCTCATCTGTTTGTATTTCCCCCCTCTCACTTTTTCCCTTGCTTTTGTAGCTGCTTCGACCACAGAGATCAAACTGAACCTCTGGATGATATCACGGCAAGTTCTATAAGGATTTCACCACCCCACACCCCAAATAGCACTTTTTACCCCCTGTTTTCAGAAACATGATCAGTGGTGGAGCTCTGGTCAATACTCACAAAGTGTTCTGTTTCTCTGCTTTTAAGGCATACTGAAAGCTGCTAATGTTATAAGTTGTTGCACAAGTTCATACTGTCAAATCATTGTAATATTCTGAACACTTTTTTTCCCAAAAAGAGGAGGGCTGAGAGCAGTTAATAACAAGATATTTCTTGTTTTGTTTTGGTTTTTTTTTTAATTGTTGTTGTTTGATTGGTTTTCTGTTTTCTCTTTTTTTTCCTAGTGTCTAATAATGGAAGGTTAAAATAACTGTGAACTATAATCACAAAATACATAAAGCTTTTATTTTGAAAATAATCTTTCTACTTTTCACAACAAGCCAGAAAGCTGCAACTTTGGTGAAAAAAAAAAAAAAGAATCATATATAGTGAAGGAAACTAAAGGAAACTTTTATCATTTTAGTACAGTATCTTATTGGGTTATAAATAAGATGTCCTTGTAGATAAGTATCACAAGCACGTGTCTTGTGAGACTTTTTTTAATGGTGCCTGCTGGTTTATAATTTATACAGTCAGAAGTTAATGTAAGAAAGTGCCATAGTTGCACATTTTAACAAGGAAAGGAGGAAGTTGAGCTGCAAAATATGCATAATAAAGATTTTTTTTCCCAACAGCCAGAAAATTTATATTCATGACTAAATTAGTTTCTAATAAATTATGCACAGCCTTTATGAAGTTAGTGAAAACATGAACCATATTGCTATAGATACATTACCAGGACCAACTGTTTTGCAACAATTTCCACAAACTGCTATGTTTTTGTTTCCTCTGATACAATTAATATAAGCATTTGTTTCTATTCTAAAGGTTTTCTTTCTCAGTTTTTTCTTAATGTTTTTAATAACTTAATTCAAATGCTTTCCTTTGTTTTTTGTTGGTTTTTTGTTTTTGGGTTTTTTTTAATTTGAGAGTAAGACTTTCAAATATTCAAGTTCCAAGATGGTCTTTAATATATCTTTATGAATGAGGTTGATCCACTTTTTTAAAAAAAACAAAGCAAACTAGGTTATATCTTAGTTACATTAAAAAAAGGGGGGGGAGGGGGAGGGAAGAACGTCAACAGCCCCTTATCCTCTTCCAATACTAGTGTGTGATTTATTTTATCTTTTTTAAAGGTTAAATTACTCTCTTCAGAGTTGTCTAAGTATTTCTTCATTAGTTGGAAACTGGTGTCTATCCTTTAGATGACTAAATTAGGACAAAGCTATCCTGTCTAATTATCTCAATGGCATTCAAAAACCCAGTTACACTCTGCAGAGGTATCCTCTGAATGATCTCAAAGTTTTATGGGAAATATTCATGGCTTTACCCACTAATGACCTTTCCAACATGACCACTCCTTGAGTAATGAGAATGGGTCCAAGTACTATGTTCTAATTTCTTTTTCAAAGAAGCCTTTCTTATAGTTTTAGCCATTCTAGCAAGGTATTATTTTCCATTATCTCTTTTTCCTTTTCAAAAAATGGTTTCATATAACTTTCATAAATAGAGAAATAACGTATTCTTGACTGTGTTAATTCGGCTTTGATTAGCATGTCTCATGAAAAAGTAACAGTTACCATTGAGAGGTTTTTGGTTTTGCTTTTTTTAAATTTTCTTATTCCGACTGCAACTGACAATAATATTGCATTTCAAAAGTGGTTGTCCCACAGGTCACTTCACTGGTTAAATTTGCCAGGACAGAAGCCATCTATCTTGAATCCAGCTTTAGTTGCTGAAACTGAAGACAGAGAGTTCTCTCTTACAACAAAACAGCTCATGCTGCTTATAGGGATGACAGTGATGCATATGGAATATATGCACAGAAGGGTAGCAAATTATTCTAATAAAGACACCAGGCAGTGTCCTCTGTTCTGAATTTCTGCTTATTTATGTTATTGTTAACTAGTACTGTACGGATGTTCCTAACATTGGGATGTTCCTAACATAGGTATAATGTTCCTAACATTGTAACTTTGTTATTATTTAAAAGACACATGAAATAGACCTTTACAATAAGATGTGTTGTTTGTCACAAGGGAAAAAAAAGGTTGCAGTTTTTGTAATGTTTTAAAAATAATGTTTATGTCAGAGAGAAGCGCTAATTTAGATACTGAATTGAGGGGGTTTGGTTCTTCCGCTACTTAACAATGAGAATTCATTCAGTACTAATGCTGTGTATTTGAAAAAAAAAAAAAATCTAAGTAGTCTATGGATTCTAGGGATAAAATTACTGTCAACTCAAAATTTTATATTTAATTAACTCCCTTTTGCTGTTTATTTATAGTGCTGCACATTTATTTAAAATACAAATGAATACTGATTATGCAAGTAAACATGAAAATGAGACATATACTGCAATAACTTTGGCTAAACACTGCTAGGGAAAATAGGAGACGGGACTTGGAAAGGGAAAGAAAAGACTTAGCAAACAGTATTTTCAGGGAATATTTCACCAATATTTCACAGTAAGAAAAATACCTGTGACAAGGACAGCACTGCCAATATCTGTCAATCTGATAGTAGAATGTGTACTCTGATATTTCAGGTCTTGTTCAGCAAGCTTTTAGGACAGAACATTTTGCAGCATGTAAGTGGGTCTTTGTTTTAAGTGGTGGATCTTTGGCACATTCAGTGATAATTTTGATAGCTCAAAATGATGATTCAAAATGAAGATTCAAAATTATTCTATGATTCTATGGAAATAGCCATACTGCACTGCTTGCTCTAACAGCAGTTCCAGTGGATTATAGAGCATTATTTTCACATAATAAACAGAGGCATGATTTCCCCATGCATGGAAACAGGAATTGTGATTTGTGGGGGGGTTTTTGGTGGTGGTCTGGGGATTTTTTGGTTTTTGTTCTTTTGAGGGGTTGTTTTGTTTTTTTAAATATTTGCAGGCAACTACCTTGTGTTCAAAGAAGATATTCTCTTAAACTTCATACTTGTTCTTGCTTTCACTCCATTATTTGAAATGACATTAACAAAAAGTATGTAAGATGTATTATTCTCTGCAGCTAGACAACCAGTGATGCAAAGTCAATGACAGCTTAGGAATTTAGAGTTTGGTTTGGGAAGGAAAAAATATTCTAATATTGTAATTTTGGTGGAAGAAAGAAAAGCTTTAAGTAGTATCATATAGAATCAACATCAAAATAGTTGTGCTTTTTCTTATGTAAAGTTACTCCATAATTTCCCAATGTGGCTTAAAGCACAAGTGGAAGTGAATACCACGATGTTTTCAAGATGATTAAAAAAAAATATTAAATTATTTACTTATGTCTTTTACACTTCTACTGTCTCTGGAGAAGCTTCAAGTACTATTTGTAAAATCATAGAATAGAATCATAGAATCACTTTGGTTGGAAAAGACCTTTGAGATCATCGAGTCCAACCTTTAAACTAACCCTGCCATCCCACCACTAAACCATGTCCCTAAGCACCTCATCTATCCCTCTTTTAAATACCTCCAGGGATGAGGTAAAATGGGATCTTAAAGTATGAAAGCAAAAGTCTTAGACTATTCAAGTCAGAAATTTGATTCTGTGTATCTTAATGTTTTGGTGAGAATGAAAGAGAAATATTTAGCCTCAAAGCGGTCCTTCTGGTGTCTAGGCATAACTGAAAAAGCTTATATATTCCTACTGAAATGGGATTCACATTAGAATTTTAAGTTTCTGAAATTTGTATGATATTGACTAGTAGGAAAATTATGTAGAGCAAGCTATCTATGACAACGAGTGGCTTATGGTAAAGAAAAGATAATCACTTTGGAATGAACATGGTCATGTTCGAGTTCAAGAGTATTTGATGTTGGAGGTATGAAAAAAATTACAGAGGTGTGAGAAAAGTTACACAACATATTTTCATCTTGCAAATCATCATATTACATCAATTCTAAATCAGTGGGCTTGTGTGGTGAATATGCAGATTAGGCCAAGAGGGAAACCTATGAAGCAGGGAGCAGTTTAATTTTTCTCCTTATTTCTACTCTTCACTAATAGCCATACTTGAAAAAATAAGAGTGATTTCTTTGAGTGGCATTTTTCATGGGTTTTTTAGTTTGGTTTTTTATTTCAATTTTTGATGCAGAGATTTTTCTCATGTATGGATTAAAAAAACAGGAAAAGCAAGCAAAAACACACTCTCTACTAGAGTAATGCACAACTTTAAGTGAACAGAATTAAGAACTAAGGCAATTTTAATATGTAAAGAAAAGACTAAGGCAATGATGAGAACAGTATCAATATCAGTAAGACAGGTATCTACCTTCATAGTTGGACTTTGTTGTTGTTTGTTCATGTGTTGTTACCTGCTTATGTGCTAGTTGTTTCCTTTACCTGTCATAAACAAGGAAGCAGGAGGATTTGGAAGGAGTTTAGTGTTATGGACAGCATAAGGAAGAGCATGTTTTAATACTTAATCCAGGCAGTCATTGGAGGTGTTTGCACCTAGACATCACTTCAGATACAGAGCATACTCTGTTCAACACACAACTATTACTCATCTCATGTTTTCCCTATTGTATGTCTTGATGCATGCTGAAATAGGCTTTTTCATTGTCAGGAGATTGGTTCCAATGTGTGTCCAATATTTCTCTTTTCCTAAGTTTTCTTCTCTTAGAGAGAAAAGTTAGCCTAGTTTATGGGAAATACAAACTGAAATCTAATTCTGTCATGAGCATCCTAGGAATGGAAAGTTTGAATATTACATATTTTTGAAAAGTGCTTAAGCATTTAACTGAACATCTGACTCAGGCCCAATTAAGGAGAAATGCCTTTGGGAGCTAAGTAATTAAGTACTTACTGTCTGACTAACTCGGCATATTCCTTTTTCAGTTCCTCAGATATCACCTGTGAAGTGAACACAACAGCATTTCCAAGGTATTAGGAGGAAAAACTAAATAATGATGATTCAATGTTATACATCAGGATAGAAACCTTTGCTATTGCATTCTGCACTGGCCCTGGGAATTATCTGAATTAATGCAAAGCACGCTCCTTATGTACACTGAAGCATCTGTAACAAGCCTTCCAGCTATGAGTCTTAGAGCTTGTATCCCATTTGCTTAAAATGAGTTAGTGCAATACAAGAATTGCTGTCATGAAAGAGGTGTAGATTGGTGCTCCTACATACACAACTAGGTACTCTCAGCAAAATATGGCTTTAAGTTGCTGTTATTCAATAGTCTGGACTTCTACAAACAAAAGTAAATTAAGCTGAAGATAAAAATCAATGCTCCCCAGTGGAATATATTCTACCCTTATTTGTACTGTTTGAATTAAAATAACTTCATTAAAAAGTAAAATTACACCAGTACAAAAATCGTGTCAGTAGGCTCAGGATAATCAGCTAAATATGTATGTCTGAGTAGAAAGCTCAACATGCTTACAAATGAAGAGCAACATGATGAAGAAAAGGGAATGTATGGGATAGTCTTCCTTGAAATTTCTTCTTTCCTCTTGTTCATTATAATGATTGGTTGGTTATAGCTTGTGAAAAGCATCAATTCTTCAAAAAGTTAAAGTGACTTGAAGGGCGTTTTGATTTTGGGAGGATTTAGGGTTTTTTTCTTGGGGTGGTATGGGTTTTTTTCAGCAGCTGTGATTTTTTACACACTGAAGCTTGCCTTGTAGTTCTCTTATCACAACAAGACTAGTCTCCAAGTTGACCTTCTCCTGAGTAGACTGAAGAGGGAATATAAATTATATGACAGGAATGTTCAAGTGACCCATTATGATACGCCTGGTACATTAATGTAGTTAAATTGAAGCCTGTCACTTTGGTTTGGGTTTGTGTAGCAAGGTCTTGGTAGTGGGGGGGCTACATGGGTAGGGCTTCTGTGAGAAGCTGCTAAAAGTTTTCCATGTGTCCATCACTGGCCAAGGTCAAGCCAATCAGCGGCAGTGGAAGCGCCTCTGTGATAACATATTTAAGAAGGAAAAAAACCTTCTGTGACACAGTAGCCGGAGAGAGAAGAGAAGTGAGAGGATGTGAGAGAAAATACCTCTGCAGACACCAAGGCCAGTGCAGAAGGAGGGGGAGGAGGTGCTCCAGGTGCCGGAGTGGACATTCCCCTGCAGCTCATGGTGAAGACCATGGTGAGGCAGGCTGTCCCCCTGCAGCTCATGAAGGTCCACAGTGGAGCAGATATCTACCTGTAGCCCGGGGGACCCACGCTGGAGCAGTCTGCTCCTGAGGGACTGTACCCCATGGAAATTATGGACCCATGCTGGAGCAGTTTGCGAAGAACTGTAGCCCATGGGAAGGACTCACGTTGGAGAAGTTCGTGGAGGACTGTGTCCTGTGAGAGGGACCCCATGTGTGAGCAGGGGAAGAGTCCTCTCCCAAGGAAGGAGAAACAGCAGAGACAACATGTGATGAACTGACCCCAACCTCCATTCCTGTCCCCCTGCGCTGCTGGGTGGAAGTCGGTAGAGATACTAGGAGCGAAGTTGAACCTGGGAAGAAGGGAGGGGTGGGGGGAAGATGTTTTAAGATTCAGCAGTTTTTATGCTTTCCTTCTCTGATTTTGATTAGTAATAAATTAATCAAGTTGAGTCTGTTTTGCCTGTGATGGTAACTGGCGAATGATCTCTCCCTGTCCTTATCTTGACCCACGAGCCCTTTGATCTACTTTTCTCTCCCCTCTGTCTGGTTAAAGAGGGGAGTGATAGAGCAGCTTTGGTGGGCCCCTGGCATCCAGCCAGTGTTAAACCACCACACACTTAAAACTCTGTCTTACCTGTCTTTAGTGACCTATTTATCTGGATCAATCTGCTCTGAGGAATTTAAAGTTGTATCTTTCAAAGATGTTGAGTGCCACATAACCAAAAATATAGATAGGAAAAAAGTAGTATCTAGGATTAAACATGTTTACATGTGATTGTTGTGATTAACAATTATTAGTCGATTTTCATTATACTAGTTACAGAATATTTAAAATTATGTTATTAATTACAGTTTGTTATGGTAATAATCCTCATAATTTAGCATAGTATTTGGCAAGCCAAGTGAGACATAACACAGGAAGAAAACGGTTTGATTTTTTTTTTAAATAAAAAATTTAACTTGTAGCACATTATAAGTTGTATTCAATTTTATTAGTTGAACTAATAAACAATGAAAATGAACTCAAGATCCCCAAAAGTGGATGAATTAAGTGCACTGTGAAAAAAGAACAAGCAAGTGTATAATGCCTCACTGAAATAACAATTTACTATTAAATTCTTGAGCATAAAATATAATTAAAACAAGGCTTGATTTACTGTCTTTAAAGATTTAAGATAATGGAATTGAGCACTTTCACTAAATAATGAGAATCAGCAGCATGGTATTCAATTACCTAGCACATTACAAGCATGTCATAAGAATAGGATTTTTTTTTATGCTAGTTGAGCATCTTTAACATGATAGAGTACCAGTAAAAAATGCAATCACTGTGCATGTGACTAATATCATAATATTTAAATTCAACTTCATGATCATTCTCTCAAGTAGGATAAGATTTTTTATTCAATGAATAATTTTAAGTTTTGCTTTTTACAATTTCAAGAAAATAGTGTATGAGAACTTGAGTCATGTGCAATTATAGTTGATCGTGCAATTATACAATGCTTAGACTTTTAAAGTTACTGCAATAAAAACATCAAGGACTTTTTTTTAAAAGAAAAGTAATACAAAATATCAGTCAATGAAGAATAAGAAAACAGTTTTGTGTATGAAGTGAATGTGTAATTTGCATTCATTTGTCTAAAAAAATCTCAGAGAAGACTTCCAATGAGAGAACATTGAAGAAAATTTAAACTGTAGAAGAAATTAGACATCAATATTTCATGAAAAGACATGCTGTTAGTATATAAGAAAGATACTAAATATTGGCACCAAATTTTAATTAAAGTTATGTTAAAAGTATTGATTTGTTAAATCTTCAATTGAATAAAAGACGGTATTGTAAACTATCTAGTTTTTATCACACATGCAGGGTGAAGTAAATTATCAGGGCTAATATAATTTCTAAGTTTCAGAGACCATTTACCACTGCTCCCACAAAAACATAATAATTTCATTCTTTAAGGGAAATGGTTCATGCCCTTATGAAGACCAGTATCTGATAGGTCATAAAGAAGATAACAAATTGAGTTTGTAGTGTTCAAAGTTTATCTGAAGGTCACCTAGACTTTTCTTTCATTCATGTCCCGGTTTCGGCTGGGATAGAGTTAATTTTCTTCCCAGTAGCTGGTATGGTGCTGTGTTTTGGATTTAGTACTAGAAGAATGTTGATAACACACTGATGGTTTAGTTGTTGCTGGGTAGTGCTAAGACTGGTCAAGGACTTCTCAGCTTCCCATGCTCTGCCAGTTGCACAAGAAGCTGGGAGGGGGCACAGCCAGGACATCTGACCCCAACTTGCCCAAGGGATATCCCATACCATATGATGCCATGCTCAGCATTAAAAGCTGGTGGAAGAAGAAGAAAGGAGGGGATGTTCTGAGTTACAATGTTTGTCTTCCCAAATCACCATTACATGTGATGGAGCCCTGCTTTCCTGGAGATGGCTGAACACCTGTCTGCCCATGGGAAGCAGTGAGTGAATTCCTTGTTTTGCTTCGCTTGAACGTGCATCTTTTGCTTTACCTATTAACCTGTCTTTATTTCAACTCACAAGCTTTCTCACTTTTACTTTTTTGATTCTCTCCCCCATCCCACTGTGGGGGAGTGAGTGAGCGGCTGCGTAGTGCTGAGTTGCCAGCCAGGGTTAAACCATGACAATTCACTATAGATCTGTATAACTCAAAATTATTCTTAATGCATTAACTTGATAATTTCTAAGTTAAAAATCAAAATAACATATTTAGGGATCATATTGACCTTTGGATACCATAATACGAAATTTCTATAATAAGCCACAGAAGGAATTAGGTTTTTTGATATAAGCTGAAAATTTGATTAACTTAAATTTTGTGATTAAATTTGGTATGTGCTTGGTGAGCAGGAGAAATAGACTACACTAGACTGGAGACTCAGTCAGATGGAACGTGTTTGTGTCACCAGGTTTCACCTGGGTTTTGCATAGCATTTGTAATGCTCTGTCACAGAATGCAAGCTCTTTGGGATTTGCTGTAAATTATGAATGCCTGTGAGCAGATTGATAGTGGGCTTTTATAACTGTAACTTAAGTTATTCTGACAAAACTACTTGCTTTTTGTATTGTGAAAAAAAATCCTGGGGCACTGTCTCATTTTTAACATCTGAATTTATTATTTTATTTTTTTTTTTCACTGCTGTAGTGGCAGAAAGACAAGCACTTTCCTGCCTGTATGTCTGTCTTAGATGCATCAGTACATTATAATGAAGGAACTTTTGGTAATGAAATGACCTCACATAAACTCCACGACTTCATTATTTGGAGATTGTGTCCAAACAGGTAGACTGCTGAATAGTGTGATGCTGGAAAATAACATTTTCCATGTAAACTGTGAGTTGCCGGCATCACATTGCATGAGTGCTATGAGAACTTGTTGCTGAGAACTTAATTGCAAACCTATGAAACAGAATGACAATAGCAACCTTATCTGAAATTCTTGAAGGACGTTCTTATAACAGCATGATTACTAAAGATAGGTATATCATTAGGAGCAGAAAAAACAGAATTATTGTAGCAAAGAGTAAAAATACTATTAATGATAGTAAGTGACAAGGGCAAGATGCATGTATCTTCTAGTGATATTTTTGTTATCATTCTCAGTACATTCAAACTAAGGAAGTTTATTTCACAAGCAAATGCTTGTAGTTTGTGGTGGGTTAACCCCAGACAGCAGATAACCCTCCCCCCCTCCCCCAAGCTGTTCACTCACTCCCTCAGCAGTGTGATGGAGGAGAGAATAGAAAGAGAAAAAGCAAGAAAATTTTTACGTCAAGGTACAGACAGTTTAATAAGAGAAGGAAATAGGACAAAAACAACTGATGCAAAGGCAATCCCTCACCATCTCCAACAAGCAGACTAATGCCCAACCAGTCTCTGAGCAGTGGCCACTTGGGAAGACAACTCCTGCTCCATTTTTTTTTTTTAACTGCTGAGCATAATGTTATATGGTGTGGAATATTGCTTTGTCCAGTTCAGGTCAGCTGTCCTGTCTGTGTACCCTCCCAACTTCTCACCCACCCCCAGACTACTTGCTGAGAAAAAGAGAACAGCTTGATGTTGTGCAAGCACTGTTCAGCAGTAGCTAGCACTGCTGTATTATCAACACCATTTTAGCTGCAAATCCAAAATACAGCATTTTACGAGCTGCCATGAAGAAAGTTAATGTGATCCCAGTCACACCTACATAGTCTGAGAACCTAAATTTTTAAATGTGGTTGGTGGAAGGGCCCCATTCATAGTCATCCTTGCCTTGGATGATAAACAAGGGTTTTCCAAATAATAATAAATGACTTTTTGTAATTATGAACAAAGCATCTGATGCAGTCTAGGGTAACATTATTACAACTGATTTGGCTTCAAAATATTGAGAAGCAAAGAAAGACAAAGGCAGCAATGCTCTCTGGCTTCTCTTTCAGGAAGCTAACACTGGTTATCTGTCATTTCCCAAGGGAGGAGGGTTGCCTTTTCAGCACCTCCTGAAGTAGTGGTGGCTCTTGCATAGAGACTGAAGAAGGGCTTAATCGTGGGAGTGAAAGTCTCATAAGATATAAGTAGAAACTTTGTGACACTACTTCAAGCCAGAAGACTGTAAAGGAACTGAAAATACGGGTTTATGATGACTGTCTGATCTTTCACGTGATAATTTTGAAACTATCCTGTCCTGAATCTAACATATCTTTGTCTCTGAAAATGGTATATTCAGCTGCTAGTATTTTTAAACCATTTCAGATCGAACAGGTGTACTTGAAGAGTTTTCAGTAACGATTTAACATGTTTGCCCTAAAGTAGCTTCTACAGAATTGTGCCCAGGTTGGTTTCTCATAGATTTACCATATGAATTACATGGTATTTCATGGTTTCTCCTGTCTTGATTGCCTATATTAGGAAAGAAGGATACAGTTTCTGTGATACCAGTTGGGAATGAATATACTGGTGACTGTTCTGGAAAGCATTTGAGCTTGCAGTCAATTTGCTGAAGTGCCTTCTCTTTTTCTATCTTTATTTTTAAAAAAGATGGGTGCTTGGAATGAGTAACTTATTTTAGACCATTTAAAAAGAACTTATTTCTAAGAGATACATTTTCACAAAATGATGTAGCTTTTTTTTCCCTCATCCTTGTATTTTCATTTAGATTTTTTTTGTGTGTGTGTTCAGAAATGTCAGTTGTCTTTCTTTGTGCTGGTTTAGTTTAATTATTTAAAAGAAAAATTTTAATCCAAATGTTAGAAGCCTCCAGAGGTTGGATTTTCAGCTAATAGCATGCTTTGTTAATGGAGTAGTGGTGGAGAATCAGTTTTCATTTAAATATTCTATTCTTTTTTGCACCCTGTTGCTCCCTTTGAGATAGCCATAATTTAAATAATTGATTCAATAAAAAAAAATCAGTACTGTAAAGCTTAACAGTCTGTTCCAAAAAGGTCAGATACCAATTACTGTAATTTTGCATAAAATGAAATAAGAAAGACTGCCCCTTTCACTCCCAGGGAACAACATTAGGATAATCAGAATTCTCATGGGGCTTTTACAATCAATAAATGTTTCAGTGAATGACTGCAGCACCAAAATTGAAAAGCATTGTTATTGCTCCTGCAATTATATTAATAAACCCCACCTGGATCTGAGTTAGAGGGGAAGGGTGGAAGAAGGGATGGTCAGTACAAGAGAGGAAATACTTTACCTAGCTTACCCCTAAGAAAGAATATTTGTTGTCAGCAATATTAGTGACTTTCATTTTTTAAAAAAATTTTGTATTATAGACTCTTTGTTGTGCTCTATTTTTAGGTCTTTTATTTGCATTTGTGGCTTCACCTTTCAAAGATATTTTTATATGGGTTGACAGGCAGTGTGTACCTAGTTTGATGCCTGAAACAGAAGCAGCAGATAATGTTTTGTAAATTTGATTTTAATCCTTCACACCGTTCAAGTCCAACTATACAGCATAATGCAGTGCCATCTGGAGACAGCAGAGCAAGCTCTGAACCACATCATTTCAGTATCAGAAGTCATCTAGTTATGCTAGTGTGGCATTCTGCCTGGGTTTGTTAGCCTACGGAGAAGTTAAGGACGTTATTCAGGTAGAGCACTGTGCCAGTATAACGACACTACTTTCAGCATGCAAAGTATTTTCAGCATCTCTGTGCAGTGCAGGATTATGGCATTGAACATGTTCTGTGTTGATCCCTTAGGTGAAGATCTCCTTTATCATCTCATTTATGTCATAAAGCTTGACCTCTGGCAATGTTCTTACCTGGTCCAGAAATCTTACCAGGTAAGAAATTTAATTTGATCATCTTTCAGTTTGGTTCATTCAGAGCCCCTGGGTTTATCTGCATCCCGCAGGCTTCCAGCACAAGAAGATTGTAGCTTTCCAGCTATTCCTTCTTCCTGCCTGCCATCTCCTCTGCTTCCATTCCCTTTCCAGAAACCTCAACAAAAGTTCTATTTGCTTTGCAAATAAAAAGCAGGTAAGTAGACACATTTATCAAAGACAACTATATAAAATATAGCTGAAGAAAGATACCTCATGTGATTTTGGGCTAGCTGATGTTAACATAAATATCCAAATAGAGTCTTTCTCTTTGTCCAGCCTGTTCTGCCTACTTGCATTTGAGTGCTGTTTTTCAAGTTGGTCTTTTTGATTGTCCTGCATGCTGCACAGTATTGTTGCAGAGAGCTACCAGGACCTGTGATACTAGCATGCAAAAGTGTGTGAGAATATTTGTAGACATTTTCTTTCCAACTGTAGATTGCATAGCAAATGCATATACACTTAAACAAAAGACCTCTGTAAGGCCAAAGAATTCCTATCAACAGCTAGGATGTTGCAAAACAATTTACTTAGACACACTGCAGTATGACAATTCATATATTGCCTCATGAAAATATTAAATACTTTTTTTTTTCCTCTAGCCTTCAAAATATGTGATTCCTCATCCCTTTCTCTCTCTGGAGCCTTTTTTGTAGGGCCACTCATAGAATCATTGAATACCTCAGGTTGGAAGGGACCCATAAAGATCATCAAGTCCAAATACCTGCTCCAAGAAGGACTACCTAGAACTAAACCATGGGACTAAGAATACTGTCCAGACACTCCTTGAAGTCTGACAGGCTGTGACCACTTCGTTGGGAAGCCTGTTCCAGGGACTAACCACCCTCTCAGTGAAGAACCTTTTGGTGACATCCTTGTGTCCTGTCAATCCTACTCTTATGAAATTTGATCCTAAACAAAGTGGTGATGAGTCTTCTATTCTCTCTTAGTAGAATGATTCTGTAGAGAGAGTGACTTCTTTCCTGTAAGTGAATTGTTGAGAATTGCTTTCTCTCATAGTAGGTATATTTGGACAAACTAGTTAATGTAAAAGACATTGTTATTTACAGAACCCCTAAATAAAACTCAGATTTAAAACGATTTCACAGTGATCAGGACAGATACAGCTAGGGACAATTCAGAATAAAACTGAAACAAACTCCCCTGAATGAGCAGAGTTTAATACCTGATAAACTTCCTTATTTTACCCAGAGCAGAGATATTTTGTCTTGTAAGGAATGCAGTTGTTTTGTCAGCAATGAGTTGTATTACAAGAAAGCTGTCAAGAAACTTCTAGGAAACAAACACGTTGATCAGATCAGCTCTATGGTCTGAACAAATTTGCCCTTTTACTGAATTCTGAGTCATGTCATAATTCTTTACCAATGTTATCAATTAATCCCTGAAAATTGATCTTCTGAAATGTTAATCTTCTCTTACAATTCTCTTCTAAAAAGGAGATCAGGGTGTCACAGAAGTGTCAAAGAAGCGGGAAAGGGGAGAAAAGAAAAAATTATTATTCAAGAACATCTAAAAATTACCCATGGCTAAAATCTGGCAAACTCTACAGTGACATTGAGACCTGGACAGGCTAGAGAGGTGGGCCTGTGTGAACCTCATGAGGTTCAACAAGGCCAAATGCAAGGTCCTGCACCTGGGTCGGGGTAACCCCCAGTATCAATACAGGCTGGGGGAAGAAAGGATCGAGAGCAGCCCTGCCGAGAGGGACTTGGGGGTTGTACTGTTTCTCTGTATCTCTGGAGCCCTCAGCACAAGAAGGACATGGAACTGTTGGAACGGGTCCAGAGGAGGGCTACAAAAATGATCCGGGGGCTGGAGCACCTCTCCTATGAGGACAGGCTGAGAGAGTTGGGCTTGTTCACTCTGGAGAAAAGAAGGCTATGGGGAGAACTGATTGTGGCCTTCCAGTACCTAAAGGGGGCCTATAGGAAAGATGGGGAACGTCTTTTTAGTAGGCCCAGCTGTGTTAGGACAAGGGGAAATGGTTTTAAACTAGAACAGGGTAGGTTCAGGCTAGAGGTAAGGAAGAAATTCTTTACAATGAGGGTGGTAAAACACTGGAACAGGTTGCCCAGAGAGGTAGTGGAGGCCCCATCCCTGGGAACATTCAAGGCCAGGTTGGCTGGGGCTCTGAGCAACCTGATCTAGTTAGCAGTGTCCCTGCTCACTGCAGGGGGGTTGGACTAGATGACCACTAGTGGTCCCTTCCAACCCTAAACATTCTATGATTCTATGATTCTATGACATTTTAGGAATATTTAGGTATTCGATAATGTGTAACATCAGTAGGTTCCACAGAATCTTGTTTGTTTTATTGGTGTCATTGTACTGTTACAAAAGACTGAGCCCAAAGGAAATGGTAGGGTCTAAGTATGCACTTTCATGTTCCAAGCGTGAATCTCAAATTTTCCTGGCAGTACAGCTAGCTCTGAAGAAAGTCCGAATAAGATTTGTGAAGATCAGACTTCACGTCCAATACTTTTTGTGCAAACAAAGGTAAGGCATGATCAACCTGTGTTGCTGATCAAGTTCACTCTTGATTAGATAGGAAATGGACATTCCTTCATTCACTCTTGAATCCGTCTCAAGACTAAATGTTGTCTATCTACACCGTCATTTTGGAAGAGTACAAGAAAGGAGGGCAACTGTATCATATGATTTTCATACATCAGAAGTCAGGTGGTAAAAAAGGATGTCAGAATTGCAGGTGTTGTATTTAAAGCAAACCATAGGGGGAACAAAAACCCAGACAAAAAACCCTCCCACCCAAATAAAAAAAACAAACAGAGAAACCCCAAAACATATTCTTGAACTTTCAATTTATGTCTTTTTTCTTACTTTACTTTCAAATATTTTGTCTTTTCTAATTTTTAAAGAAAAAAAAATCTAAATAAAAAAAACCCCAACAAACAACTGAAATTATAACAGGTTGTCATTATTTCATTACCTGGTTACTTTTCAGTATCGGAATTCACAAATTTATTTGCTTAAAAGGATGGAATTTGCTTCCCACTTTCAAATAGCAGCTTACTGATATTGAAATAATTTAGTAATTTTTCTATGAACAAACCAATTCAAATGACAGTATTTTCTGTAGTGATGCATTTGGTGTTAAGTATACTCAAATATTCATTATGGTGATTTTTGAAGTCTGTTTTAAGGAAGTAGATCCACAAAAATCTTTGCAAGTTGCATACACTAGTTGATTTGTGTTGTTTCAAAGTGCAGTGGCAGTAATGTCTGAGCTTGCGTATGAGTACCAATAATGAGTTCCTACCACAGACATAAGCCTAGTCATTTGTTAAACTTTAAGAAACTATTTGTTGCCCTGCATAAAAGAAGGCAACCTCCTTTATCATTTCCAGACCTCCCATATGGAAGGACTCTTTAGAAAATAACCTTTCATTAATGAGGCATTTTTATTTCTGCTTAGAGCAATTTTTTTTTCTTCTCTTTAATGTGTTGTATTTCTAAGGATGAAGGAAGTATGACTTGCAGCAGGCAAAGGTTTGCTTTTTTTTCACCCAGCAGCAGAAAAATCTCCTAGGCTTAATGATTTACCAAATCTCCTCAATGTTAATTAAGGAGTTTCTCTTGAAATCCTTAAGAAAACCTTCTAATTTACTGCCATTGAAGTATATTTTTTTTTAATTATTATATCATTCTGGAATTTATTTCTAAATTTGCCTTCAATTTGTGATATCATGGTGATAGCACATGATGATACTATGACAAATACATTAATTTTGACAGCCTTTTGTCTGAAAACCAAAATTACGAACAAATATGTCTATGTGAAAAAAGCCAGAAGCATGCTCTTTCACAATTGAGAAAATGCTGAAAAACTTGTTGCAGAGAGCTTAATTGCTAGACCCTACAGAGAATCAGACAGCTGCAAATTTTTATTATCAGTTTTGTAACTTAAAATCTTGCCAGTTCACCAATGCTTCCAGTCACTAGTCCTGCAAGCTCTTAAAGAGACAGGGTAGTCAGATATGGTACATTGTTTCTTAACCATCATTATAAATTCAAAGTACTAGTTCCACTCCTGGATTTACTTTTAGTTATTTGGCTTACTGGAGGGCTCTTCAGGGTGTACAGGACTAGAGAAAGGGAAAGTGCGGAAACTTTTTTTTCCCCTCTCTCTCAGCAACACATTTCATGATGGCAATGGTTAATGCCAGTAAGACTTGGCAGTGTTATCATAGTTGATGACTTTTCTGAAAACATATTCAGTAACCTGCTTCCTGAGATTGTGTTCTGGTCTGCATATGATGTAAAGGATCT